>NC_080833.1:1188018-1524685 GCF_030435755.1 Ochotona princeps | reverse complement strand
CCAGGGCTCCAAGTGCCAGTCCCCTGGCAGTGCCCGCCAGCCATGAGTGGCGAGTGTCACCCCCAAGCATGGGCCTAGCTGGCTGGCGCCTGGGGGTGATGGCATTCCGGCCCATGAGCCTGCCCCATCCTGGCCCCATCTAGGATCTGCTTAGAGCCCCGACCCCAGGCTCCAGGCCCACAGCCTTAGCTTCCTAGGCACCCCTGCTACTCCCTGCTCGACCTTGATATTAGACACAATGCTAGCCCTGGGGCAGGGACAGCTGCTGGCTGCAGGGCCCACGGCCAGGCCAGCATCTCTCTGAGCGTCCTCCTGTCCACATCCCCAGCCCTCAACTCGTGTGCCCTGGGCAATGGCGGCTGCCAGCACCAGTGTGTGCAGCTCACGGCCACACGGCACCGCTGCCAGTGCTGGCCTGAGTTCCAGCTGCAGGAAGACGGGAGGCGCTGTGTCCGTGAGTGTGCCAGGCGGGGGAGGCCGGGAGGCTGGCGCGTGCCCGCAGGGCTGTCCAGGGCTGCCTCCTGCGTCTGAGGGCGCCCTTGGCCCGTTGGAGCAGGTGCCTTAGGGGTCCCTCCCCTCCTTCTCTGGCGGCAGGGAGAAGTCCGTGCGCGGTCAGAAACGGTGGCTGCATGCACTCGTGCCGGGCGCTCCGGGGCCTCGCACACTGTGAATGTCACGCGGGCTACCAGCTGGCCGCCGACCACAAGGCCTGTGAAGGTAGTGACATCCCCGTTCCCAGCCCTGCCCCGAGGCCCTGAGGAGAGCTGCAGCTGGACCCACTCTCTTGAGTGTCCCTGGCTCCCTTGAACCCCGAGTGCTTGCGTGAGCTGAGACCCTGGTGCCCGCGCTGCAGGAGGCCTGTGCCTGAGGAGGGCTCAGGGCTCAGTGGCTGCCCCATTTAGAACTTGCTGCCTCCTGGGCTGTGCTGCCCACTGGTCACCAGGGTCCTCCCAGCCACAGACGGCCTCAGCCAGCTCTGCCGGTGGCCCCAGGGACCTTGGTCTGGGGCAGGCCGTGGCCCTGTTCCTGGGCACCTGCCAGGTATCCCTGGCGACTACAGGTGGGGCAGGAGGGGCAGCGAGTCTTCATTTTGATTGGCCCCAGGAAATCATTGCCTGTGTTGGAGGCGAGCATGGCACCAGTGCAGGGGTGTGGCTGGTGGCAGTAGGACAGGCTGAGTGGCTGGTGGCGGTGGGGCAGACTGAGTGGCTGGTGGTGGTGGGGCAGGTGGAGTGGCCGGTGGCGGTAGGGCAGGCTGAGTGGCCAGTGGCAGTAGGACAGGCAGGGTGGCCGGTGGCGGTGGGGCAGGCGGAGTGGCAGGTAGCAGCAGGACAGGCTGAGTGGTCGGTGGTGGTGGGACAGGCTGAGTGGCTGGTAGCAGTAGGACAGGTGGAGTGGCCGGTGGCAGTGGGGCAGGCTGAGTGGCTGGTGGCGGTAGGACAGGCAGAGTGGCCGGTGGCGGTGGGGCAGGCTGAGTGGCTGCCCATCCTTGCCCTTCGTCTTTGTCTTCCAGATGTGGATGAATGTGCCTCGCGGGTGGCCCGGTGTGCCCACGGCTGCCTCAACACCCCAGGGTCCTTCCAGTGTGTGTGCCATGCGGGCTACGAGCTGGGGGCTGATGGCCGGCAGTGCTACCGTGAGTGGGCAGCAGCATGCTCCCTGGGCTCCCGTGGGTGGTCCCTGGCCATGGGATGGAGCTTCCTCGCCAGGCAGGCGGGCAGGGCGGGCATGCGGTCCCCTCCCCAGGCGCCCTTGGTCTTTGCCCAGGGATTGAGATGGAGATCGTGAACAGCTGTGAGACCGACAATGGCGGCTGCTCCCACGGCTGCAGCCACAGCAGCGCGGGGCCACTGTGCACCTGTCCCCAGGGCTATGAGCTGGACGAGGACCACAAGACCTGTGTCGGTGAGAGCTGGCTGCCCCCCGACCAGGGAGCCCCTGTCTCCGGTCCTGGCCATGTGGTGCCAGCATGGCCTGGGGCCCGAGGCGGGGCAGGTCAGGACCCAGAAGGACCCCGGGGCTGGCATCAGCCCACAGGTGCCCACCCACCCATGCCCCTCAGCCCCGTTGGCTCCCTGGCTTTGCAGGGTCCTTCATGGGGAGACTCGAGGCCCGGGCAGACCTGGTCTGACCCTGTCCCAGCCCCTTGTCTACAGCAGGCTGGGTGGCCTGCAGCTGTTGTGTCTGTAGGACCAGGGCCCTGGGAAATGGGCTGTGTGCTGCGAGTGTGTGTGACTGTGCTGGCCTGGGTCTGGTGCAGGTGTGCGTGACTGTGCAGGTAGGTGTACAACTGCACTAGTGTGTCTGGGCTTGTTTGTGGCTGTATGTGTCATAGATGTATGTCTGGGAGGTGTGGGCCTGGGGAGGAGCTGAGTGCCAGTGGCACCTGCTGTGTGCCCACAGATGTCGACGACTGTGCCACCTCTCCGTGCTGCCAGCAGGTGTGCACCAACAGCCCCGGCGGGTATGAGTGTAGCTGCTACACCGGCTACCAGCTGGGCACCGACGGCTGCAGCTGCGAGGGTGAGCACACCTGGCTGACGGGCGGCCGGGGCCAGCTGAGCAGGGCCACCAGAGGCAGGAGACGGCACTGGACTGGCCCATCTGCAGAGGGCATGGGGTCAGCCTGGCCCTAGCTCACCTCTGCACCCCTGTGGGCCTGCAGAGCAGCCCACTCCCTCCCGGGGTCACTGCCCACTCCTGCCCAGCTCCTTCCAGCCTGGCTTCCGCTGCTGTGCTGACTCGGGACAGGAGAACGGGCAGAGAGGCCCTGGCAACAGGAGGGGGCTGGGGAGGCGTGCTGCTCCTTGTCACCCCTGGGGTGGGGCGGGGCACAGCCCCCAGGATGCAGGACACAGGGTGCAAGTCCCAGGACACAGGACGCAGGCCCCAGGACACAGGGTGCAGGCCCCAGGACACAGGGTGCAGGCCCCAGGACACAGGACGCAGGCCCCAGGACACAGGACGCAGGCCCCAGGCCCCAGACCCGGCTTTCCCTACAGACGTGGACGAGTGTGCCTCCGGCCGAGGCGGCTGCGAGCAGCGCTGTGCCAACCTGGCTGGCTCCTTCCAGTGTTCCTGCGAGGCTGGCTTTCTGCTGGACGAGGACCGCAGGGGCTGCACCCGTGAGCAGCTCACACACACACACTGGCTCACTCCCACCACACTGCCCTTAGCTCCTCGGGCTCTGCCCCAGTGCCCCTTGCCTCTGCACGTGGCAGCCCCTACTGCCAGGGTGCCCTCTCCCCTTGCCTCTGGGCTTGCCAACCTCCAAAGTCCTGCCAACTGCCGTGCGGCTCAGCATGGTGTGGCAGTGTCAGGGCAGGGAGCAAGGCAGGGACCATATCCTAAGTGGGGAGTCCCAGAGGTGGGGTGGCATGCCACGGGTAGGCCCAGGGCAGGAGCCTTCTCTGGCCTGAGTGTGGGGTGCCCAGGCCTGGAGATGGGGGTACGCAGTGCAGGTGTTGCTGGGCCGTGCTGCCTTTCACGGAGGGGATGACCAGCTCGGGACCCCTGTGCTCCTTGGCAGCCCTAGAGGAGGCCACGGTGGACCTGGATGGCCAGCTGCCCCTGGTGCAGCCCCTGCCGCATGTGGCCGGGCTGGCGGATGAGTTCCTGCAGTTGCTCCAGGACGACTACGCCGGGACCGAGGAAGGGGAGGAGGCCGCCGAGCTGCGGGGCGAGCACACCCTCGCCGAGAGGTTCAGTGAGTGGTCTCTGGGCTGGCCGAGGGGCGCCGAAGCACAGTGTACCCCGCCCACTGAGCCCCCTCTGCTGTTGCCCCCCAGTCTGCCTGGGCGACTCCTTCGGCCCCGACTGCAGCTTGACCTGTGAGGACTGCCTCAACGGAGGCAGCTGTCTGCCGGGTCTGGATGGCTGCGACTGCCCCGAGGGCTGGACCGGGCTCCTCTGCAATGCAAGTGAGGCGCCGCAGGCCCAGGCGTTTGTCCGCAGGGAGATTCTGATGGGATGGGGTAGGGGGTCCTGCCAAGCTGTGGGGGGGGACCCCAGCACTGCCTCCCAACCCCCACTCCGGGGAGGCATCAGAGCCCAGGCTCCACAGGCAGAGGGAGAGGTGGTGAGCCTCCGCGGGTCTCCGGGGCCTGGGGCGCCGTGTCCTGCTGGCCCCGACCTGTGTGCTGTCCACCCTGCAGCTTGTCCTCCGGGCATGTTCGGGAAAAACTGCAGCTCCTCCTGCAGCTGTCACAACGGCGGGAGTTGCAACCCCGTGACGGGGACCTGCCGCTGCCCCCCGGGGGTCAGCGGGCTCCACTGTGAGGACGGTGCGTGCAGCCTGTGGGAGCAGGGAAGCAGTGGCGAGCTGTGTTCAGACGCTCTTCACGCCTCCCCTGCTGGCCTTGCGTGGGAAGCAGCTGTGCCCACGGGGAGTGAGACCTGGTGGGAGAGCCAGGGGTGCCCTCTCACTTTTCACATCTTCCCAGGGACTACCCTGAGTGGGTGGTGGGGCTGTGTTGGCAGTGGGCCCCCTGGGGAAGAAGCAGACACCGCATTCTGGATCACGCTCGGGCAGAGCTGTGTGGGGCTGGGCACGGGTGCAGGGCGGGTTTCCTTGGGACTCCTCATGCCCGCCTGCTTCTTGTCGCTGTCCTCGCCTCCAGCTGCCCCAGCCCTAGCCCGGTTGCCACTGGCCTCAGACCCCCGGGTGGATCAGGGCCGTCTGGTCTCCAGGTCCTGAGGGCCCCTTCCGCTGATGCAGCCCCTGCGTGGGCCAGGAAAGCTGGGAGCCCCTTCCTAGCCTGGGGCCTCTGAGGTGCGGGCTGCCATCCCAGCACCTGTTCCAGGGTTGTTCCCGGTTCCTACTGGGCCCTGGTGTGCCCCCACCCCCTGCCCTAGGCATCTTCTCGGTGGGGCCTTTGTGAAGGAGGGCCAGCTGCCCCCCACCCATGCTCACAGGCTCCCTGCCCCCAGGCTGCCCCAAGGGTTTCTATGGCAAGCACTGCCGTAAGAAATGCCACTGTGCGAACCGGGGCCGGTGCCACCGCCTCTACGGGGCCTGTTTCTGTGACCCAGGGCTGTATGGCCGCTTCTGTCACCTCGGTGAGTGCCGCCATCCCTGCTGCATCCCCACTTCCCACTGTGCCAGGGCATAGGGCCCAGGGTGGCATCAGCCTGGGCTGCAGGCTCCGGCTCAGCTGTATCCCTGCCCTCCCCAGCTCCCAGCCCCTCCCAGCCCCTCCCAGCCTGGTGCTGGGGAGCCCTCCAGGGATGGGGTGCCCTCCAGGGGTCGGGGAGCCCTCCAGGGATGGGGCCCTCCAGGGGTCGGTGAGCCCTCCAGGGATGGGGGCCCTCCTGGGGTCGGGGAGCCCTCCAGGGATAGGGGCCCTCCAGGGATGGGGGCCCTCCTGGGGTCGGTGAGCCCTCCAGGGATGGGGCCCTCCAGGGGTCGGGGAGCCCTCCAGGGATGGGGGCCCTCCTGGGGTCGGGGAGCCCTCCAAGGATGGGGGGCCCTCCAGGGATGGGGGGCTCTCCTGGGGTCGGGGAGCCCTCCAGGGATCTGGGCTCCTGTGGCTGTAGGTCCCTCTTCCCTAGAGTTTTCTTGGCTGGGAAGCAACAGGCCCAGAGCTGCCTAGAGGGCGCTGGAGAGGAGGACTGTGAAGCCCAGAACATGCAGGGGTGGGCACTGCCAGCAGGCTGGCACCCCTCATGGCTCTGTGCTGCAGCCTGCCCACCCTGGGCCTTCGGGCCCGGATGCTCTGAAGAATGCCAGTGTGACCAGCGCCACACACAGTCGTGCGACCGCAGGGACGGCAGCTGTACCTGCAAGGCTGGCTTCCAGGGCGTGCGGTGCCAGGCAGGTGAGTGGAGGCATGGGCCCGGGGGAGGGCCGGGGGAGGGTTGGGGAGGGCCGGGGGAGGGCCCGAGGCGCCCACCCAGCCACCTCTCTCCACCTGCAGAGTGCGCGCCGGGTTCCTACGGGCCGGGCTGCCGGCACACATGTACCTGCCCGCCTGGTGTGGCCTGTGACCCCGTGAGCGGCACGTGTCGGACGCAGTGCCCCGCTGGCTACCAGGGGGCGGACTGTACCCAAGGTGAGGGCTGGCCCCCAGCATCCCTGTGGCTGGGTTATGGGAGCCGTCAGCTCCGGCCATCAGGGGCCCATGCCCCTCACCTACCAAGTAGTGCTGTCACGGAGAGGAGGGTGTCTTTGAGGTGGCCCATCGGCCACTGGCCTGTGTACCCAGGGCCTTCCCAGGTACACCCTCATGTAAACGCTGCAGGCTCATGTTTATAGTGCACCTGTGCCACTTGGCCGTGCAGGGGCCACGGCCTCCTTCCCTGGGCATCCCTGGGTGTCCCTGCCACCCCACCCACAGGGCAGTGCCGGATGGCGTGCTTCCAGGAGCAGCTTGGGCAGGCTCTGGAGCAGCTGTCCAACCCCAGGCTACTGCTCTTGTCGCGTATCCCTGAGATTCTGTGGGGACTCCATCCCTCCAGGAGCCCCACAGAGGGGGAGGGGGAGGGGCGACCCTCAGACGGGCTGCCGGTCCCTGGGGGTCTTGGAGGCCTCCTCAGAGGGGCTGCCGGTCCCTGGGGGTCTTGGAGGCCTCCTCTCTGCCTGTCCCACCCAGAGCCCTTTGTGTGCAGCAGCCCCGTGGAGCTGGTCCAGTGGCTGGGGCTCCCAGGAAGCTGGGGGGACTCCAGCCTGGGCGACCCCACGTGGGGAACCAAGCGTTCCTGTTCCTCCTGCAGAGTGCCCTGCGGGAACCTTTGGCCAGAACTGCTCCGGAGTCTGTGCCTGTGTGGGGGCCCCGTGCCACCCGGTTACGGGGCAATGCCAGTGTCTGGCGGGGAAGACTGGAGAAGACTGTGGGGCGGGTGAGTGACAGGTGCCTCACTCCCCCCTCATCCTGGCCTGTATCTGGGGACCCTTGCTTTGGGGGGCTGTTGCTTCAGCTCTGCTGACCCAGGACCCCTCGTGGTTGGTACCAGGCCCCCAGGTGGCCTGATCCCTGTGTGGGGACCCCCATCCTGCCTGGGACTGGACACCTGTGCTGTGGCTGGGAATTCTGAACCCTGCGGCCTCACCAGGGGGTCCAGGGCTGTGACTGTCCTGGCCGCCTCCGCGGGCAGCTGTGGGCTGACCATCCCTGGTGGGGTCATTAGACTGTCCCGAGGGTCGCTGGGGACTCGGCTGCCAGGAGATCTGTCCGACCTGTGAGCATGGTGGCAGCTGTGACCCTGAGACCGGAGCCTGCCTGTGCCGTCCCGGCTTCGTTGGCAGCCGCTGCCAAGACGGTGAGTGCCACCCGGCCTGGGTCCCGGGACCTGCCCGCCCCCTAGCCCCTCCACCCACTCACATTCTCTCTGCGGCCAGTGTGCCCCGTAGGCTGGTTCGGGGCCGGCTGCCAGACTAGATGTTCCTGTGCCAATGACGGGCATTGCCACCCAACCACTGGACGCTGCAACTGTGCTCCTGGCTGGACCGGCCTCCACTGCCAGCAAGGTGGGGCCCTTGTCCGTGCCTCCTGGGGCCAGCCTTCCCCGCTCCGGGATGCCCGCACCCTGACCTCCTGCCATGCCCTGGCTCTGTTGCAGCTTGTGACGGGGGGCGCTGGGGACCCGACTGCAGCTTCCTGTGCAACTGCAGTGCCGGCCATGGGGGCTGCGACGCGCTCAGCGGCCTGTGCCTGTGTGAGGCTGGCTACGTGGGCCCGCGGTGTGAGCAGCGTGAGTCCTGGGCCCACCCTCGGTGCCCCCACCTGTGCACACTGCTGCCCCCTGTTGCAGGCGCTCTGCCTTCCCGCCCCAGCATGAGCGTGGCCAGCTGCCCCTCCACAGCCTGGGCCAGGGCCCCGCCTTCCTGCCCACCCTGTCTGTTGTCCAACTCACCTGGAGTAGCCGCATGCGAGAGGGCCTGGCCTGTCTCAGGACACCCTTGGCACCTGTCGGGGGAAGGGAGGTGGCAAGTTTGAACTGAGGGCAGTGGGTTAGTCCTGGGGGAGAACCTTAGCCCTGGGGGAGCAGAGGAGGGCCCCTTGTGGAGGCCTCCCAGGGGACTGGACGGCAGGGAGAGCTGCTCTGAGAGCCAGGTCCCACCCTTCAGTCTGGTCCCTGGCTGCTGCCCATGACCATGGGGGCAGGGGCAGAGTGCAGCGGGCCCCAGGCCCCGGCTGATGGGCCAGGCCGTGTGCTGTGTCTTAGGGTGTCCCGAGGGTTCCTTTGGGCCCAGCTGTGGGCAGCGGTGCCAGTGCCAGCATGGGGCAGCCTGTGACCATGTCAGCGGGGCCTGCACCTGCCAGCCTGGCTGGAGGGGGAGCTTCTGCGAGCGTGGTGAGTAGGCTGGCAGCTGGGCTGGGGGCAGGGGTGCTTCTTTGCCCTGGGACCACCCCTGCCCCCTCACCACCTCTGTCCTGCAGCCTGCCCGCCTGGCTTCTTCGGGCTCGACTGCCACAGCCCTTGCAACTGCAGTGCTGGAGCCACCTGTGACCCCGTGAGCGGCTCCTGCATCTGCCCAGCTGGCCGCCAGGGCCCCCGCTGCACCCAGGGTGTGTGAGGTCCCCCCGCCCAGCCTCGGGTGCCTGGGAGGGTGCAGGCGGCTAGTGTCCATGCTCAGGGCCGCTCCACTGAGGCGGGAACCCGAGTGGGGGTTGAGCTGGCTGGCCAGCTGCAGCCTGCCTGGGACCATCCCAAGCTCCTGACCACCGTCCCACCTGCAGGCTGCCCAGCCCTCACCTTCGGCCACAACTGCACCCAGGTCTGTACCTGCTTCAACGGGGCCTCCTGTGACCCCGTGCACGGGCAGTGCCGCTGCGCCCCTGGCTGGATGGGGCCCACCTGCCAGCAGGGTAAGCCCCATCTGGCAGCCAGGGAACAGGGAGGGTGCTCGCTGGATCCCGCGTGGGGTGTGGCGGCTCTCCTTGGAAAGGCAGGGAGGTGGGGTGACTCCTGCTGGCACCTGGCTCCCGCAGAGCCTGTTAGCATGCACCCCAAAGCCTCATGGGGGCAGTCCCAGACAAAGTGGTTGACCCCAAAGCTCGCGTGGGGCTTTGGGGGTGGGGCCGGCCCGTGGACCCCCCCTGGCTGCACCTGCAGGCAGCTCCACTCTCCTCCCGCCCCAGCCTGTCCTGCTGGCCTGTATGGAGAGAAGTGCGCACATGCCTGCCTTTGCCAGCATGGGGGCAGCTGCGACCCTACCTCAGGCCACTGCACGTGCTCCGAGGGCTGGACTGGCCCAGCCTGCGAGAGCGGTGAGTGAGGGAGGTCCCAGGCCTGGGGACGGCGACCTGGAGGTGGTGTGAGTGGCTCGGCATCCCAGCCTGGTCCCTGGGAGTGCAAATGGAGGGCTTAGTGCAGCAAGCAGGGGCCGGGGGCTGCCGGGTCCTGGGGGACCTGACCCCTCACCCCAGCCCCGGCCCTACAGAGTGCCTCCGGGGCCAGTTTGGAGCCGCCTGCCGGCACAGCTGCACCTGCCTGAACGGTGGCCTCTGTGACCGGCTCACGGGCCATTGCCTATGTCCGGCTGGCTGGACCGGGGACAAATGCCAGAGCCGTGAGTTGGGGTGGGGCAGAGGGTGTGGCGGGGCTGAGCCTCACTGCCGGCTGGGGACCAGCTCCAGGGCCAGGCCTCAAGGAGGTGGAAGGAGCCTGGGGAGGGTGGGAGGGTGCAGACTGAGTGGCCCATGTCCCTTATGGGTGGGACTTCTGCCGGGCCCAGGAAGTGGGTGTGTGGGGCTCTAGCCGACCTCTGCGAGGAGCAGGAGTACAAGATGTTGGGGTGAGGGGGGAACATTCCCATCTCATGGCTCCGAGAGGACCCTTGGTCCGAGGCCTTTGCCGGCTGGGGACTTGGCCCAGCCTGGGGCACATGGAACCCCTGGGCCCGCAGGACCCTGTCTCCCCAGCAGCGGGTCCCCCTTTCCCTGCGCTCCCGCCCCAGCCTAGCTGCCCAGGGGCTTTCTCTCTGTGGGATGCAGAGGCCATGAGACAGCTCCCCCCACCTGCCTGTGCTGCGGGCATGTTCAGGGCTGCCTGCCAGGGACACTGCCAATGCTGGGGGGTTGCTTGCCACTGCGTCACAGGCGCCGGCCTTTGCCCCCTGGGATGGTGGGGCCCACTGTATGAGGACAGTGACGCAGGCCTGGCCTGGCGGTCAGGCTGGGGTGGGGTTGCCCACGCGCTGCCCACGCCAGCTCAGGTCCTTCCTGCAGCCTGCCCGAGGGGCCGGTTCGGAGAGGCGTGTGCCCAGAGCTGTCGCTGCCCACTGGATGCTACCTGCCACCATGTCACTGGGGAGTGTTGGTGTCCGCCTGGTGCCTCCGGGCCTGGCTGCAAGCAGGGTAGGCTTACCCCAGAACCCTGCCCCAATGGGGACGTTGGTGGGGAGGCCACCCCCTGGTGGGTCTGCCCCAGCATGGACCCCACCTGCCTCTCATAGCCTGCAGGCCTGGCTCTTTCAAGGAGGGCTGTAGGCACACATGCAGGTGTCCCAGTGAGGGGCAGGTGTGCCACCCGGCCACAAGGGCCTGCACCTGCCCTGCCAGCTGCCACAGCCCTGGGGGCAGAGGAGGGCCCCGCACAGTCTCCCTGGAGGGGCTGCTGCTGCCCGGGAGGGCCGGGGCGGAGGAGGGGCCGTGTCATATGTGGGCTGCTTTGGGGGGCGGTCGGCAGCCCTGGCAGTAGGCTCTGTTCCTGCAGGATGCCCACCTGGACACTATGGGCCAGGCTGCCAGCAGCTCTGCAGGTGTCTTCGTGGGGCACCCTGTGACGCAGCCACAGGGACCTGCCACTGCCCCCCCGGCTCCCTGGGGGCCGACTGCAGCCTCTGTGAGTGGCTGGTGGGGTGGGGGGCATGGGGCCTCTCTTTCAGCTCCGTTTCCACCCACCCCTGGGGTCAGGCAGACTGAGACAGCCCCGCCTCCCCAGCTCCCCAAATCCTCCTTGCTGGGCCTGGCCCCAGGCTGCAGGGGCATCTGTGGGACCACGATGTCCCTGCCAGCCAGCACCCCTGCCCCATGAGGGGTGCCCAGCCTAGCCCAGCCAGATGGTCACAGTGGACACGAGACATTTTCCTCGGGCTGGGCTGCTGGCAGAGCCAGAAGACGGTGGAGGACCACACGTGGCTGGGGCCGCCCTCACCTGTTGCCTGCCCCTGCAGCCTGTCCACAGGGCCGCTTTGGACCCAACTGCACCCACGTGTGCCAGTGCGGGCCGGGTGCGACCTGCGACCCAGTGGCTGGCTCCTGTGTCTGCCCTCCAGGCCGGGTCGGCGTCCACTGTGAGCGCGGTGAGTGTGCACTGAGCCCGGCACGCCAGTGCACGTCTGCATCACTGTGTGAGTCCTGGTGGGGGTGGTGGGCACATCCCGTGCCCTGTCCACGAGGTGCGGCTGGCCTCCTGGCCCAATCCCCAGCCCTACAGCCCGCAAGCCGAGCTCCCCGGGGACCTATAGGACGCACCGCCAGTCCCAGGCAGCCTGTGCCGATACCTGCCCACGGCCCTGGGGACGCAGGTCACACCCCACAGGCATCAGATGCTGGGGGGGGCGTGTGGCTCTGTGCGGGGCGGGCAGCAGGGAGCGTCACCTGCAAAACCCCCAGCAGCCCTGGCCCTGGCCCCCCAGGCTGCCCCCAGGACCGGTTCGGTGTGGGCTGTGTGCACCAGTGTGCCTGCAGGCACGGGGGCCTGTGCCACCCTGTCAATGGCAGCTGTTCCTGTGGCCTGGGCTGGACGGGGCCACACTGCGAGCTGTGTGAGTAGGGACAGCTGTGCTGTGTCAGGGAACTGGGGGAAGGGCGCTGGTCGGGCAGCATGGTGGGCTCCTGGGCCGAGCTGGGCCCCAGGGACCATCCTGTTGCCCTCCTCCACCCAGCCTGTCCCCCTGGGCGCTATGGAGCCGCCTGCCGCCTGGAGTGCACCTGCCAGAATAATGGCACCTGTGATCCCACCACGGGCACTTGCCACTGTGGCCCCGGCTTCTACGGCCAGGCCTGCGAGCACAGTGAGTCCTGGGCACGCGTGAGGAAGGGGCTGGAGGACCAAGGGAGGGCCTTCTCGTGGGAGCTTCCTGTCACTCTGACCGGATCCTCCCTCAGCCTGCCCCCCCGGCTTCCATGGAGCTGGCTGCCAGGGGGTCTGCCAGTGTCAGCACGGAGCCACCTGTGACCCCATCAGCGGCCGGTGCCTCTGCCCTGCCGGCTCTCGGGGCCGCTTCTGTGAGGAGGGTGAGTGTTGTGGCTGCCCCACCCTGCTCCGTCCAGTCTGCTCCAGCAGGGGAAGGGGGATGCTGAGCCCGCTGACCCGCCCACAGGGTGCGAGCCAGGCTCCTTCGGCGACGGCTGCCGCCAGCCGTGCAACTGTGCTGGGGCCCCCTGCCACCCTGTGACTGGCCTCTGCCTCTGTCCACCGGGGCGCACTGGAGCCACCTGTGACCAGGGTGAGTGGGTCCAGCCCAGGATGGGGGTTGGGAATGCGAGTGGCACCCAGGATGCCAGCCTGCCTGCCTGTGGGCACCTGGGCTGCTGGGCACAGTCCCAACCCCAGCGGTCAAGGCCAGGCACTTCCCTGCAGCTGCCCGTGGGGTCCAGGGATTGGGTGGGGACACAGGGCAGAGGCCCAGGTCAGGGAAGAGGCGTCTGCAAACTGCAGGTGGGTCTCCTGGGGCACCCCTGCCCTGCCCTTCCCCGGAGGAGCAGCCTGCAGCTCACTTACTGGTCTAGGTCCAGAACTGGTATAGCTGGGGTGGGGCCTGGTGCAGGTGGGGTGGGGCTCAGGCCTTTGTCCTGTCCCTTCCACCCCTGTAGGCTGTGGAGATGGCCACTTTGGGCCCGGCTGTGCCCTGCGCTGTGACTGCAGGGCCGGGGCTGAGTGTGACCCGGTCAGCGGGCGCTGCCACTGTGAGGACGGCCATGCGGGCCCCAAGTGCTGGGAAGGTGAGTCAGGCCCCAGGGGGAAGGGGAGAGCTCACTGTGGCCCCAGACCTGTCTGTCGCTGGGGACCCACAGGACCCACACAACCGCCGAGGGTGAGGTGTGAGCCTGAGGCAGGGGGCAGGGCTGGGCTGTGAGCTCTAGCAGCCAGTGTTAACGGGCTGCCCAGCCTGCCCAGTGTGCATTCGTGTGCCCCCGCCAGCTCAGGCCCTGCTGTTGTCTCCTGGGTGACCTCTGGGCATGCCTGCCACACGGGCGGGGAAGGCTTACCTTGGAGGCAGGCCTGTGCAGGGCAGAACATGCGGGCAGGCGGGCGGGAGGCAAGGAGCCAGCCCCAGGGCTCTGTCGTGGGCGGGGCTGGCCAGGGAGTGTGGACCATCGGTGTGGGAGCCGTAATGCTGGCTGCGTGCGTGTGCAGGTGCACGCTGCTGGGCTCCCAGGCCAGGGTAGGGGGCTGGCCAGGGACTGTGGACCGTCGGTGTGGGAGCCGTAATGCTGGCTGTGTGCGTGTGCAGGTGCACGCTGCTGGGCTCCCAGGCCGGGGTGGGGGGCTGGCCAGGGACTGTGGACCGTCGGTGTGGGAGCCGTAATGCTGGCTGCGTGCGTGTGCAGGTGCACGCTGCTGGGCTCCCAGGCCAGCTTGGCCAGAGCTGGGCAGGCAGGAAGGAGCCTGAGCCGTCACGCTGTCACAGCAGCATCTAGTACCTGCTTGGTACTGCGCCCAGGCCTTGGCATTCAGCTGTCCAGGGGTCCATCCCTGGATGGACTTGGCCTTGGAAGAAGCCCCTCCCCCATCTACCGAGGGGGCTTTGGAGGGGTGCATGGGAGATGGACAGAGAGGATGCTCCTGGCCTGCTGGGTGCCTGCAGGCTTTACTGTCCTGGTCCCCTTGCCTGCTTGTGGGCGGGGCGTGGGCCTGTCCTTCAGGTGGGCCCCAAGAGCCGGTCCTCAGCCCAGGCCCAGGTAAGGAGTGTAGGAGGTGTGTCCCGGGCTGGCCAGGAGCTTGGCATCGTGGCAAAGCCTGGAGGACGCTGGCATCTCTGGGCCCTGAGGGAGAGGGGAGCTGACAGCTGGGGAGAGCTCCCTGCTCTGGGGGTGACCAGCGCCTCCTCTCCCTCCTCAGCGCTCCCACCGGTGGCCTCCAGCAGACTCGTGCCCCGGCCCAGCAGCGGGACCCCAGAGCGCTGACAGAGACCACCCTGCACCGCGGCCAAGTGGCTGCAGCCTTAGGGGCAGCAGAGGAGGGGCACTGGCCTGGCTGCTCTCCCCGGAGGGCCATGGGAGGACTGGACAGTTGCCACGCAGCCCCTCGTGTGAGCCCAGCGAGTGGGCAGGGCCTTTAAGCAGCTGTCTTGGCCAGTGCACAGCTGCAGCCCTGGGAGGGGCTGAGTGGCCCTGGGAGGGGCTGAGGCTCTGCCCCAAGCAGGTTCTAATGGTGCTAAGGCCTGGACGGCTGCGCGACCTGTGTGTATGCAGCCTGGCCACATTCACTTATGGGCAGCTGCACACCCCCCCAGCCCCGCTCCCACGCCCCCTGCCCTTTCCCAGGAGGCCCGGGCTTGGGCTGGCAGGGCTGGCTCAGGGGCTGTAATGGCCTTGGCAAATTAAAGGAACAGTGTTTTCCAGAGCCCGTGTGTGCTGCTTTGTACCAGCCTGGTGGGGGGCTGGGCTTCTCTGGACCCAGAGCGGCTTCCCTGGAATGGGGTGCCACGTGTGTATCAATTTGGGGCTCTCTCAGGTTATGCTGCTTAGACGGGGTTTCAGGGCTAGCCCCTGGAACCCTCAACAGGGCAGTGGAGTCTGTTCTGTGTGGGGTTCAAGGCAGCTTGCGCAGGTGTGGCCGGGGGAGCCGTGGACACTTGTCCTGTGCGGGGACGGACACAGACAGTGTCCGTTGGCCACAGGGATGTTGTGACAAGACATGCACAGGGCTTTACTGGACCTTCTGGAAGGCCGGAGGGAGGGAAGGTAAGAACGGAGGTAGGTGGGCAGCCCAAGGCCGAGGCCGCCATGGTGATCTGCAGGGGGTACCAGACGTACCCATGTAACATCAGGCATGGACGAGGCCACGTGGGGAGACGCTCATGGGAGACGTACCCATGTAACATCAGGCATGGACGAGGCCACGCAGGCAGATGCTTGTGGGAGCCGTGGGGGATGGTCCTGAAGCTGTGTGGTTAGTGCAGTCAGGGAGCTGTGCTTAAGATGCCCGCCGGGGGCGCGCAGGCGGACACAGCACCACCTGGCCTGCGGGGGAGGGCGCCAGGTGACCGGGCAGGTAGGAGGGTGTGCAGCCGCAGGTCGACCAGAGGTCTCTGCGGCCCCCACCCCTGCGAGGCCGTCCCCAGGGAGAGCTTCCTGCTCAGCCACAGCTAGGACAGCGGCCAGGGCCGAGGCTGAGCGCAGGGTGACTGCACGGGGTTGGGGACAGCCTGGCCCGGGGTCTCTTGCACACTCCTGTGACATGTGAGGCCAAGGCTTCTGCTGCGGCTCAGCATGCAGTGGACATGATACATGTGGTCTGCAGAAATGCTTTAATGGCGGCTCTGCCCGGGGCCACCTTCAGTCCAGAATGGGGTGGGGGGCAGGCCGGAGCCCCCCAAGGCCCTGCTTGCCCCTCTCAGGTAGGAGATGGCCCCTGCCCTGTGTCCTCCCCCGGCCACCGTGGTGCCGCTAGCCAGGAGGGCAGGAGCTTGGGAGGGTCTGGGGCAGCCCCTGCTCCTCCGAGGGTCCTTCTGTGAGGCATCAAGAGTCGGGCACAGCTGTGGGAGGGCCCTGGGACCCCCTCATGTCCCCAGGAGCCAGGCCCAGCTGGCCGACGGCCGGGGCAGACGCTGCACGCCTGACGGGCCTGGCCGGCTATACATCCGTCTCCACCCGCAGCCGCTCCATCCGACGCATGTTGCCCGCCACGGCCACACGGCTGGTGATTCTGTGGGCAAACTCCTCGGGGAACCAGCCGGTCTCGCCGTCCCGCAGTCTCTCGCCATAGAGCCAGCCTGAGGCCACACGGGCAGTGGAGGACACAGGTCTGTGGTGTCTCCTGGACCCCACCCCTGTGTCTCAGGAGGGACTCCGGGCTCAGCCCACCCCTGGTACTCAGCCACCTTGGGTGCTGAGCAGGGACCTGCAAGAGCAGGCACCTCCTGCCCTGCTCGGACTCCTGGACCCAGGGCCCCTGGCCTTCCTCCCTGGTGAGCTGCTGCTCGTTCAGCCTCGGGCACCCCGTCCCTGCTCACCGTCCTCCTGCTGCAGAACCAACACCACATCCGCCTGCTGCAGCGTCACCTCGTCTGCCTGCTTGGCGAAGTAGGCTTTGGTGATCTCCGCCTGCGGCAGCTCTGTGGACACCAGCGGCAGTGAGCTCTCAGGTGGACCAGGCTCTGCCTCCCACCTCCCCTTCCTCACAGCCCTGCCTGGGGGAGCCCTGGGTGTCCCGCCACACAGGAGCACCTGCTCTTGGGGCCTGGTACTGGCAGAGGGTGCTCCTGCTCCCTGGGGGTGGGCACAGCCAGCTCAGGCGGGGCTGCCAAGGGGCAGGGCCTGTTGCCTGGCTCACCTCCTTTGTTGGTGGAACCATGCCACTGCCTCTCCTTGTAGGTGAGCGCCGTGATCCACCGTGCCCGGTCACTCCTGGAGGACACACAGTGTGAGAGAGGCCGGGCCAGCCCCCAGCGAGCTGTTCTGTGGCTTCAGACACCCAAGCCCAGGGCGGGGGATGAGAGGGGGCTCTAGGAGGATGTCCGGGCCCGCCACGGTCGCCCTGATCTGAGGGTGACAGGCCTCCCGGACCCATGTCCCAGTCTTGCCACCCTTGTTAGGATGGCAGGGGAGGACACGCTGGACCACCCTTTTCCCGCGCTGAGCCCCCAGCCCCTCACTGTGCCAGCTCCTTCTGCTGCCCTCCCATGCCACCCCACACTCCTGCCTTGGGGTCTCGGCAGTGGGCCGTCCACCCGCCATCCCTCCTGGGAGCCTCCAAGCCCAGGAAAGGCGCCTTACGCGGAGTCCGCGGACAGCAGCAGCTGCTCCTGGCGGCCCTCGCTGTTCTGCAGCAGCAGCAGCTGGAAGGGGTGAGGCACCGAGGAGCCGCGGCCGCCGCCCGGCAGCGAGGCCTCCGAGGGCTCCAGCCTGGTGGCCTGCACGTGCTCCATGTGGGCGTGGTCCTGGACTGCGTAGCTCACCTCGCTGCAGGACACGGGAAGCCGGGGTCACTGCAGCCAGTGCCCCGCCCGCCCTGTGCCCTCCAGCAGTGTGGGCGCCAGCAGCACGCGACAGAGGACACGAACTGCCGTGCCTGCGACCTGGCTGCGCACACAGGAGCCGCACGGATGCCCACGTGGGCAGGGCGGTGTGTCCAGTCCCCAGCCCACCTCTTCTTCTTGGTGATCAGCAGGACATCATTGAAGACGAACAGGTAGAGTGAGGGCCGGCTGGCGAGCTTCCTCAGGAGCCCAGCCTCCTCCACCACCGAGAGCTCTCCTCGCTTCAGCAGCCAGCGTGAGCGCGAGGTGAGTGGCAGGGACTGGGAGACAGAGCGGGCAGCGCTGCTGTGGGCACTGCCAGGAACTCGCGGCCCACCTGCCACCCCTGGCTGGAATGAAGCAGGTGTGAGGCCTGACTGCCCAGGGCAGGGTCGGTGGTCCAGGGCAGCCCTGTGAGGCCCCTGCTGGCGGCTGCACCCCCACAGGAGGGACTGAGGCCCAGCCCCAGGCCTGCCGGGGGCGACACCCCAGGGCCAGGAAGGCTGACCGGTGCAGGAAGAGCAACGTGGACGGGTGGGGCGCTTACCTTCACCTTCCCGAAGTCGAGCTGCTGCTGCAGCATGAACAGCTGCTCTGTGCGCTCCATTGCGTGTGCCTCCTCGTTGCACTGCTTCACCAGCTGCGGGGTGGGCGCTGTGGTGGGCAGGCTGTGCCCCACCTGCCCGTGAGCCCCCCGGCTACCTGCCTGTGCTGGGCTTGTACCTGCCTTCCTTCTCCCCAGCCAACCCAGTGCTGAGGGACTAAGCCCCGCCTCTTCTGCCAGGCCCCGCCCCAGCCAGCCCCTGCCCTGCCAGGCCCCGCCTCCTCTGCCAGGCCCCGCCTCTTCTGCCAGGCCCCGCCCCCAGCCAGCCCCGCCTCCTCTGCCAGGCCCCGCCTCCTCTGCCAGATCCCGCCCCCACCCAGCTGTGCCCCGCCCTCTCTGCCAGGCCCCGCCTCACCTTGCTGATGGCCTTCAGGGCCCGGCTGGCCGCCTTGTACCTCTCCGGGTGGCCCTCCGTCTTGAGGCACAGCGTCTGCAGAGACCCCGGAGGTGAGATTTCCTGGGAGTGCGGCCTGCACGGACTGCCCCAGGAACTCCACATGGAATGTGGGGCTGCAGGGTAGGGGGAACCGCAGGGCAGAGCCTGGGCCCCCGACCGCCCTCCTGCCCCTTGGCGCCTGCCCTGCTCAGGTCCGAGGGACTGGAGCTGGCCCCCACCCGCCTTGGCCATCACCATGGAGCTGGCGTCCCTACCCCACCTCCCCAGGGCCCAGTGCCTGCGAGGCTGGGCTTGTGCGTGACTGCTGTGTGCACACAAGCCCGTGTGTCGATGTGTGCAGGTCTGTAACAAGCACACCTGTGTGCAGGGAATACATGTCCCATGCCCGTGCGTGTGCACACGTGTCTGCGTGTGACCTGTGCCTGCTAGGACTGGGCACAGCTGTCACAGGTGCAGCAAGCACGTGTGGGGCAGGGCTGGGTGTGGGGGCTCCAACATCCCCAAGGGGTCCCTGTGGCCGGTGGCCCACCCTGGCCTGCGCACGGCCACCACTCACGTCCGTCAGGAGCGGCAGCCGGGTCACCCTCTGCATGGGGAGGATGAGGAAGGAGATCATGGGCAGGCCCCCGCACGCCGGCCGCCGCTCGATGGCCTGCAGGACCTCGCGGAAGGCGGCATTGCTGCTTCTGCAGAAGGACCAGGCTGTGGCTCGGGGCGGAATCCTGGAGGCCTCGCCCCGCCCCCGTGGGCACAGGCCCCGCCCCTGCGAACAGACCGTGCCCTCCCATCCAGGCCCCGCCCCATGGAGGCAAAGCCCCGCTCTCCCAGCCTAACCCCACCCCTGTGGACACAGTCCCTGTCCCTGCAGCCTCGTTCGGTCCCTGTGGAGACCAGGCCCCGCCCTCCCAGCCCCGCCCCTGTGGACACAGGCCCCGCCCCGTGCAACCAGGTCCCCCCCCATGGAGACCAGGCCCTGCCCTCCTACCCTAGCCCCGCCCCATGGCCACAGACCTAGCCCTCCCAGCCTAGGCCCGCCCCGTGGCCACAGGCCCCACCCTCCTGCCCTAGTCCCGCCCCGTGGCCACAGGCCCCGCCCTCCTGCCCTAGCCCCGCCCCGTGGCCACAGGCCCCGCCCCCCAGCCTAGGCCCGCCCCGTGGCCACAGGCCCCACTCTCCTGCCCTAGCCCCGCCCCATGGCCACAGGCCCCGCCCTCCCAGCCCCACCCCATGGCCACAGGCCCCACCCTCCTGCCCTAGCCCGTCCCTGCAGACACAGACCCCCGCCCTCCGGCCCCGCCCCGCACACACGTGAGCCGCTGCAGCGCCCTCTGCTGGTACACCTCGTTGGTGCAGTAGGCCACGTAGGGGTGGAAGTGGCGCTCGGCGTGTTCCTCCAGGATGTCGCTGATGTCCTCCACCAACACCTGCTCCTTGTGTCGCCGCTCCAGGTCCTCGAAGAACCTGCGCAGGCGGGAATGGTGGGGCTGGGGTCCACCCCCACAGTCGTGGTGGCAGGGGGCAGCAGCTGCTGCCAGGCAGGGCCTCGGGGGGCAGCATGGCCTAGACGAGGCCTGGACGGAGCAGCTGTCCCCGTTGGAAGCAACTGGAAGCTCCCGCTCCTCCTGCCGGCAGCTGTCCGGGGCACGGGCTCAAACAGGACACTCAGGAGTCCAGTCCCCGGCTCAGGGGACAGTCCCCTCCCGAGGCACGGGCAGCTCCCTGTGTGAGGAGCCCTGGCTCTAGCTGGGGGCTGGGTGGGCGTCCCCTGATGCCCTCCACCTGCATGAGAGCCACGTGGGCCGCCCCGGGGCAGCCACAGCAGCCAGTCCGCCAGGCCCAGTGGGCTGCTTCTGGCCCCCAGCTGCAGGGCTGACCCAGCGCCATGTCCCCAGGGGGCTCGGAGGCTGCAGCCGCCGCTAGGGCCCAGCGCGGGAGGCAGACCGGTGCCCCCGCCTGCCCCACCCCCAATCAGACTGCCACAGGAAGTCCTCAGTCCTGGGAGATGGACCGTCCCCATGCTGCCTCTGACCCCTGCTTGGCCTGTCCTTCTCAGGGCACTCCATGAGGCGTGGGCTGCCTCTGCCTTCCAGGCCCTGGCAGTGACCCCAGGAGCGCCCCAAGAACCTGCGATGAGGCTCGGGAAAAGATGGCGCAGGGCTGAGCCTGCACGGGGGCACACCCAGCCTGCACCTCCGGGGGGGCAGGCGTCACACAGGCCCGCAGTACACCCAGCCCCGCCTCCGCCACAAGCCCTGTAATGGAAGAGCCTCCACTGGCCACAGGACACCTGGGTGCAACAGGACCTGGGACTGCAACTCGAGGCGCCCTCGGGCATCGGGGGCAGGCGCAGTGAGCAGGGCAGGGTTGTGCCCCGTGGCAGGTGCTCCTGGACCCATCCCCAGCCGCGAGCTCCGCCCATCCCTGAGGCCTGCAGGCAGCGGGGTGTGGGGCGGGGCAGGGCCCACCTGCGGCTGGCCGCCAGCACGTCCTGGATGTTGGAGAAGAGGTGGTGATGGTCTGTGTGGGTCATGGTGGCCCGCAGCTCCGACGAGTGCAGGAACTCGGCCACCAAGATGCCGAGGCTGTGCAGGTAGGAGAACTCGGAGGTGAGGATCTCAAAGATGGCCTGTGGAGATGGGGCCGGGAGTGGGCACGGGGGCCGGGGGGCCGGGAGTGGGCACAGGATGGGGGCCGGGAGTGGGCACGGGGGCCGGGAGTGGGCACAGGATGGGGGCCGGGAATGGGCACAGGATGGGGGCCGGGAGTGGGCATGGGGGCCGGGAGTGGGCACAGGATGGGGGCCGGGAGTGGGCACGGGGGCCGGGGGGCCGGGAGTGGGCCGGGGAGCCGGGAGTGGGCACGGGGGCCGGGGGGCTGGGAGTGGGCACGGGGGCTGGGAGGCTGGGCAGGGGTACAGAAGCTGGGAGTGGGCACAGGATGGGAGGCTGGGAGTGGGCACGGGTGCCGGGGGGCTGCGCAGGGGTACAGAAGCTGGGAGTGGGCACAGGATGGGGGCTGGGAGTAGGCACAGGATGGGGGCTGGGTGTGGGTGCAAGATACAGGAGTAGGGTACTGGGCTGGGTGTGGGTATGGAGGCCGGAGGCTGGGCAGGGGCACAGAGGCTGGGAGTGGGCACTGGACAGGGGTATGGGAGCTGAGCGTCGGGGCTGGGCACAGGTGCAGGGGGCTAAGCACAGGGGCCGGGGGCGCACGGAACAGGTGTGATGCAGGTGGGCTCTGGGAACCCCCAGATGGCCTGGTGGGATGTGAGCTGGGCACCCCTGGTCTGTGCGGGGACTTGGCTCCCCCAGAGGTGTGCATGATGGGGCAGGGATGCCCAACCCCTTCCAGGAGTCAGGAGTGGCAGCCCTCCTCCCACGCACACGGCCTGGCCGTGGGCGGTCAGCACGGCTCCATCCCAGCCCCACCCCATGTCCCGCTGCCCCCTTACCTCCTGCCTCTTGCGTTCCTCAGGGCTCAGCTTGTCCAGGATTCCCAGCTCCAGTACCTGGAGCCCAGGGTGTGTGTCAGAGCAGGTGCTTGCCTGGCAGTGGGGCCCAGGGCACTGCTGTAGCTCCCTGGTGGACCAGCTGCAGCGCGGGGCATGGACGCCTAGAGGATGGGGGCCCAGCCACACCACCCTGCCAGCTCCTCTCTGCCCATCACCCACATGACCGCAGGGGACGCCGCTGGTTCCCAGTGGCCACCTGGGCACAGGTAGAGCCTTCCGGGGAGGCTGCCCTGGCTGTCCTGCACCCCCCCGGCTCCCGTGTCGCCCAACCCCACCTCCGGGAGCTGGCTCCATGTGAGCTGGGCGGGCCGGTAGCTCTTAACCACAATGTTGTCCCCCCTGCGGGCCTCCTCTGGGCTGGGGGGCACCTCCAGCATGTCCTCGTCTGACTCCTGGCTCGTGTTGAGGCCCCGCTCCCGGATCTCCTGGTAGAAGCGAGGGTCTGGGAAGGGAAGATAGCCTCCTGAGGACCTGGCCTTGGAGGAAGCAGAGCCCCCCGGGACCCCCAAGGACAGTGGGCAGGACAGGCCTGAGTCAGGGGTGCGCTGGCGGCTAGGTGTGGGGTGCGGCACCTCTGCATGGGCATAGCTAGGCCCTGCCTGCTGTGGAGGGGGGCGGCGCACAGCAACACCTCTAACCTGCCCCAAGGCTCGGTGAAATCATGGCCACCCTCCTGGAGGAGGATTCCACAGAAGAGCTCAGAACCCAACCTACCATGGCCACTCAGGGCTGGCAGGGAGGAAGGGCCCTGCTGGCCAAGTCACTGGTCCTTCCCGCCCCCGAGCACTCCAGCCCAGACAAGCTGGCACCTCCCCTCACTCCACGCACTGCCAGCCCCACCAGGGCCGTGGCCAGCAGGAGTGCCCATAACAGCTAGGGCCAGTGGCCTCTGACCTGGCCCCGATCCCATCAGCAGGGCAGGCCCAGCATCACTGAGGGGACCGGGTCCCAAGGGAACTTTCTGGACTTCTCCCATCAGAGCTGCAGAGAGGCCACTGGGACCTGGGTGCCCAGAAGGCTCCGGCAGAAAACCATGCCCTCAGCACCCCCAGGGCAGGCCCCCCTCGACCCTGCCCCAAGTACTCACCGTCCTTGAAGGAGCCCTTGGTCACTCGTTTCCGCCCCAGCGTCCTCTAGAGGGACAAGAATAGCACCCGTCAGCGAGGGGCAGGACGGTCCACAGCAACGCAGAGGGTCCCAGTGTGCATGTACATGTGTGTGTGCGTGTATGTGTGGCAGGTATACACAATGTGTATGTGTGCATGTATGCATGGGAGGTATACAGAGAGTGTTCAATAATGTCACTCCCACAGGGGCCAGGACGGGGGCTCAGAGCAGGTGGGACAGGTGACTGAGGGTGAGGCAGGTCCAGGAGGGCTGCCTGGAGCTGGAGAAGACTGAGCCAGTGACCAGTGCTGGCACCCGGGCAGCTGTGGCCGGGAAAGGCCCAGTGGGTGGGGGGCGCTGGGGCTGCACGCGGAGCCCCGGTGGCAGCAGCAAGAGCAGGGTCAGGCTGGCTGGTGGCCAGCCCCTGGCAGGGACCCAGGGCACAGACGGGCTGGTGCGACCTGGGCTCTCTGCACAGCCACAGCTGAGCTGGCACTGGGGACACAGTGAGCTGGACCCAGCACTGGCAGCTGGACCCAGCATACTCCATGCCCCCAACCTCCTGGGGTGGCCTGCAGCTCCCAGCAGCCCTCGCCGCATGCCAGTCCCTTGGGAGGGCCACTGTGGCCTCCACGTGTCACCCACACTGACCAGTGAGGAAGCCAGCACCCCGGCACTTGCCGTGGGTCACACGGCAGCCACCACCCCCAGCTGAGGTCCCTGCATCCCAGCCTGGACCAGGAAAGGGAGGGTGATGATGCCTGGATACTGGGCAGAACTTCCAGCACCTGGCCTTCCAGCGTGGTGGCTGCCCGCAGCAGGTGCCCAGCCTCCGGGGACAGTGACTCAGAGGGCGAGGGACATGGTCCAGGAGGCTGCACCAGCCTGCAGTGACCCTGGGCCCTGGGGGAGGGTGTGGCACTCGCTGCAGCCAGCCTGGAGCCAGGGCCAGCAGGCAGGGCAGTGGCGGGCACACATGTGCGTGTGTGTGGAGGGAATGTGGAGATGCCTCTCAGGCTAGGGGGACGGGGCAGCCGCACGTGGGCATCCACAGTGAGGGGGAGCAGGGAGTGAGTGAGCGAGCAGAGCCAGCCCTGTGGCTGGGCCCGTCGCAGGCAGCTGGCCGCCCCGTCACTCTGCGCCCTCCACTGGCGGGGAGCAGGGCTGACCCGGTCTGCCTCCGTGGTCCAGCCTAGAAAGTGGGTTAATCGGACCCGGCGGCGTGGCCTAGCGGCTTAAGTCCTCGCCTTGAATGCTCCGGGATCCCATATGGGCGCCGGTTCTAATCCCGGCAGCTCCACTTCCCATCCGCTCCCTGCTTGTGGCCTGGGAAAGCAGTTGAGGACGGCCCAAGGATTTGGGACCCTGCACCCGCGTGGGAGACCTGGAAGAGGTTCCTGGCTCCTGGCTTCGGATCGGCGCGCATCGGCCCGTTGCAGCTCACTTGGGGAGTGAATCATCAGATGGAAGATCTTCCTCTCTGTCTCTCCTCCTCTCTGTATATCTGACTTTGTAATAAAAATAAATCTTTAAAAAACAAAAGAAAGTGGGTTAATCACAACCACAGAATCAACCAGTCTGCACACAGTAGGTGCTCACTAAACAGAAGCTGCCATGAGGCAGAAGATAGGGTGACAGGGGGTCCTCCCCACAGGCTTCCTACCTTGTTCTTGGCCGGGCAGCGGGCAGGCGGCTGGCTGGGCTCCTCGGCCAGGGCCTGGAGCTTGGGGCTGAGCTGGGTGAGGTTCCCCTTGCTGCCCGGGGTGGCCAGGTCCATCATGGCCGCGCGGTATGACTGGTTCCTCAGGTTCCGCCTGAGCAGCCCCCCGGGGCCCATGTCCATGCCCATGTCATCCTGGGAGAAGCTGGGGGCAGCCTGGAGCCGGGGCTCACGCCGGGCGGCCTCCTTGCTGAGCACGGCCGCCCCGAAGCTCTGGTGCCGGGCGGGGGACTTGGCCTTGATGGTCATAGCCAGGCTGCGTGGGATCAGTTGCTGCGTGCCCATCTTGAGTGCCGCGGGACTCTGTGTGCTCAGGACCACGGGCGGCGGCTCCTCGTGCCTGCCCAGGGGCGCCAGGGCATCGGGCTGGAAGGCCGCGTTGGTCCTGGAGCGCAGGGAACCGCGGACCACGGGGAGCGCAAACACCGGGTCCCCGTTGGCGTCGAGCCGCAGCTCCGAGTGGAAACGCTGCTCTAGAATTTTCTCTTCCAGGGAGCCATCCGAATGCCTGTGGGCCATGCCGGGTGGCGCCAGGTCCTGGAACAAGGGCAGGGCAGGCTCAGGAGGGGACCTTGCGCAGTGCCTACCTTGGCCCTGGCTGGACTCTGGCACAACTCCCAGTAGCTGGCACCAGGAGGGGCTGCAGGTGGCAGGCACGGGCAGGACACGGGGGCCTTCCTGCAGTCACTGCCCCCATAGGGTCTCTGTGGCCAAGGTGCGGTCAGGGCGTGACTAGGCCCTGGCTGTACTCCCTCCACTCACCCCTACAACCTGCAGGACAACCGCTACCAGGCAGCCTCTCATCTGGGACCCGACAGTCTGCTCAAATGCAACAAAGCATGTCTAGGTGCAAGTTAGTGTTAAAATCCACATATATCTGTCATAACACACACATCCCTTGAGTATCAGAGAGCATAGCGGGAAGTGGAGCAGCTGGCACTCAAACTCGTGCCCACACGTGCCATGCCACAACACTGGCCCCCTTTGTTTCTAAGGTTCTGTATATGCGTACATTTCAAGACTTTTTTTTTTTTTTTTCCACCAGAACAATCTCTTCATCTCTTTTCCAGGGACTTTGTGAAATGTCCCTGTAGTCCTCAACTTTCCCCCTCAGAACACAAGGTGGGAGTGAGTCCCGGGAGTGTAGCTGGGCTGCACTGTCCACCCTGTCCTTTCCCTGTGGCTCTGGGGTGCCACCAGACACCCCCTCGCATCCCAGCGGGAGGTGGGGAGTCCTAGCCAGCAATGCCTGGGACTGGAGGGGGCGCCCAGTCCAAGCCCCCTGGGGAGGTTCTGGGCCTCTGCCAGGGGCAGCCAGGCCTGCCGCCAGAACAGCTGCAAGGCCCCAGGGCGCGGAGTGCAGAAGCCACCAGGAGGAGCAGCCCTGAGCCCAGCTGCCCCCACGTCCACATCCAAGGGCGCATTCTTGAGCACATTCCTGAGCCTTGTCCTCGCCAGCCTCCCCTGAACGGGTGGCCGACCCGAGTCCATGCCAGCCTCCCAGAGCAGGTGCCCGACCCGAGTCCATGCCAGCCTCCCAGAGCAGGTGCCCGACCCGAGTCCATGCCAGCCTCCCAGAGCAGGTGCCCGACCTGAGTCCCTCTATGCCAACCTGCTGCTACACCATCTACCCAGCCACCCAGCTGGCCAGCCTGCTGAACACTCTGGGACATCTCGGTGGCGCCTACAGCATCAGCCAGGTTCCTCCCCCGGGGTGGGGTCACTGAGGGGCCCACACGGGTCCTGTGCTGTGGCTCCCGCTGTTATTGACAACCCCAGCGGACAGTCCCTTCCCAGCAGAGGCCGAAGTCCACTGAGCCAGAAGGAAGAAGCCGTGGGAGTGGAACCTGCCAGGCAAGCCAGCCCAGCTGGGGTTCTCAGACACACCCCCAGCCTGGGGCATCTCCGCTGGGTTCCAGGCAGAGGGGGAGCTGGGACCCCGCCCCACGTGGAGACGGCTGGTGGGGGGGTCACAGCACCAGGTGGCGTTCCCACGCTGCCCCTTGCCCGCAGGCCCCTGCCAGATCCTCCTGCTGGCTGTCTCTAAGTGAGGCACAGGGGGCTGCTCCCCATACCCCGTCTGCTCTGCACCCCACCATATCCCCATATTTGGCTGAGTTTGTGCCGTGTTGCGTCTGGCTCCTCCCCCTCTGCCACCTGTGACGTGAGGCCAGGTGGGCCAGGACCTGACTGGGCCTTGCCAGCTCCTCCTCCTCTCCCCTGCCTGGGCAGCCTGGTTTGTGTGGCTGGGGACAGGTTTCCCTCTGCCTGCCTCCCTGCTCTCCTGGGGGGCGGAGCGTCGCAGGATCTCAGTGGAGCTGCTGCTGGGGGAGGGGCTGTCCATCTGCTAAACACAGCTTCTCCCAGCAGGGAAGCCGGAAACCCACAGGACTGTGCGGCCCCTTTCGGCTGGCCCGGCTCCAGGGCCTCAGCTGCAGCAACCAAAGGCCTGGCTCCTCCTCCAGGGCTCCCCGGGACACTGGACTCGGCCTGGGGTCCTGAAGCCAGGACAAGGGCAGGCTGCTCTCCAGGAAATGCTGGCCAACAGTGTCACTCCTCCCTCTGGTGTCCCCCTCTGGTGTGCCCTCTGTGGGTGGGTCACTTCCCATTCACAAGTGGAGAGCGAATGTCCAGTGCTGACCCCTATGCCACCCTGGGGTCTCCTCCATAGACCCTGAGGTCCCAGGCGCCCATGAAGTACAGAGTTTCTGCTTGGAGCACCGGGAACCCAGCACTCCCCCGCTGTGGTCACTCAGGTTGGGCTGGGAAGCACTCCATTTGCCCTGGGGGCTGCAGCACCCGCATCCCGGCTGCTCCACTTCCAATCCACTCCCTGCTCCCATCTAGGAAAGCTGCAGAAGGAAGACAGCCACACGCTTGGCTCCCCCTGGGAGCCCAGGAAGAGGCTCCTGTCTCCTGGCGTTGGCCTGGTCCAGCCCTGGCTGGTGCAACCTTTTGGGGCACGAGCCAGCAGCTGGGAACTCTCTCTGTAACACTGCCTCTCAATAAGTAAATCAATTAGCATATTTCAAATCTCCCCAAGGGTCCCCATGTGCTTCCAGGAGCAGCGGGGGGGCGCAGGAACAAACCCCCACATGAACTCACCCCCACGTCACCCTGCCCAGCCTCTGCCCCTCTGCCTCTCACAGCTGACCTGCGCAGGGCAGGGGGCTCGGTGCCACACCTCTGTCCCCATTCTCTTTGCAACAGGTCGGGTTCTCCAGCAGGGCTCGGCTTCCCCGGCACCTGCCGGGCCAGCCCACAATACACCCTTGTGCTCTGGTAATTCTGTCTGGCCAAGCCAGGGGCCGGGGACAGGAGCTGCCCTGGGAAAGCACGCAGTGTGGTGAGGGGCCCCAGGGAATGCTGGGCTTCGGCCAGAGACAATGGCCATCAGCAGTCCCAGCATCTTGTGGGCTGAGGTCCAGGATGCGACTCAACACCCACAGGGTATGGGAGGCCCCCACAAGAAGAAAAGGGAGGCAGCCAGAGCAGTGCGCCCAGCCCTGGACGCTGCCTGGCTCAGCTGGCAGCCCACGGCCACGGCCTGTCCCTGAACCGGACGGGCTCAAGTCAGGCCAGGGCTCTCCCAGGGGAATACGGGGTGGGACAGCAGAGCCGTGACTCTGAGGTGCCTGGGCAGGTGACGGGTCCCGCTGTGCAGCGGGCACGCACACAGCACCCTCCGGACACCCTCCTCCTCCCAGCTGAGCAACCCGGGCCAGGAGCTGTGCCCTGACCCTGAACGCCACCCCAAGTCACTGGAGACAGAGATGCCACCAGGCCACGGTCACCTGAGCACAGCGGCCAGGAGCTGTCCCGAAACCGAAAGTCCCAGACCAAGGCCGCAACACCAGCCCCGCGGGGACCCTGGGCTCCCCCAGACCTCCGTGCCTGCTCCCAGGGCTGTGGGTGAGGAACAGCTGCTGTGGGCAGGGGTCCCGGGGCCAGACCCCCGGAGCAAGGGCAGGGGCCCCACTGGACTCTCTCATTGCTGGGGGCCCCTGAGACCCCTCCCCTCCCACCAGGCCTGGGGTCTCCTGAGCAGCGACCTCTGGGGACCACAGCGACGTCAGAGCAGGGACTGTGTACCCAGAGCAGAAGCTGGGCAGTCACTAGCCCTCCGAGCCGCCCAGCCACCACGCCCACCGGGTCAACAGGGAAACTGAAGACACCGTAATGCCCAGGCAGCAGGTCCCTCAGGTGTGGCAGTGTGGGGGACCCTCTGCTGGCCGGTGCCTGGTTCGCCCCGACAACATAGGGGAGACCCCGGCCCGGCCTGGGGGCCTCGGGGCATTTCCCCATGGCCACCTGCACGCTGCCACGGGCAGTGCCTCCAGCTCTCTCCCCTGCCCGCCCAACAGGGGCAGGGCCCAGGGCCCCGCTGGCCCTGCCGTCCCTGAAGGACACCTGCTTGCATTTCCCGGCTGCAGACCACAGGCTCGCCGCGGAGCCGGGCTCCAGCCAGGAAGCGGGACCCGGAGCTTTCGGAGAGCGACCAGGGCACGAGGCGCGGGGGGCGCAGCCCAGAGCTCCGGACGCTCGCCCCGGTCCCGCCGCCCGGAGGGTGTCCCGGCTCCGGGCCCGGACGTGCGCCTCGCCCGCCGCCGCAATCACCTCGGACTCGGGGCGCGGCTGGCGCGAAGCCGGGGTGCACCTTGCGCCATGGTGACCTCCCACCCCGGCCCAGCCGGGCCGCCGGCTCACCTGCGCCCTGGGCGGAGGAACGGAGCGACTGCGCGGGGCCAGCCTGGGCGGCACCGGTCCCGGGGCGCGGCTCCTCCCCACTTCCTGTGCGGCCCGCGGCGGGGGAGGGCGCTCCGGGCCCGGCCAGGTGGGTCCCCGCCCGGCTCCGGAGCCCAGGGTCCGGCCCCCGCACCTGCCGCCTCACCTGGTCGCTGGGTCCACGTGACCGCCCGGCGGACGCGCGCCTCGGTATTCCGATTCCGGTCCTCAGCCGAGCCTGACTTCCTTCAGGCCTCACCGCAGCCTCCTCCTCCGGGAAGCCTTCCAGAGGAGCTCCGCCCCAGAGGAGCTGATGTTTGCTGCGGAAGGGCCCACCTTCCCTCCTCCTTGGAGCTACAACCCATGCCCGGGGCGGGGGGACGGGGGAGAGGGTGTGGACTCACCCTGGCCTTTGCTGCTGCTGTGCACTGGGAGCAGGTGTGTGTGTGTGTGTGAGCCCGGCAGGCACACAAGTACAGTGCTGGTCTGGGTGGAGTCCCTGGGGAGGGCCTGCTGCGAGTCAGGTGTGAGCGCTGGACTGGGGTCGGGTGCACCGGGCTCCTGTGATTGGCGGATGAGAGGCAGAGGGGGCTGGGGCCGGGGTGCACGGGACTCCTGTGGGGCTGGGACTGGGCTCTCAAGGGTTGGGTGCTGAGGGCTGCCCTGTGCGTGGGTCTGGTCTCCATCCTCGGAGCAGTGGACGCCTCTCAGGGCCAGGCCAGGAGGCAGGGGCATGGGCCTGGGGCCAAGTGGACACTACCCCACCTGGCTGCCCACGTCCTGGGTGGAGATACCCCTCCAGGGCTGGGCTGCTATGGTGGCCCAGGCCCTGCGGGCGTTGGTGGATCTTTTTGTTTCTAAGTTCTGTGACCTAGGAGAGCCCCCAGCTTGCCACATGCCCATGGGAGCTGTCGGGGCCGCCTGCCAAGCCATGGCCTGCTGCCTCTGGGTGGGGCATTGGCAGGACGTGGGGTCAGAGCGCCCAGCCGGGGCTGCAATGCAGCGTTCTGATGTGGCATGGGGGGTCCGGCCAGAGCCTCACCTCTTCCTGTTCTTGTGGAGCCCTGGGGTGGGAACTGTCCCCCAGGTGTGGCAGTCAGAGCAGACCAGAGGTCAGGGCAGAGGGGCCTCCCCTCTCCTGGCTGTGTCCGTCCCTCTATGTGCCTGGTGGGACACGGGTGTGAGCCCAGCCGTGCCAGCCGCCTTCTGGCCTGTCTTCCCCAGTCTCTGTCCTGGCACAGCTGTTGCCCACGAGTGTTGGCTCCCAGGCTTGGTGCAGTGGGCAGTGACTGGCCGCGGAGCACCTGCTGCCCTCGGCCCAGCACCTGTGCTTGTGGCGGAGCGTCCCTGGGAACCTGCTCCGTGCTCCTTGGTCCCTGGTTCTCGGCTGCAGGGTTTGGGACAGCGCTACTTGTACTGGCACCTGTGGGCACAGGCTGGCCAGGGCCGGGTCCAGCGGGGCTGTTCAGAGACTGGACACGGGCGGCCCAAGCTGGTGGATGCGGCTGCCAGGCAGCTCCTGCGAAAGGTAGGCGGCGGCTGCCCCCCTGAGATCACTAGGGGTACTGCACCCAGGAAGAGCAGCTTTCCTGGGGACCGCAGGTGTGATGGGTGTGTTGGTCAGGCAGGGGACACTAGACTTTGCCCCAGCCCACTCCAGTCCAGGGGGCCCTGGGGCCCGTGTCTCCGGCCACCTGAACCCTGTGAGGCTGCGGCTGGCAGGACACGCAGGGACTGGGGAAGGCTGGTGTGGGTGTCAGTGTGGGGACCCTGCAGGGTCCTGTGCTGACTATCGGCTCCCCAGGTACTGCTGGGAGGTGTTACGCCCCGTGGGAGGCCCTGAGGTCCCTGGGGTGCACCCAGGAGGGGCCGTCCTCACTATGCGTCCTGACTCACCAGGCAGCCTTCCTCTGCTCGTCCCCACCTTGCACCCCGGGGCCCTCACCAGGACCCAAGCCTGCACCCCAGCTCTCGGCACAGGCTGCCTCCTTGTCTGGGACACACCTGGACACCGTCAGAAGTAGTGCAGCCCAGGTCCAGAAGGCGGACGCCAGTGCTGCTCCCTGCTGGTGGCCTGGGAAGACGGCGGAGGCCTGCCTGACTGCTTTGACGCATGCACCCACCTGGGAGACCCTGATGAAGCTCTGGCCTGGCCTGTCTCAGGACTTTGTGGCCATTTGGGGTGTGAACCAGCAGATGGAAGACTCTGTAACTCGACCTGTTGAATACATAAAAATGAATCTTTAGGGCCCAGCAGCATGGCCTAGCGGCTTAAGTCCTTGCCTTGAACGCCCCGGGATCCCTTATGGGCGCCGGTTGTAATCCCGGCAGCTCCACTTCCCATCCAGCTCCCTGCTTGTGGCCTGGGAAAGCAGTTGAGGACAGCCCAATGCATTGGGACACTGCACCCGCGTGGGAGACCCGGAGGAGGTTCCAGGTTCCAGGTTCCTGGCTTCGGATCGGTGTGCATCGGCCCGTTGCGGCTCACTTGGGGAGTGAATCATCGGACGGAAGATCTTCCTCTCTGTCTCTCCTCCTCTGTGCATATCTGGCTGTAATAAAATGAATAAATCTTTAAAAAAAAATAAATCTTTATGTTCAGGTGGTACAGACACCAAAGTACTGGATGGACGAAAGAGGCAGGGCCTCCTCTGGGTGCCTGCTGCGTGCTCCCAACCTGTGTATGCTGTCCTGTGCTCACTGCACCACCCTGCTCCCACCTGTGCTCCCACCTGTACTCCCACCTGTACTCCCACCTGTGCTCCCACCTGTGCGCCCACCTGTGCTCCCACCTGTGCTCCCACCTGTGCTCCCACCCGTGCTCCCACCCCTGCTCCCACCTGTGCTCTCGCGCCGTACTCCCACCTGTGTTCCCACCTGTGCTCCCACCCCGTGCTCCCACCTGTGCTCCCACCCCGTGCTCCCACCTGTGCTCCCACCTGTGCGCCCACCTGTGCTCCCACCTGTGCTCCCACCCGTGCTCCCACCCCTGCTCCCACCCGTGTGCCCACCTGTGCTCCCACCCGTGCTCCCACCTGTGCTCCCACCCGATGCTCCCACCTGTGTTCCCACCTGTGCTCCCACCCCGTTCTCCCACCTGTGCTCCCACCCCGTGCTCCCACCTGTGCTCCCACCTGTGCTCTCACGCCGTGCTCCGACGAGGTTAGAGGCCCCAGCGAGCTTAGAGATCCCTCGTCAGTGGGCAGTGGCCGTCCTGTGCTCTCGAACCAGGCTCAGTAGTCTGTGGAGGCCATGGTGATGGTTAGCCCGGCCCCAGCACCTGATCCTGCTTCTTTGGCTCACGGGATTCACACTGACCCTTAGGAGGAGTTGCTCAGTTCTATATGACCGGTCACTGGTGAGTTTTTGCCCGTAAGCGGGCTCACCCTCTGTTCTGATCTGATTCTGTTCTGGGAGTACTCATAATGGGACTTGTAACAAAGGCTGGACGCGGCTTAACTTCTTTTTTTTTTTTTAAAGATTTATTTTATTTTCATTACAAAGTCAGATATACTGAGAGGAGGAGAGACAGAGAGGAAGTGGAGCTGCCGGGATTAGAACCAGCAGCCATATGGGATCAAGGCGAGGACCTTAGCCACTAGGCCACGCTGCCGAGCCCGCGGCTTAACTTCTGAGTCCGGACCGTACAAGACGTTGTATGGGCCATCTGGTTTGGGAGTTCCAGTTTTTGGAGTTCTCAACATCTGGTTTCTGGATTGTGTGGCAATGCGTCTGTCTTGTCTGTCTCTTTGTTAAGTATATGTGCATTTTGTGGAAGAAAAGGTTTTGTTTTGCAATAACAGCACCTAGCCTTGGAGCTCTTTGAAACCAAAAGTAGGAATAAACTTGTAATCTCAAAATTTTTAGCATGTGGGCTGTCCGTGTTTGCAGATTGGGGAGTGTTAAACCTTTTGATCGCTGCGAATTAGGTTTTGGAGTTTTCTGTAACAGAATTATGTATGTTTCCTGGGTCATCTTCGTACAGTTAGTAAGTATAAATTTGGCAAAGGTCAAAGACTCAGTGGTTACCCGGGAATAGAAAGTTGGGGAAATCCAGAAAATTTGAGGAATAAATTTTACCGATATGCTAATATCTGAACTGATTGAAGTCTGATTTGAAATCTGTTTGTAAAAAGGTTCTGTGGAATGTTAACATGTAGGTGTGGAAACAATTTATGGGTTCTGTAGAAAGGTCGTGGGAACTATGTATCCTACGTGAAAGGTAGTAACATGAAATAGTCAAGTTGTAACTGGGAAGAGCTGCGACTGAAAGTGTAACGGTTGCTTTGGGGTGTATACTTCTGGTGTGCACGAGGCACAGTTAAGGCCCGGATGCTGGGCTTGTAAATTAGTGTCGGGGGCTCAGTTATGATGTTGGCCCCTTCGGGTATGGAATGATGCTATGTGACCTGTGACAAGGGCATGGGTTTGGAAAGCAAGGCATGGAATTATGAACTGGAAAAAGTTTGCAGAAATTTCAATCTCTAGAGGTTTATGTTAACTGTGAAAGGATTAAGAGTGAAGACTTAATTCAATAACTGGCATCTGAGAGGTGGGCCTGGAAGCTACTTCTATAAGCATTTGGGTTCTGTCAGTCAGGTTAGGTTCACTCTGTCAGCTTCCCTCCTGCACACATGCTCAGCCTCTGCCAGCTTCCTCCAGGTGCCAGGCTACTGGGGTATCCATCATAAACTGTGCCCCTCCAGAGTGTAAGGTAAAATAAAAGCCTGGGACTTGTTCTGATTGTACAGGGCTATAAGCGTGGAAATCTGATCTGTAATCTGACCAAATGCGTAGATACTTTTGTGATGATTGGGAATCTTATTCTGAGTGAATGTTTTTAAGGTCTCTTGGCATATTTGAATGATTTGGTTCCTGTGACTTTGGGATATCCAGATGGGCCCCTGGAATTCTCAAAGTGAAAAAATAAAAGTCAGAAAACCGTCTGTAAAGGCAATAACTAATTTGGCTGTTTGGATTGTGTGCAAAGTATTGCCAAGGTATGAAGTTATGCCTTATTATTCTGTGACACAAATGTTCTTAAAGGTTGGAAAGTATAATAGTCCTGTTGTTATCAGTCACTGTGGCTATTTTGTTAGAGACTTTGCAGAGACTTCTACTGTCACTGGCCTTCCACCCCGGGCTCCCACCTGTGCTCCCACCTGTGCTCCCACCTGTGCTCCCACCTGTGATCCCACCTGTGCTCCCACCTGTACTCCCACCTGTGCTCCCACCCTGTGCTCCCACCTGTGATCCCACCCCATGCTCCCACCTGTGCTCCCACCTGTACTCCCACCTGTGCTCCCACCCCGTGCTCCCACCTGTGCTCCCACCTGTACTCCCACCCCGTGCTCCCACCCAGTGCTCCCACCTGTGCTCTCGCGCCGTACTCCCACCTGTGCTCCCACCTGTGATCCCACCTGTGCTCCCACCCCGTGCTCCCACTTGTTTTCTGTCGTTCAGTTGGTTCCTGGCTTCCTACGAGCAGGCAGGATCACCGACATCCCCTTCCCCCGTGCCTGCTGTCACACACCTGCCCATGGGACCCTGGCAGTCACACTACTCTGGTGGGCGACACTAGGCTCCGTGCTCGCTGCCCCACACTCCCTGCTGGCCCTATGGGCTGCCTGCCTCTGGGAAGCTCCCGTTATGGCGGCCCAGCCCACAGCCTTGGCAGCACTATGCCCGGTCACCTAGGCCCCCGACCTGCGTGGCGGATGTCGGTCCCTGTGCTCACTGTTGCTCGTCTCCATCGAAGGCTCCAGGTGGGAAGAGAAGTCGCACCCCACGTGAACAATGCTGGAGGTCCCACAGAGCAGTTGGCACTTTCCAGTGGTGGAGGGTCCTGGCGGCTCCTCACTCAACCCCAAGCTACAGCCCTCTGGTGCTCAGGCCCGACTGGGCAGTGCCCAGAGCCTGCTCCCCTCCCTTCCTGTGGGGGAGTACAGGAATGTGGGGGGGGAGTGGAGGGGTGCGGCTGCCTCCTTTTTTCTCCTGGACCGGGTGTCTGTCCCTGCCCATCCCGCAGGCAGCTGGGAGAGGCACCCTTGACCTTGGCTCAGCCAGTGGGTATGAGCAATACTGAGGACAGAGACCCCTTTGTGCCAGAGAGAGGGAGCCCCAGGGCCCAGTGGGGCTGGCAGATGGGCAAGGGGCTGGGGTCTGGGCAGGGCCCAGCTGCTTCTGGCACACTGTGGGTGGGGGTGGGGTTGCTGAGCGAGATTAGGCTCAGAGAGCAAATGTTACTCAGCTGTACCCCAGAACCATCGGGGGGTCTCTCCCTCCTGTTAGGCACCTGCTGTGTGCCAGGCCTCATGCAGGATCCCTGCAGGAGCTCTGGACTTTGCTTGCCACCATTCCCTTGTGATGGGACGAGGCAGGTGTTGCCTGGCTGGGCTAAGTGGCTGAGACACAGCTGGAGCCCGGATCTGTGTGACCCCAGGACTCCTGGTGATGTCTAGGGGCTGTCCAGGAATGTGGCTCCCGGGGTCCCTGAGATCCCACACAGGAAGGCCACCAGAGCCTTGGGTGGAGACAAGCGACAGCTAGACCCGCGGTGGCTGGCCCAGCAACCCTGGAGCCATGGGCTCCTCTGGACGGGACCCAGCAGAGCTGGCAGAGAAGTCCCCAAAGGGAGTTGGCTGCCTGCGGGCCTCCTACAGGGCATGCCGGAGAGAGGCCAGGACCGTCCTTCCTTGGACAGCACCAGATGTGGGGGCGGCGCAGACGCACCTGCTGAATACTGAGGGGAGCTGAACCAGGAGGGAGAGAACCTGCGGAGGAGGCGCCCCTCGGCGGTCACCCTGCCCCAGCAGCCGTGGGCAGTGTAATCTAATAGAAATGTTGAAGAGGGCAGGGCGTACAGAGAACTGAGACTGGTGTGACCGGCTGATTGGACGCCAGAGAATGAAGGAGCCGTGAGCCGGAGCTGGCAGTGCGAGCTGTTCTGTGGTGGCTGTGAAGAGCGAGGGCAGGAGCCCTGCCGGCCGAGGGATGGCCCACGCGACACGGGCCCTGCGGACGGGGGACGGCCCAAGCACGTGACTCCGGAGCACCAAGCGGTGGGACTCTGTTTCCTGGGCTCCGTGGAGGAGCAATGGGTGAGGCTAAGGTGCCAAGCACCGCGCCAGCATCCCATGTCAGGATACAGTGCAATTCCTGTCTGCTCCCCTTCCCATCCAGCTCCCTGCCTGTGGCCTGAGAAAGTAGTGGAGGGCGGCCCAAAGCCTTGGGGCCCTGCATGGGCATGGGGGACCGGGAAGAAGCTCCTGGCTTTAGACTCCTGGCTCTGAGCATTGTAGCCATCTGGGAAGTGAACCAGCGGACAGATCCCTGTGTCTTTGTCATTATGTTTTTTAAATAAATCAATCTTAATCTTCCTCTCTGTAGAGAAATAATGGCTGAGAAATTTTGCAAAGTGGGGAAACCCACAGCTAACCAAGGCAGTCTCCACATGGAGCTGTCCTCTAGTCCCCGCAGAGGGACAGGGTGAGGGACAGCCAGGGTGAGCCATCGCAGTGTCACGGAGACCGGTATGTCTGGGCGTTACCTGCACCGTGAGCCACCAGGCTGCCAAGCGCTGGAGAAAGGCAGAGGAACCCCCACCCCAGGAGTGGCCAGGGCCTGCCTTGGGGTGGAGAGCAAGCAAGGCAAGAAGCCCCCAGGGAGTGGGAGCCTTGCAGGGGGCAGGGAGCCATATGGCTTCCTGCAGGGTGTTCCCATGGGCTCAAGGTGTGAGACGGGCAGCCAGGGCTTGCAGGCCGAGAGAGTAGAATGCTTGACCCAAGTGGGGAGAGCCACGAAGGGCAAGGCTGTGCCCGCTGCACCTGTGCCCAGCCACCCGGAGGGCAGGCCCTGACCCCGGGGTGTTCACCAGGAAACACTGTGAGGGGCAAGGCTGTGCCCGCTGCACCTGTGTCCAGCCACCCGGAGGGCAGGCCTTGACCCTGGGGTTTTCACTAGGGAATTGCTGGACTGTGTGGGGTGGAGGAGTGGAGTGCCCACCGAGCCCTGTGGCTTTCTAGGAAAGGACATCATGGCATTCTCAGACAAGCATGTGCTGCTGTGTGCACACACTCCACCTCCCCTCGCGGGATCCACGACACACCCACTGCCCAGCTCCTGCTGCGCTACCCTGGGATGGGCAGCTGGAAGGCCACTGTGGGCACAGGCCCAGGCCTTACACCTGCACACACAGCAGCCCAGACATGTGCCTGCCCTGCTCGAGTGTGTGGCCACAACCGTGAAAGCTGGGGTACTTGCCAGCCGTGCCGGGAGCTGTGCCGAATGCGGGCAGAGGAAGCCTGCAAGGCCGTGGGGCGTGCTAAAAGCCGACTCCTGCTGCTGCCTGGCTGGTTGCGTGTCCAGAACAAAGGCAAGTGAAAGCGTGCGTGGAGAGCGGACGTCTGCCTCACAGGTCTGGGTTCACCTCTTGGCTCTGGCGCCCACTGGATGCCCTGGGGGACAGGGGCAGGTGGCAGCTCAGGTCAAAGTGCTCCTGTCCGCAATCCTAACAACCTCTTAACGGGAGGTCATACACATAGAGCAGGGCAGACCCCAGAGTGAAGCAGGAGGACAGGAGGAGGGTTGTATCCCAACCCTGAAGACTCCCAGATCCTCACCAAGGACTATCAGTACGAGCACCGAGGACTACATCCCTACTGCCAAGGAGACCACGGGGAAATGGAGTGCCTTCGGAGGCCAAGAACTCTGAGGTCACCCACCCCCATTTGGATCTACAATGTGGGATGGAAGAAGCCCAAATCCTGCCTTGCAGGATCCAAGGGCATCGGAACGACAACCAGGAGCCCTGAGCGGTCCGCAGAAACAGAAGAACAGTAAACTTCCTTCAGGACTAGGGAGAGGAGCTTTCTCTGGTCCTTGCCTGCTTCCAACTTTGGGTCCCCACCCCCTCTCGTAATGATCATCAGGAGCGCTCCAGAAACCCCTCAAAACAAACAAATAAATAAACAAACAAACAAAAATAGATAGAGAACAACAAGGAAAGCTTAGAAACAGACAGGAAACGGTCAGCGGGGATGCACTTATAACTCACAGGGTGGGACACAAAGATTACTCACTCCTCACTGGGGTATGGAAGATTTCTCTGCACACCCCTCCTATAACTGTTCACCTGAACTGTTGACATATGTCTTGTTATAGAGTTAGACCACCCAAAACACCGCCAGGTTCAGAGAAACCATGCTTCAATGCTATAAACTGCTAAATACTAAAATTAAGATAGACAAGAGACAGTTGAATAGCAATTTATAGCTATTTTGAGGTGTATAGAACAGGATTGAATATAAACCAAAATTTAAATGTCTATGAAGAAGTCACAGGTTGTGGTTGAGAACCTGCATTTTCCTATTAACATATTGGTTAATCAATACCATGTCAATTAATGCCATAATGTTGTAATTGGTTGTAAATATTATGTTGGGGTTTTTAATTGGGATGATACTCTGCCAGCTCTACCTTCAGACCAGAGATGGTCTCACCAAGAAACCATTGAACTTACCAGGACAATAAGATGCTGGACTGTATGCTTGGTAAATACCTCCAATGAAAGAATCTCTACTGAATTTGAACTGTGGAAATGCAACAAGGTGGAGCAATCCACTGTGGGGGGAAGGGTTGGGGAGGGGTGGGGGGAGTCCCAGTGCATATAAAAATGTGCCGCATATTGCAATGTAATTAATAAAAAATAAATTATTAAAAAAAAAGTGCTCCTGTCACCTGCTGGGAGACCTGCCTTGTGCTGTAGCCACTGTGGGAGCCGTCTGCCTCCTGCTGGCAAAAAGGCAAGTGAGGGCCCAGTGCAGGAGCCTGGTGGCTAAAGTCCTCGCCTTGTGTGTGCTGGGAGCTCTACAGGCACTGGTTTGTGTCCCGGCTGCCCCACTTCCCATCCAGCTCCCTGCTTGTGGCCTGGGAAAGCAATCAAGGATGACCCAAAGCCTTGGGACCCTGCACCCGTGTGGGAGACCCGGGAGAGGCTCCTGGCTCCTGGGTTCGAATTGGCTCAGGTCTGGCCGTGGCGGTCACTTGCGGGGGTGAATCAGCAGATGGGGGATCTTCCTCTCTGTCTCTCCTTCTCTCTGTGTATCTGACTTTCAAAAAACAGAAAGGAAAAGAAAAGAAAATCTTAAAATAAAAGTAATCAAGCAAAGCCACAAGCCATAGTCTTTTTCTTTAAAAAAAAAAATAGTGGGGTGCATTGACCCTGGAGGCTGGCACCCCACATCCAGGAGCCTGTCCGGGTCCCTGCTCCAGCCCCGACTCTAGCTTCCTGCCGACGTGGGAGCTGGGAGGCAGCCGCATGACCTGAGTGCTCAGGCCCCAGCCACCTGGCAGAGGAGAGACAGAGAGGAAGATCTTCCATCCGATGATTCACTTTCCAAGTGACCGCTATGGCTGGTGCTGCACCGATCTGAAGCCAGGAGCCAGGAGCTCTTCTGGGTCTCCCATGCAGGTGCAGGGTCTCAAGGCTTTGGGCCGTCCTCCATTGTTTTTCCAGGCCACAGGCAGGGAGCTGGATGGGAAACAGGGCTGCCGGGATTAGAACCAGTGCCTATATGGGATCCCAGCACATCCAAGGCGAGGACTTTAGCTGTTAGGCCACGGCGCAGGGCCCCCGGCTTGAATTCTTACACATATAAAGATTCATTCGTTTGAAAGGCAGAATTACAGAGAGAGTTCCTCCATCTGGTGGTTCACTCCCTAGATGGCGGCAATGGCTGGAGATGGGCTGGTCTCAAACCAGGAGCCAGGAGCTTTTTCTTGGTCTCCCACGTGGGTGCGGGGTCCCGGGAACTTGGTCATCCTCACTGCGTTCCCAGGCGTGTGCAGGGAGCCCAACCCGAAGTGGAGCTATCGGGCGGGCGCTGACGATGGTGCCGGCGCAGCAGCTGGTGTCCCTGGGTTGAAGTCTTAGCTCCTAGTTTCAATCCTCCTGTCCCCATGCCCCATGGCAGGCACGTGGGGAGTGGGGGTGGAATGCACGCTCCGCCTCCCTGCTCTGTCGCTTTCTCCTCTTCTCTCTCCAATCTCTCTGGCTTCCTCTCTCACCCCCACTCCTCCCTTCGTCTCTCTCACCTTCCCTTTCTCTCCCTCCCTCGCTCAGGGTCCCACATGCTCACTGGCCCTGGCTGTTTCACATTCCTGCCCCTCATCCCTGATCTGGAATCATCCTGAATTCTGGAAGATTCTTGCTGTCCTAGCTGTGAGGTTAAGGGCTCTTGAAACAGCTTGTCTGCGAGCCAGCAGTACATTGGCCCGCCACCAATGGCGGGTTCTAGAAAGCTCTTTGCGCAGAAGATGCCTGCTACCCACATCCCCGCCCAGCCAGCCCAGTGCGAGGAACCGGCCCAGGAAGACAAAGTTGGCTTGTCTGGGATGTTGTGTCCTGCAGTGTCTTCCCTCTGGTGCTGACAACGGGGCCATTGTCCATCCGTGGACTTTCCTCCACCCTCCAGGGCTGCGAGGCCGCTGGGCAGGTCCTCACTTGCCGCCTGCCACTCAAGATTGCTTTGACTGCACTGGGTGGGGGACCCTGGAGCTTGGGAGGACCCGGGCTCAGCTGCACACTGAGTTTGCGACTGCCATTGTCCCATCACAGCTGCCCGGCATCCCTGCATCTGAACTGGGGTTTATGTCCCGGAAGCCAGGGGAGGGCCCCTCTGCTCCCAGCAGCACCCCTCTCTGGGGCCGGGTGCTCATGCCTGTCTCTGGCAGTGCCCCTGTCTGGGCCTGTGCCCATTGCTGGCAGCACCCCTCTCTGGGGCTGGGATCCCTGTGCCCGCCTCTGGCAATGCCCTTACCTAGGGCCTTAGATGGCTACATGCTTGTCCCTGGCAGCACCCCTGTCTCCCAGGATGTGTCCTCAGAGCTGGCCTGGCCCCTCGGAAAGCTCCGGCTTCCGGTATACTCACTCACTCAGCAGCCTGCTCTTGGGTGGGCTTTGAGCAGGCGCAGGCTGCAGATAGCTGAGCTCAGTTCCTGGGGACCTGGCCATGCAGCCCAGCGGCCTGGCTGTGGCCATCCTGCCGGCCCCGGGAGCCAGAACAGGTGGGACGCGGCCCTGGGGATGTCGTGGCCACCCTTGCTGCATCTCCCAAAGCAGCTGGGCAGGGCCCGAGGGTCCCGGCAGACCCAGGACCCGCTCCCCCACCGCAGTGGTTGGGAGAGGGAGGGCGAGGGGTGCAGGGAAGTAGGGGTTAGGGTAAGACGTCCACCCTGGTGGCCCTGCCAGCGCCCATGTTTGTGCCCTGCTTCCTGCTGCTAAGCACCCTGGGAGGCCACTGCTGGTCGTGTGGGAGAGCCCAGGCCTGGCTCGTGTGTGAGTGTAGGGAGTGGCCCAGCGGACGGGCGGTCTCTACCTCTTGAATACATAAAGAAAGGCAGGGGACAGAGGTGTAGGCTGGCGGGGACGGGGCCCTCTGTGTGAGGGGTCAGGGCAGGCGGCTGTGGCCGTGGCTGGCAAGACCCCATCAAGGCCGAGTTTGCCATGAATCCCAGGCTCTTGGGTGGGGCTGGGACCCTTTGGAGGCCGAGCTCCATGGGTTAGCCGCCCGTCAGGCCAGCCCCGGCCAGGCCTCTGCCTCCCAGGAGGCGGTGTGTGGTGGATGCAGCTGCCTGAGACAAAATGGCAAGGGAGTGTCTGATGCAGGTGCCGAAAGCTGGAGAGTGGAGAGGGTCTAGGGAGGCCCCCAGCCGGGGGAGTGGACGCCGACATGGAGGTCTTGGAGCAGGGTGGGGGCTGGGCCATAGCAGCACCCCGAGGGCCAGGCCCCTGGACCCCTGGGCCTCAGCTGCCTGAGGATGGGCAGGTCTTAACTGTGGTGGGCATGGCTTTAGCAACAGACTGGCAGGGGCAGGTCTAGACCAGGGGTCAGTGGGGGGTTCCTCCAGCACCACCTCTGTAAAGGAGCACCCGCAGTGTCCCCCCGGAGCCCCAGGCCGGACTAGGGGTTTGGTGCAGCTGGTGGCAGGCACATTTGTGGGGGACCGTCAGAGGCCGCTGCTCTCACCGCAGGGCCCTCCAGCATGGTGGTGCCAGCCCTGGCAGGGGTGAGAGGCGCCTGGCAGCTAGGGGGCCATCCAGCCTGGCCTCACTCTTCTGCCCGCCTGCTCCCCGGGGCCCGACCTTCAATGAAGCTTGCAGGCCGCGATGAGGCTTAGAAAGCACACCGATTTCTTGTAGATTGCTGTCTGGTGCAGAAAACACACTTGTTCCAGTGCCCAGCATGGCCTGTTTCGATGCCCAGCACGGCACCCACATGTGCCAAGCATGATCACACAGGAGCATCTGAGCGCGGGCACATCTGTCCCCATTACAAGCACAGTGTGCCCGGTGGCTCTTCGCACCTCTGGCTCCCTGGTTCTGACTCCCTCCATGGCGGTTTCCGCGGCTGTCCACGGCAGCCATCCGGGCTTCCCAGCTCGGCCGGAGCCCTCATCGCACACTCAGGGAATGCCTCTGTGGAATTTTTCTTTTAATAAAAATTTCACGGACAGACACGGTAATGACTGCTAAGCATGAGTCACGCACAGTTTACTATAAACAAAACAGAAGCCATTGACAATCCGGGGGACACGGGACAACCGCCAGCCAGCCTCCCTCTCCATGGGTTTGTTTTTTAAACATTATATGAAATCCAGACATGTCCTTTTGATGTCTTTTTCAACACTGTACAGCTCTAAAGGAAACAAAACGAACAGAAATCAACCCGGACCTGGCGGGCAAGAGGACCGGCTACTTCCCGTTACAGAGACGAACTGCAGACAGGGGACTCTCCCCCAGGTCCCACCTGACACATTGTGGTGCGCCAGCCGCCCTTTGCAGCTTTTCCGAGACAGAATGGGGTCCAGCAGCCGACGTGGCATGGCAGGAGGGCAAGGGCTTCCAGAGACCAGAGCACACGCAGGGTCATGGCTGTTAGCTCCCGCCACCCCCTCCCCTGCCAGGCGCCGTGCCTCACCCCGTCCTCAGGCAGGGCCTGGGGTTGGGGCGTGACAACCCAGTGCTTGGAGGCTTTGTGCCCCACTTTGCACTGAGTACTCCCCGGGGAGACACACGCGAGGGCAGACGAGGCCCAGGGTACCCGGAGTCTATAGTGGCCAGTGAGGACTCCAGGACTTTGTACAAAAGGCCCCGCTGGGCCACCTCCCCAGCCACACCTGTGCCCTCTGTTGGGCGCCGTGTCTATGGGGGAGGGCTGACCAGGGGCTCTGGGGCGGTGGAGCGGAAGTGCCTCTCACACTTCCACTTTGGGGATGAGAGTCACCACCGGGTGGTTGTGGGGGCTGGACGGGCAACCCTGGCCCTGTGTGCCCTGGCCTTGGGACTCCTCATGAGGCCAGCAGCCTTGCCCACGTGGTGAGCCAGAGTCCTGGAGGCTGGGGCTGGACTGCTCAGGAGGCCTCCTGGCTGACAGTGCCCAGCCCAGGAGCCAGGTGCTGTTGGGCTGGGCTGGGCCTGCACAGCCAGGCCAGGAGGGCAGACCAGCTGAGGCAATGTTTTGGGGGGGTGCACCAACAAGGATATAAGTGCTGTCCTGGTTGGGGGGTGTCAGGACGGAACTCCTGCCCCCGCCCCAATGCCACATGGTGGGTGTGAGGAGCTGAGCGACATGGAGAAGGGGCTCAGGGTTTAGGGCACACGTGTGTTGGGCCGTGGGGAAGGTGGGCGAGGGGAGGGAAGAGAGAGGCCACAGCCTGGGGGTGGCGGGCGGCCCTGGCCCATCTGCACTGCTGGACGGGGAGCTGCTGGGCGAGGCCGGAGGGGGCCGGAGTCACAGCACACAAAGACGCACACACCTCAGTCTTTCGCAGAAGAAATCATATAATTTGGTTTACAGAAGTGGGGCGTCTGCATCAGGGGCCGAGCTCTTATAGGGGTCCCACCTAGGCTAAGGGGCGACATCCCATGCCGGGGAACCCGGTGGGTGTGGCGGGGGGAGCGTCTCGGAGTGGCCACGGCTCCTGCGGGCACCCCCAGGGTGTCTTTGTGGCTGCCTGGGTCCAGGCGGGGAGTGGTACGGGTCTCCATCCTGCCCTCCGGGTGGACTGGGGAGGGCTGGACCCCTACCCCTGGCTTTGCCACCCCCGCAGGGAGTGTCCAGCCCGACTGCAGTGCCCACTGTCTTTGGCCCGGAGTGGCCGGAACATGCGTGGATGGCGCCCTGGGGCTGAATGACGAGCAGGCCCCTTGGCGGGACAGATCCACGCTGATACGGCTGCACAGTCGTCCGTGTTCTTGCTGTTTTTTTTTTTTTTTTTAAATGGTAATTTTTCTTCTTGGTGGGACGCTATGGTGACTTTTTTTTCTTCCAAATGACAAAAGAAATAAATAGAACACTTGTCTTCAATGCAAATGCATCTGAAACTCAGTAACAAAACGTGATTGTCTGGGACGGGGGCGGCGACAGCACGTTCCGTGGGCCAGGGCGCTGATCGCGCAACACGCCCCTCGGTCCACGGGCTTGGTCCCTCACTAGACACTTATATTAACATTATTTCCCCACAATAAGAATGCCAGCAACAACAACAACAAAAAATACTGTTAAGGAAGAAATAAAATAAGGAAAGAAATGATTAGAAAAAAATTACAAGTTATATACAGATTAAGGGAGATTCCATCCGGCAAAAATTCTATTTGGAAATTGGCCCCATGGGGATAATTTACAGTCCCAACAGGCGGAGCTGGTGGTGGCATCCACGGTGTGGGGAGGTCGGGGTGGGGGGCGCTCTGCCCTCCGTGGGCATGCCTTCTGTCCGCATTGCGTGGCCAGGAGCCTGCCAGGAGCGACGCAGCCGACGTGGAGCCTCGGGCACAGGGCACGCTCGGCGTCCCCAGGTGGGCGCAGAGGGTGTGGGAGGGTCAGAGCTGCTGGCGGTGGTGGAGGGGCAGGGTGGCCGCCGACCCAGAGCATGGCCAACAGGTCTGGCCTTCAGGCGGTGGCCAGGGGCCCTGTGTGTGCTGGGTAGCACTGGGGCCCACGGAGTCCCCTGCAGCTGCAATTTCTGTCACACAGTCACACAGCTTCCCAGTCCTGGCCTCAGGTAGGCCCGCGGCCCGGGCCTGGCGTCTGGGACGCCTCGATACAGTCTGTACCCCGCATTTGGCCTCGGGTGCCAGGATCAACGTGGCTTGTACAAACAGGATCGGAGCTAGAAAACGCCCCATTATCTACAGTATAAACAGCACACCCGTGCCTGAGCTGGCGCCCAGGCTGACCCGGGGCGGCCGATGAGCCGGACCGTCAAAGCAATGCAAAATTACTCTTAAAAAACAATTTGCAAGTCGGTTTTCTTTTTTGATTTTTAAAAAATACTGTCTATTTTTAAAACCCACATGCTTAAATAGACTCTGTAGTCAGTAAGATTACCAAAAGCATCATTCTCATTCTGGTTATAAAAATCGGTTGTGCCATCTCTCTCCAGAGCTGTCCCTTCGGCGACGCGCCCCGCCCCGTGGGCCCCCGCTCAGTCCCTGCCCAGGGTTGAGGCTGCTGCCCGTGCCAGGGCCGGGGCTGGGTGGCGGCTCCCAGGGTGGCTTCCAAGGGTGAGGTGGAGCCCCTCCTGGCCTTGGCTCCAGGGCCTGTGGCCTCGGCGTGAGTCTTCTTCGGGAAAGTTGCATGCGAACCTCGTGGGCAGGGGACGGCTGCTGGGGCACGGCCGGGAGCAGGCGACAGGGGGCTTCTCCCTGGCCTCTGCTGCCTTCATCCTGCACAGCTGGACCGCAGCCTGGGCCCTGGGCCCATCAGAGGTGCTTGACGGGGTGGAAGGTGCCGGGCTCCGAGGCCGCTCCGGTCATGTTCAGCCAGGCGCCCAGCGAGCCCTGGGAGGGCGTGTGGAGTGCAGTGTCCTCAGACAGGGACAGCATCATTGCGTACGCCTGGAAACAGTAGAAGGCTGTGAGTGGCAGCAGGCCTGGTTCAGCCTCGCCCCTGCCCAGGACGGGAGAGCCAAGCAGAGGACAGACCGGGTGGGCAAGCTGGGACGGAGACGGGAGGCCCTCCTCCAGACCCCACATTCTGGCTGGGCGTCTTGGGCGCATGCGGGCTTTCCCTGCAGTCACTCCCCATTCCGCACCCGCCCCTGCACCATCCTGTCTGCTGGGTGATTGACACAAGTGGTACACAGATGGGCGGGTGTCCTGGGGGTTATGCCAGGGCCCCTTGTTTCATGTGGGAAGGTGCAGGCTGGAGGCGGGAGTGGGAGGGGAGGCGAGGTGGTGCACTTTCTGGCGTGGGTCCTCGGACGCCACCCAGAGCGCAGTGTGCAGGGTGAGGGCGGGCTTGACACTCGGACAGAGTTAGTAAGAAGACACAGACAGACGGCAGACAGCTAGGCGGGGGCGGGGCTGCGTCCTAGGATGGGGGCTGCGGACAGCGAGATGCTAGGGTGGCCACCTGTCCTAGCACACAGAAACCAGGGTGGCTGGGCCGCTTGCCTTTGCTGGCCATGGCCGGGGGTCCCAGTTCAGAAGCAGCATTTGAGCTGCAAGGGGGTGGTGGGCGGCCGGGCACTGCCTGGGGAGGGGGAGGGACCAGGCCACATGGCCATGGTGTCCCCCAGGGCTCTTCTTGACCTTTCCTGCTCTGCTGGCACCCTCAGGCCTGGGGTGGGTCCCAAGTGCCCCCGGTAGAGGTGGGGCCCTGGTAGGTACCTACCTGGTTCTTAGCCTGCCTGTACAGGGTCTGCTTTAAAGCCTCAGAATCTAGGGTGGGATTAAGCACATCTTTAACTTCAAATGCTTCCTCTGCCGCTCTGTGGAGATCCAGCCCCTTGCCAAAGGTCGGCATTGGTTCCAAAGCTAACAGGCCGCCTTCCGGCTCCTCATCACACCTGCACCAATGACCAGGAGAGGGGCCTGGGTGAGCCCCCCGGCACGACGCCGCCGGCTCTGTGCCCGCATGCACAAGAGACAGAGACACACAGACACCTGGACAGGAGACCACATGGGGGCAGAGCGCTGGACAGGGGCTCGCGGGGAGGGTGGAGGGGCACAGGCAACTCCAGCAGGGAGGAGAGCTGCGGTGGCACCACGGCAGAACGCTGGGCATGTTGCCTGGCGCTGAGGTCAGCGCGAGCAGCTGGGTGGCGGGGCTGACGGGTGGCGGGGCTGACGGGTGGCGGCCCTGGCCCCACTCAGCCAGCTGAGCTTTGCTGCGTGCTCCCGGCCTCTGGAGGCCCCTGGGGTGCCGAGGAGGCTGAGGCCTGGAGCCCCCTGGCTCAAGTGGGGTCATGGCAGCAGCAGCTGCAGGGCCAGGGGACACTCCGCAGTGTCACCCTCCCCACCCAGATCCCACGCACCTCCGGGTGTGGTCGAAGCCCCCGGCCAAGGCCGGTGGTGGCTCCTCCTCTTCCTCCTCCTCCTCGTAGACACCCTGGGGCTCGGGCACGGGTGACGCCACGTCTTCCTGCGACTTCCCCGCCAGGCTGTCCTCGTCTTCCTCCTCCTCTTCCTCCTCCTCCTCCTCCGGCTTCTCGCCGGCTAAGCCTGGACACTGGGGGCTCCCGTCCAGGTCCTCGACCTCAGGCCTGAGGTGACAGTGAGCGGTTGGCTGTGGCCAGGGGACCCCTCCGCGTCCGGAGCCCCAGGGCCGGCAGCCTGGCACCGGCAGCTCTCCCCGGCCTCTGACGCCTGGAGCGGGGTCCCATCCGTTCCCTCGCCAGGCCTAGCAGGGGGCTGTGGGGGAGGTCTCAGGGGATGAGGGGCTGCCAATCCTGCCAACCACGCCAGGACACAGGCACCTCAGGGAGTCACCGCAAGGAAGGGGTGGGGAGCTCCTGTGTGGGTGCTGGTGTTGGGCACTGCGCAAGGGGCAGGATGGGCTCAGCACACGGGGCCTTGTTCACCACATCAGAGCTGCCAGCCTGTCCTGTCCTGGCTGGGCCCACTAGGTGGCCCCCAGGGCCTCAGGGAGACTTGGGGCTGCTGGCAGTGGTGAGCAGGTGCCTTCGGGGACACACAGAGCAGGCTGGGATGGGGTCACACCCGCTGCGAGTCCTGCCCGCCTCTACGTGTACACGGGAGCCATACAGGTGAGTACATGCTTGCTGGCCTCCCAGGGCGGGCAGGCTCTGATGCGCTACACCCTCTGCCCCGTCCCCCAGCGACAGGGGACAGGTTCTCCTGACCTGCGTCCTCCGGGCCACGCCCAGCGGGGGATTGGTCACGCAGGCGCACAGCTGCGCATCCTGGCACCCCTCCCCTCCCTCCCTTGGACCCGCACAGCTGGCGGCTCAGGTTGGATGGAGGCCCAGGCGAGTCCTCCTGGGGCCTGGCCTGAGGCCTGCTTGGTGTCCGTGTCCCTGGTCACGCTCTGTCTTTGCCATGTGTCTCTCTGAATTTCCTAGGGATTCTGCTGGGGGTCTGGAGCCACCCTCTTCCTCAGAACACATGCTGGGACCAGGGAAGCTGTGATGGGCACAGCTGGGTGTCCTGGCCCTGCCTGTCTCTCCAGCGCACCCCTGTGCCGGAGGGTCTCGCCTGTCTCTCCAGCGCACCCCTGTGCCGGAGGGTCTCGCCTGTCTCTCCAGCGCACCCCTGTGCCGGAGGGTCTCGCCTGTCTCTCCAGCGCACCCCTGTGCCGGAGGGTCTCGCCTGTCTCTCCAGCGCACCCCTGTGCCGGAGGGTCTCGCCTGTCTCTCCAGCGCACCCCTGTGCCGGAGGGTCTCGGCCGCGCGGGGCCGGGGGGCTTGCTGCCTGGAGTAACCTGTACACCTCACAGGGACGCTGCGGACGACCCCTTGTCTGCCTTGCACCTGGCAGGGGTGTGGCTCCCATTGTGGGCTGGAGCGAGGTGGGACCCCGGGAGTTCAGCCCCCATACACAGGCAGGGGTCAGGGGTCAGGGGTCACACCCTGTGGCCGCTGGCAGCTCCGCACCTGCTCCCTTCGCACAGGAATGTGCCCTGAGGGAAGGAAAGTGCCAAGCCCAGGACGTGGGGTCTCCCAGGTTGGCCCAGGACTGGTGACTGTGAATTCTGCTGCCATGCTTGTGTGTGCACATGTGTGGCAGGCAGGTGTACATGTATGTGTGCAAGCCCAGCTGAACTCTCGGGGTCCCGCCTCGCTCCAGCCCACAGCCTGGTAACTGAATTCTGCTGCCGTGTTAATGTGCAACCAGCACGTGTGTGTACACAGGTTATGTGTGCAGGAGCTGTACTCGCGTGTGCACGTACACACATGCTTCTATGTCTGCGGGTAAGTGCACGCCCGTGTGCGTGTGTGGCTCGCACTGTGGGGCACGGATACATGCACCCGTGTGCGTGGTACACGGCTCTGCACGGCTTGCATGTCTTCAGTGCCCGCACGTCTGTGAGCCTGTGTGTTGGGGCACGTAGCTGTGCTCCTGTGGGCAGACATGAAATCTACCCGTTAATGCGTGTCTGTAGGCACACAGTGCTTGTTCTGTGTATGTGGGCATGTGTGTGTGTCTCTAAGAGTCTGTGTGCATGCACTCACATGTTGGTGTTGTTTGTGTCTGTGTTAGCTTGTAATCTAACCTCATACGTGTGTCATGTTTGTGTGTACATGTTAGCATGTATTCCGGAGCTCTATGTGTCTGCATCATGCATGTTCAGGTGTATTCATGTGTGTTTTGTGCCTGAATTTCTGTGTGTGGGCAGCGGGGCCGCGTTCCCAGGTAGACACCATCAGTACCTCCGAGCAGAGGACTCGCCTCCCTCCGCTGGCTGTGCTGGCCCTGCACACACCTGGCCCTGCCTTACAGTTCCCTGGCTCCTCAGGTGGGGAAACTGAGGCAGGCAGGGCCGTCCCAGGGCCCTTACCGCTGCTCTGTCCGTGCAGACGCCTGGCTCATCTCGCTGTTGGCGATGAAGTTCCTGATTTCGGAGAAGTACGAGTCCTCCTTCTCGTCCAGCAGGGCGTGGTTGTCCGACTCGGAGGTGGGGGAGGAGGCGCTGGTCCCCAGGTGGTTCGTGAGTGCCCCCGAGGGCTGGCTCACTGCAGACAGGGGTGGGACATCAGGGGGTGTCCAGAGCTGAGGGCGCCAACCAGGGGCCGGGCCTCAGGTCCCAGGGATTCAGGAGGCCAGAGCTCTCTTCGGGAAGAAGTTCGGGAGAGCCAGCGTGCAGACCCCTCTTGGCCTGTGCCCTGGGGGGGTTGCCCACTGCCCCTGGGCTGCCTCCTCCCGCCCCCTCGCCCCGCCCTCCTGGGGGAGGCCCCACCTGGCACACTCTCGTGTTCGTGTTTCTTGAGGTGCCGGTCCAGGTTGGTCTGCTGCCCGAAGCAGCGGTTGCACAGGTGGCACTTGAAGGGCTTCTCCTTGTTGTGGATGTTACGCACGTGCCGTTGCAGGTTGGACGAGATGCTGAAGGAGCGATCACAGTACTTACACCTGCAAGACACAGGCGGTCAGCGCGGGTGCAGGCGTGCCTCGCTGCCGCCCGCAGTGGCCACCAGTGGCCTCCAGAGGGCAGCCGTGCACTGTTGCAGGAGCCCAGGCGGCTGGCACAGGTCCCCGACACACGTCACCCCCAGGGCACTGCAGAGCCTGCCCACCAACACCCCCAGCTGCCTCAGGTCAGCGGAGGCTCCTCACTCAGCCACCTGCGCAGCAGCCTGGTCCAGCAGGTGTCTGAATTCAAGAACCTGGTGGAGGGGAGGCTGCCCATGGGAGCCCATCAGACAGCCGCCTTCCCTGTGGTCAGGGGCTGGGGACGCCCAGTGGAAAGCAGGTCCAGCTTGGCACAAGCACAGAGCCAGGCTGTAGGCTGGGGGAGAGAGAAGCAGTCCCCAGGCCTGCAGGGCCTCGGGAGCGGCCAGGGCAGGGTGGCTGGCACGGTCTCCTCCAGGCTGGAACCCCCCGAGGGTACCCAGCAGCCAGGGGCTCTAACACCAAGGTGCCCCCTTCTCCCTGCCAGCCCCTGGGCCCAGCCCGTCGGCAGAAGTCAGATCTGCAGCAAAGACAAGGAGGCAGTTGCTGGTGCCCAAGTGGAAACCCAGCCGTGGCCCTGTGTCAATAAATGCGGGCCGGCCCTCGGGGGCCCTGGCCGGGCAGCGTGGGCCAGAAGCAGCTCTCCTCACAAAGAAAGCGCCTGTTCCTGGGAACTGGAACCAGTCCTGCTGCGGAGGGACAGGGCAGGTAGCAGGTGCCGGGGAGGGCGTGAGCTGTCGCGGCTCTTACTGACGGCTCCAAGGAGGCATGGCAGTGCCCACGGGTCGGGACCCAGGCTGGGCCCTCTTGGTGACCCTGGTGCAGGAGCCCCGCGCTCCCTAGGACCTGGAGCCTGACCCTGTCCTACCACACGGTCATAACTGGCACAGCTGCCTGGGTCCCCACAGCACACTGCTGACCCGGGCCCTCCCTGGGCACAGAGGCCAGGTGTGCCCAGCCCTGCCCTACCCGGAAAGCCCCTTGGATGGGGCTGGGATGTGGACTGAGGGGGCTCTGAGCGGGGGAGGGGTGGGATGTAGCTGAGGGGGCTGTAACTGGGGGAGGGTGGGATGTGGCTGAGGGGGCTGTAACTGGGGGAGGGTGGGATGTGGCTGAGGGGGCTGTAACTGGGGGAGGGTGGGATGTGGCTGAGGGGGCTGTAACTGGGGGAGGGGGTGGGATGTGGCTGAGGGGGCTCTGAGTGGATGTATCCTGCTAGCCACCTCTGAGCCCTCTAGCATGCTTTGACCTGGGGATATTACGGCTCGCTGGGCTTCAATGGCTGCCACGTTCCAGGGAGCCCCTGGGGTGCCCAGAGTTGGGTTGGGGTGGGGGCGCTGGGTCCTGCCGTCATAGCAGACACCCTAGTGATAGGTGGGTGACTGCTTCCCAATCCTTGGGGGGGGGGCTTGGGCAGGAGGCTTCTGGAAGCTTCCTGAGTTCCCACCTCACCCTTCCACTACCTCAGGGGTCCCTGAAGGTGAAGTCCAGGCGACAAGGCCACCTGGTGGCCGTGAGCCTGTGCGGGGCTGGGTGCCCAGCCCACCCGCAGTGCTGGTGCCTACCTGTATGGCTGCTCCCCGGTGTGCGTCCTCAGGTGTCTTGTGAGGTTTGCTGACCTGGGGAAGACCTTCCCGCAGTACCTGGAGGACGGTGGCGGGCGGCCAGGCCAATGTCAGCGGGCAGGTCCTGGGAAAGCTAGCCTCGGCCTCTAGTGCCCAAGGCCTCACACCACGTGGCTTGCTGCCCTGGGGCCCGGCTGCAGAGCAGAGAAGCCTCCTTCCCCCGGAACGGGCAGACCGACGGGCAGGTGGGCTGTGGGATCACCTGGTGGCCCAGCCTGGGTGGCCATGCGTGCTGGGCTCCTGCCAGTGGGGGGCAGTGGGGGACAGTGGGGGCAGGCGGTGACCGGCTGCAGCCCCCAGCAGGTGGAGAGCCCTACAAGGGCACTCATGGGGATGCGCCGTGGGGGCCTCACCTACACGTGTACCGCTCCTTGCCCTTCCGCAGGATGGGGTCCGAGAGCGTCGGGGGTGGTGACCGGAAGTTGAAGGGGTGGTGGGGGAGGGGCTGCAGGGCGCTGCCCGCGTCGGCTTTCATGGCCGCGAAGCTCTCCAGCTTCTCCGTCATGGTTTCGATGGCTGACATCTGCTGGCGAGTGAGGGCGGAGGTGGGGGCTCTGCGGAGCTGCAGCTGTCTCGGGCGGGACCACCCACAGGCGCGGGGTCAGGGGGGTGTCCCTGCCTGCAGCCCGTGCCTTGCTCCCGGCTGTTCCAGGGGCTCCTGCGGCCTACACAGGCCGGTGACTTCTCATCTTGACCTGGCCAGAAATGGCCAGCCGGCTTGCAACCCCGGCAGCACACCTGGTGGGCCAGTGTGGGTTAAACCCAGTTCCCTCTTGGGCTGTTTTCGTTGTTGTTACAGGGACCCTGGAGCCACTGCTCCCTGGTGGCAGCACCCTGGAATTGCAGGCAAGGTCCTGAGGTCTTGGGTCAACCAAAGCTTGGCAGGGGAGGGGAAGGGACACTGCCCAGGCTTCGGGCACTCCACCCTCTTTCCCTTTGTAACCAGGAGCCCATGGGTGGTAGGTTTCCCCAAGACAGCAAACTCCTGGGCCCCCTGTGGGGGGAGAGGCCAGGGTATGCAGAGGGGGCAGGGCCTGGGCCCCCTCCCCATGCTCTCTGCCCCTGAAATAGGGCACCTCAGCCCCAGCTGCCCATGGGTGGACAAAGCCTCGGTCCCAGACACCGTCGCCCACTCCGGGATCTAGCAGCTGCCGTGAGCTGAGCAGTGTTTGCGGGCAGTCAACGGGTTACAGTAAAAAAAAAGTGGCAAAGACCCCTGGGAATGAGTTGGTGAGTGGAACACGGTGCCAACCTCCGACCCTCGCCAGGGTGCCTGCGGTTCCCACCATTCCTGCTAACCTTGGCACTGTCCAGCCCTTCCCTGGCCAGGCTCTGCACACTGAGGTGGCAACCTCCTGTCCTCAAGTCTGGGAGCAAACAGCTCAAGATCCTTGGGGCCCCTAGAGCTGCGCCCCGAGGCCCTTGCTGAGCCCTGCGCTTTGTGGAGGCCACAGGGGCCAGCACCGTGGGCTGAGGGCGCCTGACCCGGGGCCATTTCGCTGCTCATCGCTCGCCACTGCCCTTCCTCCTGGCTCCTGGCCCACAGGAACGGGCAGTGGGGGTGGTAGTCCCCGGGGGTGGTGGGCGGCAAGACAATGGGCAGTGGTGCCCCACAGGCCTCTCTTGCTCAGCCTGGGTGCGTCCCCGCATCTGGGCTGGCCGCAGCCTATCAGATATTCTCGGCCGAGCTCCCAGCACAAACACAAACGCAGGATGCGCCTGGATGCCTGGCTGGCCCTCTCCAGCCGGGCGCAGAGAAAATGGGGGGAAGTTGTTAGCCGAGCCCGGCGGCCCAGGACACAATGGGGGCACTAAGTTTAGCTGTGAACTCAGCTGGGACACAGGTTCCACAGGGGAAACTCCAAGGCTGGAAACAATGCCCTGGCTGGCAGTACCAGGACCCTCCCGGGCTGGGGACGGCTGCAGGCAGCTCTGAGCAGGGGGCTGGGCCCTGCCCTCCTCCTCCTCAGCCCCCAGCACCCCCACCATGGCATCATGGGGGCCCCCAACCTGCTGGCTGCTTCTGCTCCGGGTGCCACGAGCCCTGTGCTCCGGGGCCTCACCTGGGGGTGGAAGAGCAGTGGTGATGGTCGAAGGTACTTCTCCTTCAGGACACCCACGGGGTCCGCTACCTTCCGCTTCTCCACCCTGCTGGACAGCACCACAGCGGGTTACGTACCCCAGAGCCGCAGCCCCCACAGTCCACGGAGCCCGCTCTGTCCCCTTCACGACAGGCTCTGCGCCCTGGAGTCCCCGGAACCCGCTCTGTCCCCTTCACAACAGTCCCTGCACCCTGGAGTCCCCGGAGCCCACTCTGCCCTCCTCCCGACAGGCCCTGTACCCTGGAGTCCCCGGAACCCGCTCTGTCCCCTTCTCCTGACAGGCCCTGCATGCTGGAGTTCCCGGAGCCCACTCTGCCCTTCTCCTGACAGGCCCTGCATGCTGGAGTCCCCGGAGCCCACTCTGCCCTCCTCCTGACAGGCCCTGCACCCTGGAGTCCCCGGAGCCCGCTCTGCCCTCCTCCTGACAGGCCCTGCACCCTGGAGCCCCAAGAGCTCACTCTGCCTTCCTCCCGACAGGCCCTGTACCATGAGGTCCTCGTTGGCTGTGGGGACACCGGGTACCCAGACACCTGCTGGTCCCACAGACTCGGTGGGATGCCCTCCCACCTCCAAATCCCACCTCGTTCTGCTAGCTGTAGCTTCCAGCTCCCCGCATACTGTGTATGCTTAATACCAGAACCTGGCGCCTCCCCAGGCTGCCCTGTGCCCACTGATTGGTCAGTGCCACGAAGGGGTCCCCACTCCTGCACGCCAACTTCCTTGTCCTCACAGCCCTCGACCCGGGCTCTGTCTGGGGTGACAGGAGTGACTGCTTTGTTCTGACCTGGGGGAGTCACCAGGGCCACCTGCCACAATCAGGTTAGCAGACACCCCGAACTGCCTATTCTAGAATCTTCCCCAGCATCACAGAGAGCCGCCGATCCCAGGGTAAGCATCTCTTGGCAGACACAGCGTTGGCAGGGATGGTGGCTTCTCCCTTGCCTGTCCCCTGATGCTCCCCAGCTTCCCTGCTGGAGGTAACCACCAGCTCCATCCCACATCCCGGCTCTCTCTCCAGGGTGGGAGGAGCCGCCTGGAGCAGGCCAGGTGAGGCCATTGCAGGGGCCCAGGGGGCAAGGACGATGAGCACCCCCTCCCCGAGAGGCACCTGGCAGCGCCCATGGAAGTGGCAGAAGACTCTCCCTCTGGGTGTCCAGGTTGCCCCCTGCAGGCATGGGGCACACGAGTCCCCTCTCCTACAGGCCCAGGCCCACCCAGGCACAAGCCTCTGCTCAGGGCCCCCAGCTCTCCCACATTCGAGGGGGGCTGAAGCCTGCACAGGAATTGGGCAGTGGGGTTTGGTCCTCCCCCCTCTGGATGGCAGACCTGGAAGTTGGACCCTGGGGGGCTGCGAAGGGAAGGAGGCCCTCGGGAAGCCTGGGACCCTGGGGAGGTGGGGGCTGGACCAGGGGAGATGGGGCAGGAAGTAGGGGGCTGCCAGCCGTGGGGTGTCAGTACAAGGGACCTGAGATCCCACCCCAGCCTCCCAGTCGTGACCTTGGCTGGGCTGGCCTGCAGCCCGCAGAGGTGGAAGGAAGGAGGGGTGGCGGGGTGAGGGCAGGTGTGTTATACCTGTAGATGGGGTCCATGAAGAAGGGCGAGGGCTTGGCATAGTGCAGCGAGGGCTGCTGGGGCAGCTGCGCTGGGCACGCCTTGGGCAGCCCCTCGCCGCCGGCTCCCGGCTTTCGCTCGCCATACACGTGGTTCTTGCGTGGCTCCCGGGTGCCCCCATTCTGGCTGGCGCGGGCACGGCTGCCGATACTCAGGTCCAGGGGCTGCTCCTCGCCGCAGGCGGGGACCGAGGGCGCCTTGGGCGTGGGAAGGACGGGCTTGGCGTCTTTGGGTTTGGTGGTGAGGTCGAAGGGGCACTCGGTGCTGGGGCCTCCGGCCTTGAGGGCGTCCCGGGGCGCCTTGGCCTCAGCCTTGACCAGCAGGTTGTGGGCGAGGGCGCGGTCCGTGAAGGGGTAGAGGGAGTGGGGGAAGCTGGGCAGCAGCTGGAAGGGGAAGACCGAGTGGTAAGGCAGCGCGCCCAGCTTCTTCTCCTGCATGCCCATCAGCCCGGGCCCGAAGTACTTCTCGGCGATGGACGCGATGGCCTTGATGGAGTCCCCGGCGGCGCCCGAGGCCGTCAGCAGCTGCTCGTCGGGCGGCGGGAAGAAGGAGTGTTGGGAGTAGAAGACGGGCACCTCGGGCACGCTGTTGGCCATGCCCGCGGGCGCTGGGCCACCTCCGAAGGCCGCTTTGCCCTCGGCGGCCTTGCCCTTGTCACGATCGCTGTCCAGGTCGCTGTCCAAGTCTGAGCCGCTGCCCGTGGTGGTGTCCAGGTCGGTGCCCGTGGTGGTGTTGATGTCCTCGAAGTCACTGCCGTCCGACAGGTCGCTGCTCCTGGCCTTGAACTTCTCCGCCAGCGCCTCCTCCAGGCGGCCTTCCAGCTTCTCCTCGGCCCCCGCGGACGCCACTGTGGTGCCCTGGCTGCTGCTGCCCACTGCCGAGACCAGGGGCAGGGCCGGGTTCCCCAGGGGACTGGGGAGCTTGGCGTCCTGGGTGTGGTTCAGTGGGCTCTTGAGCAGCGGCGTGGGAGGGAGCAGTGGTGGCCGGGGGTACAGCGATGGGGGGAAGATGCCAGGAAAGCCGGGCGTGAGAGCCGGGAAGGCCGGGGGCGCTGCGGAGAAGGGGAGGCTGCCGGGGTGCGGCCTGGAGGGGAAGTACTCCCCGAAGCCCAGGCCGGCGTGGTTGAGGTTCGGGGAGGCCTTTGCCTTGTCCATCACGGGGCCTGGGGTCAAGGGCAGGCCTGGGGCAAAGAGGCCGCCGGGGGTGTAATGGTTCTTGCCCTCGCAGAAGCGCCGGTGCTTGTTGAGGGACGAGGTGGTGCTGAACATCTGGCCGCAGTCCTTGCACTTGATCTGCGTACGGCAGTCGGCGTGCATGCGCTTGTGCCGGCACAGGTTGGAGAACTGCGTGTAGGACTTGTGGCAGACCTCGCCTACAGCATCGCAGGGGAGCAACACAGACGCGCCATGAGATTACCAAGAGAGGGGGACCTGGGGGGCAGCAGGGGACCGGGGCCCGGGAGCAGGCCGATTGTGTGCTCCTGCCCTCCGCTCTCTGTCTGATCCGGCCCCGCGTTTGAACCAGCCTCATGCGGGGTGGGCAACAGGCGCAGCTCCAAGGGGCAGGCGGTGGGAAGCTACAGGTGCCAGGCCTGGGTCGTGGATTGGGGACATCCAATGTGGCGAGGACTAGTTCTAGAACTTGGGTCACCAGTGTGACCCTAGGGGCCCTGACCAGCTGCAGAAGGGCATCTGACCTAATCCCAGGCAGCTTCCTTTGCCCCAGGCTCACCTTCCCCGCTGGGTCCCAAAGGGCAGATTCTGCCAGCAGGTGCAGAGCTGGCTGCCCTGGCTCCTCCAACATTGCCTGGAAGCTGCGGGGCAGCCTCCAGGCCCGGGGGAAGCTTGGGCTGGCTCAGAGGGCGCAGAGGGTGGGCGGTGCACAGCTCTGGCTGCTTCACTGGGCTGAAGGGCTTCATGCTCCAAGGCTCCCAGCTCCAGGGGGTCCACAGTGAACCCCAGGGCCTCAGAGGGCAAGGCCACCGGGCCTGGGGTCAGGAGCTGAGCCCTGGCTCTGGGTCCTGCAACCTGGTCACAGCCAGGTTCCTTCTCTGGGCCAAGGAGTAGCAGGGCCCTGCTCAGTAGGCTAACATAAAGACGCCATGTGCTGAAGCCTGGATGATGACTCAGCAGACTGTATGTGGGAATTGGTGAGTCAGCAAACAGGTGGAAAATGTTGAGTCAGCATCATGTATGTTGGAAATGGTGATGCAGCATCACTCACTGGGGAAGTGATGACTCACACATGACTCAGCACACTGCAGACAGGAGGTAATCACTCCCTGTCCGAAATGGTGACTCGGCACAATGCTTGTGGGAAGTCGTGACTCAGCAGAATGCCCCGCAGATCCACAATCGGTGGTTTTTGAACTTGCTGGGAAGTGTGGCCAAGGTCCCTGGGACCCTGTTTCCTGCCCAGGTTCATTTGCATGCTTGGCCAGTGTCCTAGTCCTGACCTCTGACCACGCTTGTTAGCTCCTCTCACCCCATCAGGCCCTGGTGCCCCCAGGCCCTGAGTCAGTTCTGCAGACCCCCAGGGCTCCCCCTCTTTGTCCCTGTGGGACCCCGGCCCCCTGCCATGCTGCTCCTAGCCTGGTAGGGCTCCAGGCCACGCTGCTGTCCCCTGTTGTCTCCTGGGGCTGCTGCGTGAGCCCCCTGCGGGCAGTGAGTGCTGTATTAGCAGCTGGCCCCAGTCCCTCGAGCAGCACTGGGCGCAGGCAGAACTGCCACAAGCAGACGGGCAGCATGTGGCCTGCCTGGCTGGGGCTCCCTGCTCCTCCAACGTGGTGCTAGGTGGCCAGAACGGCCCTCTCTGCCACCTGCCGTGGGTCTTCAGCCACGCAGGAGGCACAGAGGGAGAGGCGGGGAGCGGAGGTGGGGGCCAGGGAGGAGGGCATGCTTCCCCAGACGCAAGGGCAGAGCCAGAAGGGGGCATGTGCAAGGCGGGCACCAGCAGGGAGACTCACATATGAAGGGCTTGACCGTGCTGTGGATGTGTTTGTGTTGCTTGAGGCCTGAAGACGTGGCGAAGGTCTTGCCACAGTCGGGGCAGGCATGGGCCCGCGCTCCCACGTGCTGCGAGCGGATGTGCCGCTGTAGGTTGCTGGGGTCTGTGAACACCTGTGGGGAGACCGAGGCCATGGGCATGTGCCCCCCCGCCTGGAGCCTGGGTGTCGAGGAGACCCTCCCCCCGGCAGCGGCAGGTGCACACCGCTCGGTACCTTCACGCAGTTTTCACATTCGAAGCGCTTGCCGCTGTCGTGGGACATCTGGTGGCGAATGAGGTTGGATTTCCAGTTGAAGGCTTTGGGGCACTGGTCACACTTGTACTCACGCTCCTCGGTGTGCACGACCATGTGCTGCTCCAGGCTGTACCAGACATGAGGGTCACCGCAGGCCCGCTGCCCGTCACCCCCACCCATGTCTGGACCCTGGGCAGGTAGGAAGTCCCATGGGGATCCAGGAACTAAGCCGGGGTCTGAGAGAAAAGGGGTGAGGGGCTTCGTGCTGCCTGGAGACCCAGGGCTCTTTGATGGGGAGGGGTGTCCTGTGAGACGCAACATGGCGTGGCAGCAGCTGCGGGAGGGGTTGCTCCGCTTGGCTGGGCCGGTGCCCCCTCCCCACTGCCGGGCCTCCCTGTCGGGGGACGCCCTGCTTGTCCCCGTCCCTGGGCTGACCGTTAATCTTCATGAGCAGAGCAGTGCGTATCGCGGCCTGTTAACGACGGGCCCAGCCACCCGTTCCGACCGGAGACGCCCACTGCCGCTCCTCGGGCAAGCGTCTCTCCTGGGTCGCTAATTGAGATTTATGTGTTGATCTAACTGGGACTTGGTCGTGTGCAGCAGCGCCCCCGTGGGGCCTCTGTCGCGACTGGCTCCAACACTTGCTTCTGGGGTGTTGATTCCAGCCCCAGGAGCCGGGGGTGGGAGCCCCTGTGAGTCCCCAGCCACTGGGCGGCCTGACGGGGTCTGACTGTGCCCAGGGGTCCAAGGTGAAGCCGCCCAGAACAGCACTCCATGCCCAGGTCTTCCCTCAGGACCCAGGGCTTCGCCTTTCCCACATGTACACCTGCTCAGAGTGCCAGCCTGGTGTCCCCGCAGCTGCCCAACTACAGTGGCTACCACTATAGGTCTGGAGCTCAACTGCCACGTGAGCCTGGGTGAGGGGGGTCTGCTGTGGCTACTGCATGCTTGCCCCCTTCTCCTGCCCCACACCTGCCCAGCTGTAGGGGCAGGTGGCAGCAGCATACACACTGGGGTGGGTGCACTGCAAGGTGGGGGAACTAGGGTGCTGCGGGCTCCACAGTAGGGGACGGTGGGGAGGGACTGGGCAGCACCTGTACTTGTCCGGGAACATCCGCTCGCAGTCCTTGCACTCGTGGGCCTGCCCGTCGCCGCCCCCGCCGCCGAGGCCTGGAGGCTGCAGCCCCTGGCCCAGGCCCTCGTCCAGTGTGGCCCCCACCACGCCGCACGCGTACTTCTGGTGGCGTCGCAGGTCCAGCTTGGACTGGAAGAGCTCATCACACTCATCACAACGGAACGCAGGCTCCTCTACAGGCGACAGGGCGGGGAGACTGAGACCCACGCTGCCCGCCACCCCCGAGTGCTGCACCCACGCCGGCTGCCCTGCCCCTGGGACGCGGAGACCCCAGGGCCCAAGCCTGGGCAGGCCACAGGACCCCGATCTCAGCATCCGTGGAAACTCGGAGCCATACCGCGCCCCTCCCGTGTCCGAGGCGGCCACCCTGGGCCGGGGGAGGCAGGAAGCCAAGTCGAGTGCTTTGTTTATGAATTAGGAGACGAAAGACGATGGAGCGCCAGCACATATCATAAATTATTGTCATCAAGGTCAAACAAATTAAAGGGGGGGCAGCTATTATTAAGTTTACGAGGCAGCATCCTGACGGCCGTGCCAAGGCAAACAATCGGTCTGTGCTGTAATCCCGGCACGGGCTGGGGCGCCCTGCACCCAGCCTGGCCTCCCCGCCCCTCCTGCCTGCAGCCGGGTGAGCTGGTGCGCGTGTGCGGGTGCGTGTGTGCGTGTCTGTGTACATTGGCCCGCAGCGTAACTGGTGTGCATGTGCTACTGCGTCCACAGGCGTGTGTTCCCATGTGTAGCTGCATGTTACATAGGCGTGCTTTCTCCACATGCTTACGCAATACATACGATTAGTGCATGTCTCTGGAATGTGCATGTAGCATGTGCTCGCATGTTCATGCGCACACGCCAACATGTGCACCATGTGAACACACGTGAACATGCATGTAATGGGAGCCCACATGTGTGTCCTCACACAATGTGTTCATGTGTGAGCACACGTGCATACACACATGTTGCGTGTGTGAAGGCAAAGGGCTGGCCCAGTGCCCAGCACCGCACACATCACACACTGGGGCTGCACTTGGCTGGAGGTGGGGGCTGGGGCAGATGGAAGACGGGGTCCCCTTCTGGCTCCCTGCAGGTGTGGCTGTGGCTGTAGGGTCTCCAGGCCCTAAGGAGAGGCTGAGCTGCTTGGCACCCTGGCATGATGAGAGCTCTGGGGAGAACCAGAAGGTTCCTGAGGCTGAAGGCCCAAGTGCCAGCTACCCCGTCTGCTACGGGAGCCCGCCTGAGGTGAATGGGCCTCTGACCCAGCTTCCTGAAGCCATGAGGTGAGTGGGGCCTCAGTGGCCTCATGGTCACCAGGCCCTGGCATCCTGGCTTTGCCTGCTGGCCTGAGCCTGTGCCCCCCAAAAAGCGCTTGTTTGGGGGGACATGTCTGGCTCCACCTGCTCTGTGTACACAGTGGGGGCGCCCCCCAGATGGAAGACCCAGAAAACAGTCTGGGTAAGGTTGGCTGGGGCTGGTGCAGGTTTGGGGCCAAGGAGGCGGGGTGGGGGAGGTCAAGGAAGTAGCAGGTTACTGTGTGAGTTGCGGGGAGCCCCCCAAGTTCCCACTGGGGGAAGCAGCAGCCACGGGGGCTGAATCGGGGCTCTCCCTGCCATAGTGTCTTGTCAATTCAGCCTGATTTTTGTTTTCTCCACCTAAGAACAATCACAGAACCTGAGCTTGGAAAACAAAGTCTGACCTGGCCCCGCCCACAGCAAGTGCTCCCGGTGCCAATTCAGGACCTGGGCCTACATGGACGCCCAGTCCACTCTCCCACCTCCGAGGGCGCACAGGACCCATCTGAGCCTTAGCCACCCCCTGGGGGGTGAGCATGCAGGGGTCGTGGCTGGCCAGGGGTCGGCACCCCGTGCTGAGGACGGCTCCCATGGCCCATCTCTGCTTGCCCCCTCACGGCCCCCTGCACCTGCCCTGTCTTCTCTGGGGATGGAAGGGCATCGGGCATGCTATCTTGCTCAAAAGAAAAGCATGCTTGAACGGAAATGGTTTTCTTTATTTTTCCCCCAAGCGCAAGAAGTTCTCCTGAAAAGGACCTGTCTCGGCACTCTGCGGCGGGAGTTGAACAGCCACCCAAAGCCTGGGGTGACAGCGCCCGCCAGAGGCCACTCCACGCTGTGACTCAGCTGTCGGCAAATGGGGACTCCATACTCACTGTGGGTGCCCCAGCCAGGCAGCCAGCGGGGCTCTGTGCCCTCGCCCCAGGCACACAAAGCAGCTGTTGGTGCTCTGGGGGGCACAGACCCTGCTGGCCACCCGGCTGGGTGGAAGGTGCGCCTGCCACCTTGCCCAGCACAGCCTGGGTGGGACATGTGAATCCCCAAGCTTGCCACGTGCCTCGAGTCCCAGGAATGTCCAAGAGGTTGGCATCCACGGGCTTTGGGCCTATGGCACCGACGTGTCAATGTGCCAAGCTCCCTGCCCCCTTCCCTGCATGCGGAGAGCCTGGCTGCACGTAGATGAGGCTGCGATAAAAGATTTTTTTATGATAATTATCTTCGTGAGGAACATTTTTGCATTTTCTTTCTGTTTGATTCAGAGTTTAACTGAGCAGGCTGTGTGGGGGAGAGGGGGCTGGCGAGGAGGCAGTGAGGCAATCTTGACAAGAAAAGAGTGAAAAAGTCAAATATTTGATGCAGGGCGATTATGTGCGGGAGGCAATTAGCCCACAGCGTTGCTGGATTATTAGGAAAATGTAGACACGGGTGAGTTCATACGGCGGCTGGGGGGGGGGCTGGGGCACAGCGATGGTTCCTTAAACCCTTGGAAGAAAGGAATTCCGTTACGCACGTGAAGTGCGGCGTGCCGGTGTGGGGTTAAGTAGATTTATCTTTGGGGTGCTCCCGCGCTATCCGAGAGGCACGGCTCCTTGCAACAATTATTTTAAAGGCAACGAGATCTTCCTCCTGCGACTCCCATCGTCCCGTTTATTTTTCTTTTTCTCCACAGCCCTAATTAGAACCAAACTCTGGAGGAGCACTCAGACACGGCCCGGCTGGCAGTGTGTCCCTGGACAGGGTGGTGGCGTGAGCTGGGGGAGGGCCCGGCTGCTGAGCCACACTGCGGGACCAGGGGCTGCCTCGGGGCCCAGGGCTCGGCTTCCTCGCTGCTCCCCACGCCCAGCAGGGCCAACGTCGCAAGGCTGGCTGTGAGACTGGCAGCTCATGTGGACGGTGGTGTGCCAGGCAGAGCGGCACACATTCGGAGAGAGGAGGGAATGCCGGCTGCTGCCTTTGTCTGCCGTGAGCAGGAGGGGAGCCAGCGTTTCGTTCATGTGGGGTCTCCTCCTCCAAGGAAAAGACGGTTGGTGCAAGGTTGGGACTGGGGAGGCCGGTGGCCAGGGACAGGAAGTGGGGCGGCCAGAACCCCAAGCCCCTGGCGAGACACATTTCTACCGGTGGAGCAGGAGCAGTGTGTGTCAAGTGGGATGGCAGGCGAGCAGCCCCAGGAGCCATCCTCGGAGTTCCGGGGCACCAGCAGCGCCCACCTGTTCTCCCCATAGACAGCGGGACAGGGATGGTGTTCCTCCTGACACTTCCACGTGCCCCACCCTCATGGGGCTTGGCCTCTGAGGTGAGACCCACGTGGCTCACAGCCAGCGAGCTCAGGGATGGCCCTTAGCCTCCTCTCCCCACCCCCACTCAAATGATGTTCACAACCCCGCTTTGGGTCTTGCTTTGGTGCTGAGGTGAGCAGGGGACAGTGCCCTGGCTGGTCCCAGGACTAACAGGGCTGACGCACTTCGTAAGCAGAGGGAAGGCTTATGGAGTGCAAGCCACTTCTGGGGTCTGTGCCACAAGGGCAGCTTGCACACTCCTGCCTTGGGAAAAGGCTGCTGTGTGTTCCTTCTCTAAGTCTGCGACGTCCCCCTTCATTGTCTGTAAGCATTCCCTGAAGGCCTCCCCACCCCCAGGAGCCCGGGTGCAGCTCCCAGCACTGGGGCCTCTCAGGGAGGGACGCCTGGGCACCTGTCCCGCTGTCCCAGGCCTGAGGTGCTCCCAGTGGGTGGAGTTAGGGTCTTACCATCAAGAGCTGGTGGCACTGCACCCAGGGCATAGGCGCCTTCCCTCCCATGCACCAGCAGCTCCTCACCCGGCTCGATGTCCTTGATGACCTTGTAGTAAATCTGGGGAGCAGAAACCAGGAGGGAGGTGAGCACAGCCGCAGAGACCACGCCTCCCTGTGGCTGCTGAGACCACGCCCCTGCAGGCCGCAGAGACCACGCCTCCCTGTGGCTGCTGAGACCACGCCCCTGCAGGCCACTGAGACCACAACTCCCTGTGGCTGCTGAGACCACGCCCCTGCAGGCCACTGAGACCACAACTCCCTGTGGCTGCTGAGACCACGCCCCTGCAGGCCGCAGAGACCACGCCTCCCTGTGAATGCTGAGACCACGCCCCTGCAGGCCACTGAGACCACGCCTCGCTGTGGATGCTGAGACCACGCCCCTGATGAGGGCTCCCTCCTCTGCTGCTGGTCCTGTCTGAAGGCACCTGGACTTTCAGCTGAGACACGGCCCTGGGAGCTCCGGGAGGATGATAGGATGTGCTGGGGACGCAGAGAGGGTGTGCAGGGGGCAGGGAGGGTGTGCAGCGGGCAGAGAGGATGTGCAGGGGGCAGGGAGGGTGTGCATGGGGCAGGGAGGGTGTGCAGGAGATGCAGAGAGGTTGTGCAGGGGGCAGGGAGGGCGTGCAGGGGGCAGAGAGGGTGTGCAGGGGGCAGGGAGGGCGTGCAGAAGGCAGGGAGGGCGTGCAGGGGGCAGGGAGGGCGTGCAGGGGGCAGAGAGGGTGTGCAGGGGGCAGGGAGGATGTGCATGGGGCAGGGAGGGTGTGCAGGGGGCAGGGAGGGTGTGCAGGTGCAGGGAGGGTGTGCAGGGGCAGGGAGGGCATGCAGGGATGCAGAGAGAGCGTGCATGGGGCAGAGAGAGCATGCAGGGGGCAAGGAGGGCGTGCAGGAAGCAGGGAGGGCGTGCAGGGGCAGAGAGGGTTGCAGCGGGCAGGGAGGGTGTGCAGGGGGCAGAGAGGGTGTGCAGGGGATGCAGGGAGGGTGTGCAGGGGGCAGGGAGGGTGTGCAGGGGATGCAGGGAGGGTGTGCAGGGGGCAGGGAGGGTGTGCAGGGGGCAGGGAGGGTGTGCAGGTGCAGGGAGGCTGCAGCGTGGCTGGTCAAAGCGAGTCTGACACCAGTACCTCCAGGCTCCCTGTGTTTGCATCAGGACTCGGGCACAGACCTCCTTGGGGGACTGTGGCGTCCGTGCACACCGTGTGGGCACTGTCCGCCACACAAGGCCTGGGTTGATGGCCTTCCTGTCACTCACAGGCTAAGGGGCAGTGGTTGCCTGAAGCCAGGAGGGGAGCGGAAATTAGCTCTGGGACGAGAAACCCTCGTTGCTGGCACCCTCCCTGGAGACCCCTACTGCAGCCCACGGGAGCGACCGGGGCGGGCCAGGCAGGCTGACTCTCTGTAACAGGGCATCAACTGTCTGCCCAGTGCCCGGTGCTGACAGGGCTAGAAGTTTCCGTTTGGGGTGAGCCCCTTAAAGGCCGAGTTTACTGGCCCCATAAACGCCACTCTAAATGGCTTTTAAAACAAGTCAGCTGCCAACAGGCCAACTGGACTGGGGACGAGCCCAGGCCGCAGCTACCGCCTCATGCAGCAGGGCCCCTCGCGTGCCCGGGACCTTGGACAGAGGCAGCTCCGTGCAGCTTTGGGACCAGCCCGCAGGCCATGGGCACAGGTTGTGCTGTCTGGGCTGTGGCTCCTGGCCATGCGTGGGGGCACATTGGTCGCTGGCATGGGGTAGCCACCACCTTCTGTTGCATGGGAAGACCCTTTCCCGGGCATCCCTGGGGCTGCCCTGGTGCCTCCCTGTCCCGCGGGTGGAAGCTCAGCTGGCTTATCTCTGCCGAAATCTGTTGTTTTGCTGCACCATGGTGTCTAGCACAAGGTCAAGTCGGCCCCCCACGTCCTCCACAGCTGGCACCAGGACTGACCTGGGCATGGCAGTGTGCCAGCCCTGTTCCTTGCCCAACTCCCGCCCTGGGGTGGCTGCTCCCTGCGTGGGAGACCCATTCCTTCCTGGGCCCCCAGATGGGGCTGGCAGTGACAGATTTACCGATGCCTGGCCAGCTCCCGGGGTGGCGGAGGAGGGTGTCAGAGGGCCATTTCCAGGCCCACAGGGTAAGCTTCTCATTCCCAGGAAGTTTTCCAAGATGCACCACGGTCCGAGTCTTGGTCTCCACACGTGTGCGCACCTTCAGCGCGCCTCCACGGCCCCATCCCCGACACCGGCATCCCCCAGCCCTAGAGGAGGCGATGTGACGTGAGCGAGGACTAGCCCTGTCCCCTGCTGTGGCCCTGTCTCTGGCTCTTCCTGAATGCAGGCACCATGTGCCTGTGCCTCTGGTTCCAGATTAACTCACACCTGCAGGAGGAGGGACCCCCTAGGTGGGCCGTGAGCTCTGCGTTTTCCAGAACAGATGGTCTGAGATGATGGCCAGGGAGGGGAGTGGGGCTGGCACCCAAAGCAAGGGGCGGCTTCTGCTTGCTGAGGCTGAGACGATAGGGAAATGAAAGTGCCCCGTGCTGTTGGCTTGACACCTGCTGGCATCCACCCGCCAGCCAGGGCTCTGTGTGGCTGTATGGGTCCTGTGCTCTGGCTGCCCCAAGGAGAGATGGACTGAGGCCGGGCCTGCCCACTGTGGGCTCCGCGTGAGTCCGGAAAACCACAAGTCACCTTTGAGGTGACAGCGCAGCCGGGAGGAAGTTCACAGCCTGGGCTGTGGGACCCGTCGGGTGGGCACCGGGGGCCACAGGCCAGGGGCCTCTTGGGGCTGGGCAGGAGCATCCAGAGGCCTCCATGTGGGTGAGGGCTGGGGGTCGTTAGCCCCCCATGGCCCTGTGTTCCACCACTGTGCGGGTGACACAGTCCCTGGAGAAGTGGGAGTCTGAGGTGGAGCAGTACAAGGAGCCTGGGGCACCCAGCCTCCCCACGCTGGCACGGGGGGTCAGGGAGGGGCCACGCATGGACGCCAGTCACTTGTTCTTGTGTCTGTGCCTGCCAACGGTGTCGCGGAGCGGGAAAGCTGGCCATCCCCCATTCTCAGGCAGGAGTCTGGGGCCTTGAAGTGAAGTTGGGGACCATGGGGAGTGGAGGGTTAGGGGTGTGTGCCCCCAGAGCCTGCAGAGTGCATAGGGCCGGAGGCCCTGTGATGACCAAGGAGGCCCTGGCTTCCCCTTCTCCGACTTGGGTTCTCTCCCCAGGGCCCAGACCGTGGCCATGTCCTGGCTGGCACCCCCGATGATGGTTCCAGCGGGGATCTCAGGCCCGCCCATGCTGGCAGCTCAGCCAGTGGGTGGGGGTCCGGGGTGAGGACAGTGGTTCCAGAACACTCCCTCACCCCCGCCCCAGCCTCCTCTGGCCTCTGGCGCATTGAGCAGCACCCTTCCCCAAGAACCCGGCCTTCAAGGATCTGTGGTTTCTTGCTCCTATTTCTGGAACTAGTTTCTTGTCCCTCCATAGAGGGTCCCCATGGCTGGCCCCCACGGTTAGCCCCAGGCAGCCAGGGCCCACGGCCACCTCTCTCCCTTTCTGGAAGGTTCTCCCTGCACAGGTGTCTGTGGGGCTTCAGGCGGCGGTTTCGCAGGTTATCCTTGAAGTTTCCATCTCATGATTAACCGAGGGAAAGCACGCGCATGAATCGCTCATCGACCTTTGGTGGCTGGAGTTCAGAAGCCGGGATTTTTGGATGAGCAGTGAGGTGCCCGGGAACTTCTCCCTCTCCCCCAGTAGGGGCTCCTCCAGCCTGTGTGGGCTCCCGGAGGCTGCCATGTGGCTTCAAGTCAGAGGCGCCTCTGGAGGGCAGCTGTCCCCGTGGCGGGGCCAGGGCTGGGGTCTCCCGTGGTGGGGCCAGGGCTGGGGTCTCCCGTGGGACACCTCTGTGTCCTGGACTGCTTCCTGTGTGACAGGGACTGCGTGGGCTCTGTGCCTTTCCTGATGCGACTTGCTCCTTGGGAGCTGGGCCACCTGCTGCTGTCTGCACGGCTGGGAGGGAAGGCGGCCTCGGCCTTGGCGGGTGCCAGGATGCAGGGAGCGTGTGGGGTGAGGGCCTCGGCCCCAGTCTGCCCAGCAACCACTCGTCCTCCCTGCCGGGGAGCCTGGGGCCCATGTGGGGTTCACACCACCTGGTGTTCCCTCCAGGGAAGGGGGCTACACAGTGGACGGGGCCATGCTGCTGATAGGTCAGTCCACTTGTGACCGGGGTCTCGGGGCTGTGGCCGGGGCTGACCCCTTGTTGAACTTAACAGCTTCCTTCAGAGATGTCCCGTGGGGACACTCCTGTGCTCCTGGGCACGGGCACCCTGCCACGCAGACCCCTGCTTGCTCCTTCTCCATGCAAACTGGCCACTGCCAGCCTCGGCCAGGACTGTGGCCACAGCCTCCCGTGAGGCCTTCGCAGGGCAGGAGGGGGCCTGCGGCTGCGGCACCCCAGTCGCTCCAGGGTCTCTCCGACCTACCTGCTCGTTGATCTGACACATGGTGAGGTTCTGGTCATCACAGGAGCAGGCCACGCGGATGTACTTGAGCCAGCTGCCCGCCGCCGCGTGCCGGGCGTCCAGGAACTTGTCAGTGCCCAGGTCCTCGGAGATCTGCTGAGGGTGGAAGAGAACCTGGACTCAGGGTGGCTCGTGCGCCCGATGCCCGCGCCCTGCCTAGCCTCAAGCGCTCCCGACCGCCCTGCCCTGCCCACGCCGGGCGCCTCTGGGAGCCTCGAGGGGGGGCTCTGCTCACCAGGCAGGCCCCTGCCCTAGCCAGGCGGCATGCGCCTCAGGGCTGCCCAAGCTCCCAGGAAGAGGAAGCTCAAGCAGAGCCTGAGAGCGGCACTTTTGAAGGTGAAGGTGTTGCTGGGGTGTGTGACTGCTCACGGGCCTGTGAGTGTGCGTTTGAACTTCTGTGTGTTTGCACGGCGTCCAAAAGCAACAACAGCCGAGTTCCCAGATGCCCAGCAGCGAGTGAATGCCCGGTGCTCCCCACTGTGTCTCCCGCATTTCTGTGGCCACCGCCAACGGGCACGAGGGCCAGCTGCTGGCCTCAGCTTCTCTGATTTGTTGCCACCCTGGCCTCTAGGAGGGTCGCTTGGAGCATGGCCGGACCTGCTGTGCCACGGGGTGGTTGCAGCTGGAGTCCACCCTTGGCTGCCTGCCTGCTCAGGTCAGCCCCTGGGTCCATGGTGCTGCAGAACTCCCCAGGCTGCCCGGCCCGGCCTGGCCCAGCAGTGGGACGGAGAGTGTGGGTGCTGGCAGGGGTAGTTGGTGGGGCAGCACTGAGGTCCAGGTAGGTAAGTGGGTCTTGGTGGGCAGGTGTGTCCAGTTGAACATGTGTGTCCATGTGGGCAGGCATGTTTTGTGAGCATGGGCAGGTGTGTAGGTGGGCGGCCCCCTCCAGGTGGGCAAGCATAATGGAATTAAGGAGTCAGAAGCCCTAGCCAAGTCGGGCTGGGGACAGTGGTCAACCAAAGCCCGTGAGGTTGGCTGTGGCTTCGTGGGTCTCCATCCTGGAGTGGGAGGGGTCTCTCCTCTTTCTGCCTGCTCTCTCTAACCATCACCAACAAATGGTGGGGGGCTGCCCACTAATGGTGGGCAGTGGGGCCCTAGAGTGTCAGGCATAGCAGATTTGGCTATGTGCAGGCAGGCCTGGCCCCCAGGACTCATTGTGGCTGCAGGTAGCAGTGGTGGCGGGGTGCTGCCCGCCTCCTCGGCTGGGCTCTGTGCCCATGGGCACGCGACAGTCCTTCAGCCGGGTCTCCTGCACGTTCCCCAAGGACAGGTGAGTCCCACGCTCCCAGGCCTGGCACACTACCCGACATGGTACAGGCTTTCCCCGGACAGGGGGGTCCCTCCTGCCCCTTCCAGTGCCTGCCATGCTGCTGCGGTGGGCTGCAGGGAGGTGCTGCAGGCCCCTGTGGGCCCTGGCTGCGGTGTGCTACAGTGGGCTGCAGGGAGGTGCTGAAGACCCCCCGGGTGCTGGCTGCGGTGGGCTGCGGGGAGGTGCTGCAGGGAGGTGCTGCAGGCCCCCCTGACGCTGGCTGCGGTGGGCTGCGGGGAGGTGCTGCAGACCCCTGTGGGCCCTGGCTGCGGTGGGCTGCAGGGAGGTGCTGCAGGCTCCCCGGGCCCTGGCTGCGGTGGGCTGCAGGGAGGTGCTGCAGGCCCCTGTGGGCCCTGGCTGCGGTGGGCTGCGGGGAGGTGCTGCAGGGAGGTGCTGAAGGCCTCCCGGGCCCTGGCTGCGGTGGGCTGCGGGGAGGTGCTGCAGGCTCCCCGGGCCCTGGCTGCGGTGGGCTGCGGGGAGGTGCTGCAGGCCCCTGTGGGCCCTGGCTGTGGTGGGCTGTGGGGAGGTGCTGTAGGCCCCCAGGGCGCTGGCTGCGGTGGGCTGCGGGGAGGTGCTGCAGACCCCTGTGGGCCCTGGCTGCAGTGGGCTGCAGGGAGGTGCTGCAGGCTCCCCGGGCCCTGGCTGCGGTGGGCTGCGGGGACGTGTTGCAGGCCCCCCGGGTGCTGGCTGCGGTGGGCGATGCCTCCGCTCACTAGGGCGGCTGATTATCTCAGCCACGGGAAGGAGAGGCTAGGCCACCGAGCACGTGCTGCCCAGGAGCCAGGTGTTCTCTCTGTCCTGTCCATCACACAGGCCCTGCCCCAGAGCTGCTCCTGCGACCTGCCGTGGACACAGGGGTGCTCACTTGGCCTGATTTCTGTGGCTGGGGTCCCGTCTCTCCACACGAGCAGCTGAGTAGCAAGGCATGGAAGGTACTGTAAGTTCCTAGCCATCGAGTGTGTGCCTGTGTGCCCTTGTATGTAGGCTGTGTGTACATCTCGCATGCGTGTGCATACATGGCCCTCAGGGGGCCTGGTGCAATGGCACAGTGGCTAAATCCTCACCTTGTATGTGCCGGGATCCCATACGGGTGCCAGTTCATGTCCTGCCTGCTCCCCTTCCCACCCAGCTCCCTGCCTGTGGCCTTGCGAAAGCAGTCGAGGACGGCCCAAAGCCTTGGGACCCTGCACCCACGTGGGAGACCCTGAAGAAGCTCCTGGCTCCTGGCTCTGGATCAGCTCAGCGCTGGTCACCTGGGCAGTGAACCAGTGGATGGAAGATCTTTCTCTCTGTCTCTCCTGTGAATCTGCCTTTCCAATAAAAACAAATAAACTGTTTTTTTAAACAGTGTTCTTCAGGAGGTTAAGAGGCAACCAGTGTGTTCTGGAAAAATAAGAACCCACCCAATGAGGGAGTGATCCCGGGGCAGCACTGGGAGCCCTCCCGCCTGCCCCGCATTCATTCTTGTGCACTGAGCCTTTGACCCATCTTCATAGGGGTAAGGACACCTGCCCTGCCCTGCCCTGGCAGCCTGCTCCGTGGGACAGCCACCACCCTGCCAGGGTAGCTACCCCGCCCTGGGAGGCCTTGCCTGGTTGGGAATCTTGTGTGGACAGACACACTAGACCCTCACCAAAGGAGCCTCTCATGTGGCGCCCTGGAGGAATCTGAACATCTCTGTCCACGGCTGTCCCCCCTGGGTCAGGTGAGCAGATACAGCTCCTGCAAGCACACCTGGACATGCACACACCCGCATGAGGACATGCCTGTACACGGACACGCCTGCACATTGAAATGCCTGCACATGGCCACACCCGCATGAGGACACACCTGTATGTGGACACACCTGTATGTGGACACACCTGCACATGGACACACCTGCACATGGACATGCCTGATGAGGACACACCTGCACATGAGCCCATCCCATGGCTGTGTTCTGGAGACTTGCGCTGTCCCTGTCATCCAGGCCGCCCTGCCTGGCCCAGGCCTTCAATCTCCCTCCAGGCATTCCCACTGCCCAGGATGGCCCAGTCCTCACCCCTTGTACCCTGGCCAGTGCTAATTTTCTCCCAGGTAGACTGCAGGCACCCAGCACCAAGGTGGCTCTGGGCCAGGGGAGGCTGCAGGCATAGCCTCACGTGGCTTGCCCACTGGAGCATGGTGTGTCTGGGCTATTGCTGATTTGGGCAGTGCAAAGCAGGCTACAGCCATGCCTGCCTCTGCTTCCCGCTGTCCTCACAGCCCGGTGACCAAGCTGGGGCCTTGGGACTCAAGCCATGAGTCTGCAAGGAGCGGGGCTGGAGGCTGTGGGGTGGGCTGTCCCCACTCCGTCTTCCAGAACATGGGCTGCAGATCCTTGACTCTGGAGCTGAGCTGCTGGCTGAGCTGAGCTCCCGGAGGGAGGGGCTGTAGTCCAGATTTGCCAAGGAAACCATCCTCCTGTCCATCGCCCCCACTGTGCCTTGCCCCGAACCCTGCCAGCTCCACCGGCTCACAAATCACCCTCATTAGAAGTGCTAAGTGACCAGGCGATGTGATGGGAAAATTCCCCTAAGCGTGACCATTTTCTCTGCACGTGGCCTGAGGGCTCCTGTTCTCATTGGCGGCTCTCTGCTGGCCCGGGCCTGTGACGTCCAAGGGCAGGCAAGGCCAGCAGCGGATCTATCTGGGGGGGTGTGGGCCGGAAAGCCAAGACATCCATCGTCAGGTCGCCTAATGGACCCGGAGCCTGCTTCCTGGGCTGTCCCGAGGCTCTCGGGAGTCCGTGCATGCCGGAAGCCTGGCAGCCAGCATTCAGCCCCATCACTGCTCCCTGCAGGCTGACCCAGAGCCGTGAGCCCCAGCTGTGAGCTGTGTGGTCTCTCCTGCCTGCACACACACATGTGAACACACGTGAACACACAAGCACACACTGGGTTGTGCATGGCCTCCATGCGTGGCTGACATGGAAAGTCCATTCTAGTGCTTGGGGGAGAGGAGGCGTTCTGGAAACACCTCTGAGGGCAGGAGATGGAGGGGGAGGGTGGCGGGAGGGAGGGCTGGCAGAGGCTCCTGCAGGAACCACAGGAGACAGGGCGCTTACTCTCTTCAGTCCAGAGAGAGGCTGGAAATCCACACACTTTACCTAAGCTGTGTTTCCTGACTTCTGCATGCCCTGGGCGCACTCTCCACCACCCACAACGCCCCGGGAGCACTCTCAGGCAGATCAGGTTCCACCAGAGCCCCGAGCGTGAGCAGATGAGTGGCCAGCATAGCAAGCAGAGGCCCCTGCTGCTGCTCCAACCACCCCCACTCCCGAACACAGTCTCCGCAAGATGCCAGAGGGCCAGGCTCTCCACGCGGGGCCAGCTGCTCCTGCGTGCAGTCCCGCAGGGCTCATGCAGGCTCAGGATGCAGTCCCTTGGCCCCTGTCACTTGTCCTGCTTGCCAGCAGGGCCCCCTGAGAGTGAGCCCCCAGCACCCCCAGTCCCCTCACCTGCTTCTGTGGCTTTGGCCAGGTGTTTGCCCCAAGAACTGAGATGGGATTTCGACTGTGGTGAAGGTGATGAGAGCCAAGGGCAGGCATGTTGCTGGCCACAGCATCCTCTGGCCCTGGCACCTACTGTGACGGGCCTCTGACCGTCCCACCTGTGACGGGGCCTCTGTCCTCTCCTGCGACGGGCCTCTGACCGTCCCACCTGTGACGGGCCTCTGACCGTCCCACCTGTGACGGGCCTCTGTCCTCTCCTGCGACGGGCCTCTGACCGTCCCACCTGTGACGGGCCTCTGACCGTCCCCTCTTGCGACGGGGCCTCTGACCGTCCCCTCCTGCGACGAGGCCTCTGACTGTCCCCTCCTGCAACGGGGCCTCTGACTGTCCCACCTGTGACGGGGCCTCTGTCCCCCCCGTGATGGTGCCTCTGACCGTCCCATCTGTGACGGGCCTCTGACTGTCCCCTCCTGCGACGGGGCCTCTGACTGTCCCCTCCTGCGACGAGGCCTCTGACTGTCCCCTCCTGCGACGGGGCCTCTGACCGTCCCCTCCTGTGACGGGGCCTCTGTCCTCTCCTGCGACGGGCCTCTGACCGTCCCACCTGTGACGGGCCTCTGACCGTCCCCTCTTGCGACGGGGCCTCTGACCGTCCCCTCCTGCGACGGGGCCTCTGACTGTCCCACCTGTGACGGGGCCTCTGTCCCCCCTGTGATGGTGCCTCTGACCGTCCCATCTGTGACGGGCCTCTGACTGTCCCCTCCTGCGACGGGGCCTCTGACCGTCCCACCTGTGACGGGGCCTCTGACCGTCCCCACCTGTGATGGGGCCTGTCCCCCACCTGTGACCTCTGAGATCCCACGTCAGAGCCAAGGGGACGCTGGCTGCATGTGCTGTGTTCACGGGAATCACCCCTGGGGGTTCCCACACTGATGCCCCCAACCCGCACCTGCTCTTGTGTGTGGCTGAGTTGGGTCCTGTCAGTGTCCTGTCCTTCAGGGCTGGTCCTGCCACTGCTGGGTGGCGTGGGTGTTTGACACCCAGGCCACCAGCGCAGCAGCACCTGGGCTGTTCACAGGGTTCCCCGAGGCCCAGAGGCTTGGCACATCTCCCAGCTCACTGTTCCATGTTCAGGTCATTCCTGCTGCCCCTACCCCTGACCCTGCTCACTGGGCCAGGCTCACGGTCTCAACTCTGGGCCTTCAAAAGGCGCCGGAGTGACCCCAGGCAGTTGTGTGGCCATGGTTGTGTCTTCCGCCCAGCCCAGCAGCCCTGAAGTGGTTTGAGTACTGAAGGACCATTCAGTTTTGCAAAGCAGCATGCGACAGGCCGGGTCGGGGCAGGCGGCCCGGGCCTGGGGTTTGCACAGCGAGGCCTCAACACTAAGCCGCGGTACTTCTGTTTTGTTTTAGTTTCTGAATTTAAGAAAGATTGCCAAAAAAAAAGGTCCCCAAACCTCAAACCAAAGGCTGTGGCTGGGTCGGTGCCGGGGAGGTGGCCCTGGGCACTGTCTACAGGAAGTGGTTTCTGCGCCCTGAGGCAGAGCCTCGGGTGGGTGTCACATTCATAACTTTTCTCTGGCCACTGTGAAGGTGAGAAACTGCACAGCTTATGCACACGGCAGCCCACAGCGGAAGCGGGGGGAGGGGGTCCCCACAACGGCCGAGCCCAGGCAGCCGGAATGGGCCAGAGAGGAGCCGTGGGAAGCAGGCCTGGGGAGGCCCAGAGGGTTCGCTGTCGGGCATGCGCCCAAGTATGCAGCTGCGTGGCTGGCCGGCCTGCCCGCCCAGCTCCGTCCCCTGTGGCAGTGGTGCTGCCCACGGGCCCAGGGCATTGAGGTCCTCGGGCCCTGCCAAGCCCCATCAGTTCATGGCCATGGCAGGCTGCACACGCGGCGCCACCTCCAGGTGGACTTTCAGGAGACTGGAGTCAGGCACTCGAGCTGGGAGTGGCTCAGGCACCCCTGACTCCCTGGAGAGGTCAGCATTGCCACAGAAGCAGCTCTCACGGTGCCTGCCCAGTGCAGGGGCAGTGCCTCCCCCTCCCAACCCGACTGCCCTGTGGGCTGCCGGCACCGCAGTCACCACAGGCTCGTCCTTAGGCTCTCCACTGAGCCGCTGGGCGCTGCCGCCCCTCCTGGAGCTGCCACGTGACAGCCGCGTTTGTGCACGAAGCAGCAGAAAGTACCAAGGGCCTGCGTCCGCCAGGACCAACACCACGCAGCCCGTCTCCTCCTGCCTGCTCACCTCTCCCCTACTCGCGGATGGCGGCCACGGGCAGTGCAAGTTTCTCCAGAGGCTCTCCCAGAATGATTGTTCACTCAGCACCCACTGCTTGCCTCCATGAGGGCGTGGGTGACCGGATGGGCTTGGGAGTAGATGGATGGAAGGATGCATGGATGGGTAGATGGAGGGGTGGGGGCTCTGTTCCTCCCATCTGCCAGATACTCCTGACTCCCCCAGCTTCTCACAGTGAGAACTAAGGCAGGAGCTCTAGAAGTGCTGAGCACCAAGGGGCGTCACCCCAGACCCTCATCGGGAGCCCCTACCCTGGGGACACTGAGATTCCGCCCTGCACCACACTGACAACATTGGGCTGTGACCGCTGGCTGTCACTTCCTTTTCTCATACATAGACAGGGCTCTGGGGGGGGGGGTCTTCTGGAACATTCTAGGCACTGGCAGACAGTGGATGCTCAGGGAGCACCTGCTGAGCAGATGGTAAACCGAGGCACGCAGGCACATTGGGGCTGTGGCTGTTGTCCCAGGGCCCAGCCTGAGCGCGATCCTGCCGAGCTGAAGCTGCACTGGGGCTCAGCCTGGCTCAGTGGAGGCCGAGCATCCAGGTCTGACTGGACCCTGACTTGGTCCATCCCAGCCCAGCCCTCGTCCTCCTTCTGGAAACTTCTCACCAGTGATCCCCTGCCTTCTGTATCAGGCTGATGTTTTGAGATCAGCTCTTGCAAAGACTTCAGATCTCAACAGGCTACGTCGAGGCAAAGACCTGGCCAGCCCCCATGAAGAGCCCACCCATCCATCCATCCATTCACTCGCCGATCCACTCATCTGCCTACCTACCCACTTACACATCCATCCATCAATCCACCATGCACCCACTCATCCATCCATCTACCATCTGTCCATCCACCTGTCCACCCAATGAGCCTCCTGCCCACCTGTCCCTGAAACATAGCTCTGGCCTTTGGCAGAGAACTCCCAGTGAGTCGCTGCTGCCTTTGGAAGCTTTGCCAATGCAGGGCTGGTTTTTCCGTGGAGCAGGTCTGGGCACGTGCACACCAAGAGGCTGGCCTGGCCTTGGCCTTCACTTTGGTTTCATCGGATCTGGTGCCCCCTTTTTGTGGTTGACCATGATGGTCCATCCAACCAGGCCACAGTCCAGCTGTGGGCACAGGGGAGGGCCTGCAGCCACTGGCCTGAGCCTGGTCGGGGGTCCGCGCCTGTTCTCAACCTCCCAGCATCCCATGGGAGCAGCTGAGCCCTGGGGCACAGAGACCTGGAGTCCCGTCTTGGCTGGAACGCCCCACTCCACGCCTGAGCAGGAGAATCTTGGGGCCCTGGTGGAAGGACCTCGGCTGTGGGCTTTACCCTTCGCCAGATATGCCCAGCCTCAAGGGCCTGCTGGGAGCCTAGGCAGTGCCCTGAGGCGCCGGCATGTGCAGCCAGCCCAGCGATGGCAGGGTTTGGAGGGCTGGTGATCCTGACGCCTTCTGGGCGTGTCATGCCCGAGCACTGGGTCCACACCCGCCTTTCCGTGCCGCTTCACCCTCTTAGGGTCATTCCTTGGCTGGCACCTGAAATCTCTGCTTTGGCCTTCCTTGCCAAACAGGAACAACTTGTAACTAAAAAGCTCCATGCTCTTTCTCCCTAAGTGCCTTGGTTTGACCTCAGCCTGCGTGGTCAGCTTGATGCCCAGCTTCATTTCAAACGCAAACGTCACGGCATTGGAATGCCATTCAGACCAAGAAGTCCCTCCCGGCCAGCCATGCCCGGTCTCTCACAGGACGGAGCCGGGATCTGGGGCTGGAAACTGCACGCTGCCCCCTGCGAGTGCTGAGCCAGGGTGTCCGCGCCAGCCATGCCCGGTCTCTCACAGGATGGAGCCGGGATCTGGGGCTGGAAACTGCACGCTGCCCCCTGCGAGTGCTGAGCCAGGGTGTCCGCGCCAGCCATGCCCTCATGCAGTCAACCAGTGTCCCCCCCACTGTTCTGCGCACAACTGCCTTCTCCCATGATTCCCTGAACAACAGGTGGGGGACTTCCCAAACTTTCAGGTGCTTGGAACTGCTGGAGGAGTTTATTTTGAAATCTGTGTGTGACTTTGTCCCGGAGTCCCGGTTTCCGTGAAGATGCTGTGGATCTTTGCCGGGCACCTGGGCACGGGCAGCTGCAGGCTGTGGAGTCTGGGGGTCACGGAACCCGGGATTGCCACCCCCAAAGGCACGGCGAGTGCCCACAGCATGTTAGGGCCTCGGAGAGCTCACGCGTGTATTTCAAAATGCCTTGCACCAGAATAAAGCTCGCCTTGCTGCTCCACTTCCTGGCCAAGGTTTCCCAGCCCCACTTCTGCAGCCCGTGTTTTGCAGGGAAGCAGCCCTGGGCATGGCCGTGCTGCTCCCAGGGGAGCCTCGGCCCTTGGCAATGGCAAAGACTGGCTGCCCGCCTCTCTTTCTGCTGGAAACCCCTCCAGCCACGCCTGCCTCGCCCCCATGGCGAAGCTGCCCCTGTGGGCTGCGGGACAGTGCCCCTCGCAGCAGAGTGAACCCCCTTCCCCAAGCTGCAGGGCCTCCTTGCCGCCAGCAGCAGATGCTGGGAGGTGCGGGGTCGCGCCCGGCTGCACCACGTCAGGCACACGTGCGGCCCCTCCCCCAGTGCCACAAGGTTCTCTTTGTGCGCTGCCCTGTGGGCTTGTCGACGCCACGACAGCCCGGTCCGAGGCAAGAGGATGTTAACCACACGTTCTAATAAAAAAATAAAATAAATACTAATAAACATCTGACCCTAGCGCCGGCCGCTCACAAGGCGCCCTCGCCGCCTTTCTGCTCCGACCTCGGCTTTTCCTGGAGCCGCTCCAGGGAGCCCAGGGGGGTCTCCAGGCCTTTGCCTCGGTGGGAACAAAAGGTCTTTTTCAGTCTCAGGGCTGTCAAGTTTATCCAAATATCCTCAGCTTACTACTAGCCCCTTTCTGAATTGATACTTCCAGTAAAAGGACACTTTGTGTCTTGCAGCCACGCAGGGCCCCCACCCCGAGCAGAGCCGGGAAGCCCCAGCCCGCCTGTTGCTTCCTTAGCGCCGGCAGAGGGGGCCGTGGAGGCCCACGGGCCATGCGCCTGGGAGCAAGCGGTCCGCTGCGGCCAGGTCTCCCCGCCTGCCTTCCGATGGCGTCTAGGAGCAGCTGCCCCGTGCAGGGTTGCGGCTGGGCAGTTCTGCAGGCGGCCTGGAGCCATCGCAGTCTGCGTGTCAGGGCCGTGTGTATGTACACGTATGTGCCCGTGCATGCGCAAACTCCCGTGTGTTTGTCCTGCGCGCGCACACACACATACACCCGACACCCGCACCGGGGTCCCTGCGGCCCCACGGGGGCATTTCCGCCTGCCCCGCCTCCTGCCAACGGTTCTGATTAGCGCTAATGATAATCCTCGTTAATCACTTCTGGCCTCCACGGAATGGAAGTGGGGCTGCGGCAAAGTGACACTTAGGCGGGATTTACGACCTGTGTGTGCAGTGGGAGCGGCCGGGACACCTCTGGCCGCAGCTGCCATCTGGGGCCGCCAGCTGTCCAGCCCGGCAGCTCCTGGAATTTTTCCTGTGTGCCTGACTTCGGGGATCCCAGCAGAGCTCTGGTCCCTCATTATCCATGGCCCAGGAAAACGGTGCCTGTTTCAGGCCCCATGGCGGAGTCGGGGCCGCTTTGCCGTGTGGGCGCCCTGCTCCGGACCCTGCCAGGAAGTTCCCTCCCCACTGTCCTCTTCCTTCCCAGGCCCCCTCAGCTTCCCCCACTCCCTGACCCATGAGTAGGGACCATCCCAGGCCCCTGGACCCCCAGCACCAGTGGGATCCTGCAGCTGTGCAGGGCAGAGGCCAGGCGGGACGCCCTCCCCCAGCGTCTTCCCAGTGTCCACCCACAGCCCTCTGGGGACCCTGAAGGTCAGCCCTTGCTGTCCAGGCTGAGCCCTCGCTTTGTCCTCCGGATGCTGCCCCTAGCCAGGGAGTGGCTTCCGGTCTGGATGAAGCTGGAAGGCCTGGTGTGTCTGCTGCAGGGAAATGGCTGTGGCTGGGGCCTGGGCAGGCCTTCCTCAGGCCGGGGGAGGGGACAGGCAATGGCCGCGCCACTTTGCCACAGAGTGCTGGGCTGGTCAGGCTCCTGGCCGACCAGGCAGGACTAGAATAATTAAAACTGTACTCAGCTCACTCTGGCTTCTGTGAGGCCCACCTGGGCCTCGGACAGCCGCGTGGGGCAGCAGATAACTGCCATCTGGCCTGGTGTGGCTGGACCCCTGCCCCCAGGGCCACGTGCAGGAGCCCAGGGTCATTGTCAGGCTGTTGCTGGGCACGAGGGGGCTGCGCCGGGAATTCTGGGTGTGGACAGCTCCTTGGAGGCCTGGGCTGAGTCAGATCTCAGCGAAAAGGCAGCCCAGGGGGTGGGCACTGCTGCAGCTGTTCGCCAGGCGTGCCAGGCGAGCTGTGGGGTCTCAAGGTGGCTTGGGTCTCCTTCATGGCAGAGCTAGGAACCCAAAGACACTGGCTGCCGGGGAGCCGAGTGGGCTCGGGCGGCTGTGATCCCTAGTCCTCCTGAGTGAGCTGCAGGGAACCGCTCAGCCAGCAGCCCGTGGCTGCGGCCAGGGTGAGGCCGGGGACACCCGTGGGCACCGCAGCTGGGCTGTGCTGGACCTGCCTCGTCTGGGTTTGCTTCATCCTCCTTCCTTCTCTTTCTGGGGTAGGAATTTTGACCCCCCTACTTGGCTTCCTGGGCAATCCCCCATGGGTGGCCACGCCTCACAGCCTTCATGCCCCAGGACCTCACCGGAGACTGCTGTGTCCCTGGCGGTGGCGCCCTGTGGGGGGGCGGTGGGAGGGACTCCCCAGAAACGCCTGCCTCCGGGAAATGTTTAATTAAGGCCGGGTTGGGTGTGGCTGTGCACCATTGAGCTTCTGTCAGAGAAAAAAGTCTCGGAGCAGACCGCTGCCTGGAGGGGTGCCCTCTCTCACTGGGGGGTGCTAAGACTCAGCCGGAAGGGTACCCTCGTCTTGAAGGTCCTGGGCATCCGACTCGGCTGAGGGTCAGGCAGGGTCTTTCCCATACAGACTCAGACCTGCCCGTCGGGAACAGACGGGGCCATGGGCTCTGGACCCTCTGGGGAGGAGTCTTAGGGGCAATTTGCTGGTCCCCACATGATGGATCTGTGGTATGTGGTGTCATCCGATCCCAAGTCTGTCCCAGGTGGCTGTGTGTCACCCTGATGTACCTGGACAGACTCAGGAGCCCCGCACCTGCTCCCCGTGGAATCAGTGCCACCCTCCGGGAGCCTTGCTGTGTCCACCCCTCCGTCCAGGCCCTCAGCCTTCAGGGTGAGCTTCTGTCCACCCCGTGTCCCAGCTTTCTTCTGGCAAGCCCCGGGCTGCCCCGTTGCTGGCCACCCGATGCTGTCCTGTCCTGCCTCTACTTCCCTCTCAGGGCCTGCCCCAGGGGCTGGGAGGGGACTCCGTTGTCACCCCATGTTTCCTCTCCCCTGGTGCCAGTCACAAGCTAGCACCTCTGTCTTGGGTGCCTGAACCCCAGGCTGGGGGGCCCATGCACAGGGAGACCCCCTAGCCAGAGCCCCCCTGGTTCCAGGGTATGGATCCTGCCTGGACCCCCACAGCTGATGTGGGGACTGAGGGGCACGGAGGTCTCAGGGCCTTGCCCCACTCTGGAAGGAATTTGTGCTCAGGGAGGACACGCCGTCCTTCCCCGGGTGGGTGCCCTAGAGGACAGTGGCCATGCCTTTCAGGCCCTGTCCCTTCCCCTGCCAGCCGCGTCAGCGCCCTCCCGTGGCCTGTACACTCCAGCCTCTTGGTGCTGTTCCCACGGACCAGCCCACTCCTCCTCCTGGTCCCCCTTTGCCTGGCTGGGATCTGGGTGGTCTTGACACCCAGTGTCACAGCTGGCTGAGGCTTGGACCACACCACGAGAACACCCCTGTGTGTGCAGCTCCTTCCTGTCCGTCAGGGGTTGCCCTCTGTGGACCAGGCACAGTCCTGAGTGTGAAGCAGGGAGCCCGCTCCCCTGCCAGAGGCCTGGACACTGAAGCAGCTTCTAGAAAGCTGTGTGGTGTTGGCTCGGGAGCCCAGACAGCTGCGTGTGCCTAGCCCGGGAGGCTCCTGGCAGGCTGAGACGGCGGAGGGACATGCAGCTGAAGTGCAGTCGGGGCCTTCCGATCCAAGCTGTGACTCCAGGCCTCTGAGTGCCAACCCCATTCCAGGGAGCCCACATGCTCCACGGAGCTGTTTCTGCACATACTGCCCGATGTGGCACCTGCTCCTACGTGGCTCTGCCTGTGCCCTCCCTGTCCTGCCACCAAGCGCAACCTCCCCGACCTCTGGCTCCCAGGGGTATACCATGCTGGAGTGACCCGGGTCAAGCAGGAATCAGGAGTGGGCTGCCCAGCTTGGCTGGCTTCTGTGGTCACCTCAGGGAACAGCACCCCTTGGGACAGAGCCAGGCACCAGCCTTTATGCCCCTGTCCACTCACGTGCCTGGCCCTGGCCTCTGTTGGTGGCTGGCCACAGCCCTGGCGCCCAGCGACCACAGGCCGATGGCGCTGCCTGTGACGGAGATGCCCCCAAGCTCTGACCTCGGGCTCTGGGATGCTCGCCTCAGCAGAACCCGTTGGCCGTCTAGGAACAAAGAGCCGGCGCGGGGTCTAGAGGAACCTGTGGCTTCCAGAGGCAACAGCCTTGGGCTGTGGAGTCTGCTGGAGCCACGAGGGCCCTCGGCCCCTGCAGAAGGCACGTCCCCGGCCGGGAGCCACTGATGAGCGACACATGGGCTGTGCACATCTGGTGGTCATTACCGTGCTGTGTCCAGGATGGCAGATAAAAGAAGTGCTTGATTCATTTACCAGAGCTTTCAACTATGTGACAATTAGGGACGAGGGACCGTGGCCTGCTAATAGGAATGCATGGAGTTAATTACATCTGCCCGCTGCTCTCGCCGGCTGCGGCTGACGGGCAGGGCAGCCTTCCGGGACAGAGCGAGCATGTGGCTGCCGTGCTGAGGGAGGCCAGCCTTGGACAGGCACACGTGTCCAAGTGGCTTCACACAGATGACAGGGTAGAGGCCCCGATCCCAGGCCAGTGCTTGAGGGCACGGTGCAACCGCTGAGCACGGTGAGCCTGGCATGGTCCAGGCGGAAGCAGTGGGGACACCATCCAGGGTGGGGGTGGGAAGGACCAACGAGGGCTGCTGGCCATTAGACGGGAACCAGCGATGACAGGTGCAGGGACACTGAAACCTGAGCCTGCAGTCCCTGTAAACTCAGCCGCCCACGGCCCACCCCCATGGGACCCTTGCCCTCCCTGGGGCTGCTCCTCCTGGTGCCCCGGGCAGAGGCAGTGGGTGGCAGAGCAGGCATGGGGTTTCATTTGTGACCCTGATTTCCATGCCCACAGAAGGTCTCTGCAGCTTCAATGCACACTGAGGAACCCCTGAGAGCTCATGCAGCCTGCATGCATTGCAGAATTCTTTTACACCAAAGTGAATCTTCAGTCCCAGCTCCCCCAGCTGTCCAGACGCCACCCCGGGATCTGAAGACCCTCGTGGGCGAATGGGGCTCACCACATTGCCAGCCATCCAGGGAACCTCGTGGGCCCTGCCTCATCTTCAACCCTCCCCTCCCCTCCCCACAGCCTGAGAGGAGGGGCATAATCACCCTGCCCTGTGCTTGTGTACAGATGCCAGCTGAGGTGGCGGGGTACCCCAGCTCCCAGTGCAAGGTCATGGTGTGGTACCCGAGCTGCCAGCACAAGGTCATGGTGGGGACCCAAGATCCCAGCCTAAGGTCTCTCCCCAGCTCTGGGTGCCACACGCGGCAAACGCTTCTACTAGAGGCAGAGGGCGTGGTCTGAGCGAGGGGTGTTGGGGTGAAGCCCCAGCCTATGGCTGCTATAAGTCAGGGTGGGCAAGGAGAGACAGGGCTGGGGGCCTTGCTGCACTTGGGAGCCTTGTGGGCCAAGGCCACCTCCCAGAGGTGACAGGACACACGCTGGGCTTCCCCTCTGGCCCCTCCTACTGCTGCCCCCCACCACTTCTACAGCAGCCCAGGCAATGCAATTCCACATCCAAGAAGCTCCTCCCACACACCCTGTCCATGGGTACAGCTGTCTACCAGCCTGGGAGTTGGCGGGACTCCCCTCACTGCCACCTGTGGCTCTTGCACCCCCTCCCCACCCCATTCTGTTCTTGCCAGCTACAGGAGGGACCCCTAGCTGCTCCCCAGCAGGGGCTCAGAGGATGGCCCGGGCATGGCACCCAGGCCCCACTCTTGCAATCCTGGGGCCCAGGACACAGGCCTGGCATGAGTGCCAAGGGCTGCTACGACTGCACCTTGAGCTGCCTATTGTTGCCCAAAGTGGGTTCAGGCATTGGAGAGGGGGGGCCCTGCCAGGGTGGGGGCACGTTGGGGGCGGGGTTGGATAATGCGTGTTTGTGGTGCACAGCCAATCAGGGCCTCCCCTCCTCTGTTTAGTATAATTTTATACTGGGTGGGTGGAGGGAGGCCCCCATGGCCTGGTGGCGATGATTAATAGCGTACATCAGGAGATGCCAGTGCAAGTGCTTGGAGCAAGCTGTGCCCGCCGGGCTCTCATCAGACGGTCAAGCTCGCGGGCCTATTAAAAGCAGCGGGGGACCCCAGGGCTTAATCACAGAGGCTGGCCCGTGGAGGAAGAAGAAAGGGACAAGGCAGAGGGAACAAACGGCGTGATGGGGCCGGCCGGCGGAAATGCTCCTGGAATCCCTGCCCCTCCCCCAGCCCACCGCCGGCAGCAGGCGGGGAGCAGGCATCGGAGGCGAAAGAGCTGGAGAGAGCATTTAGGGGCAGAGAAACAATTAAAACCAGCAGCTCGGCCGTGGGAAGGCTCGCGAGGGGTGGCGGCTGCCGTTGGAGTGGGCGTGAGGACAGGGGATGGGAGGAAGTCAAACCCGTGCCCCGTGGTGTGTCACCCCCAACCACCCAAGGGGGACATCTGGATGGGAACCAGTGGTCATCTCACCAAGATGGGTTGGAAAGCAGAGGAGGGCTATGGTGAGAGAGAGAGAGAGAGAATATAGAGGGAGAGCGAGCGAGCCAGCACTCAGACCCGGAGCCCCAGGGATGGAGCTGGTACCCAGGCTTGGGGATGCAGGCCCCTCCCAGCTGCATGCAGCCTCTGGTGGCCTTGGCAGCTGTGGCCTGTGTGGCCTGTTCCATGCCCCTGAGGGACAGATGGAGTAGGGTTGATGCAGGGGGCGGGGGGGCACCCCTGATGGGAAAAGGCACAGCCTGGTAGGAAGGCATGGTCATAATTGGAGAGGGGTCGGGGCAGAGGGAGTCCTTAGACCAGAGCTCCCCCTCAGGCTGTGCACTGGGCTTTCCACCGGCAACAAAGGTCGGGGAGGAGAGGGAAGGCCCTGCTCTGCCTGTCCCACATGTGTCCCCATGCGTATCACAGAGCTGCCATGAGAGCCAGCTGCAGCCCTCTGCCCTGTCCAGCTGGGAGGGCCACCTGACTCGTGCCCCCACTGGCCTGGCTTCCTCCACGCGGGCAGAGCTGGGCCATGGCCGCCGGGCATCACGTGCCTGCAGCTCAAGGGACACTGTGCTGGAGTCCTGCCCTGTGACTGCCCGGTTCTGGTGAGCGAACCAGGGGTGTGGGAAGCAGGTGTCTGCTTGGGGCCCACTGCAGGAGACACGAGCCGGCACGGCTGTGCCCCTGGCAAGCCATTCCCAGGGCCGGCCCCGCTCCCACGCCTGCGCTGCCCGCCTGTCCGCCCCCCTGCCCAGGGTTGGCTATTTTTGGAGGCGCCTCCCTGCATGCTCCCAGGCACTGCCATAAAGAGACAGCGAGTGAAGGACGGATCCCTTGGCGGGTGGGCTCGCGGGGGCTGTGTGCCCTGAAGTGCCAGCCGCAGGCCAAGTCCCGTAGGCCAAGTCCTTCCCAGCTCCCCACCCTCCAGGGACAGAGGCAAGGCAGGGGACAAGCCCTCACGGGGGCAGCTGCCTTGCCACAGGGCAATGCCTGCTGGGGCTTCCGGGCGAAGCCCCCACAGCCCTGGACAGAGTAGAGCTGTGCCCAATGCCCCCACCCCGTCCCACCCCAGTAGCCACCGTGCCAGGGACCCTGGGCATTTCACACACTAGGACGACACCAGGCAAAACCCCACAGTGCCCACCCTTGGGTCCTTTCTACTCTTTCTTGCTCCCGGGGTCCGCCAGCTGGCCCAGGCCCCTGGAGATGCTCAGAGCGGCAGAGGCCGACGGGGTGCCCATGTCGGAAGCTACTTGTGGTCTTGAGCCTCCCAGGGTGCCAGCTGCACTTGACCTCGGCACCCAGCCTGGCCTGGGGCAGGGCGCCCTGGGCTGTCCCAGGCCTCAAAGGCCTCCGGAGGCCTCCATGGGGCTCACGCCTGCGCCGCTCGGCGGGAGGCCCTGTGATCTGGCTGGCCGCTGACAGCAGCCGGCCCACTCCTGCCCCAGCACTTGGAAACCTGACCTCCAGGTTATCAGGGCAGCGGCTTCTGCGATGACCTCATTAAGTGTGGTGGCCACGTCAGCACCTTTCCGAGGTTCCTTTTATCACTCCGAGTGTGCTGGGGCACCCCGTCCACACCTCCTCCCTGACACGGCTCTATCTTATCTCCCACGGGGCGAGGACCCTCGCTGGGAGCCGGAGAGTGTGTCCAGGAATGCTGAGTCCAGACGGCCTGGCCACCGGCTGTGCCCGCAGGGCGGGGGACCCCGGTTTCTCACTGACAAAATTAAGCAGCAACAAAAACTCTTGCGATTGCTATGGTGACCACCGGGTTAACCCTTGGCCACCAAGACTGGGAACAAAGGCCCTGACCCTCGGCTTCCTGCAGGGGGCTCTCCTCGCTTCCCAAGCGGGAGCCAGCCTTCCCCAAGCACCGCTGTGCACCCTGGCTCCCGTGCAGGGGAGGACTGGGAGGTCGCTCCTGCCAATGCCCCTGGGGGCCAGGAGGGAACGGCTGGGTGACGGGCTGGGGCACCTGACCTCCAGGCCACCCCCAAGAGGCCCTTCCCCAGGAGGTGCTGCTGGCGCTGGGGCCTCCCTGCCGAGGGGCCTGGCCCCTCCCCGCTGCCAGCTCGGAGCTCAGGAGCCGCGCCCGTTTTTCTAGATGAAGACGGCTCTTTGTCCGACTGTCCTTGGCTCTGATGTCAGGAGGGTGCTGGACGGCTGCCCTGGCCTCACTCCTCTCTACTCTTGGCCGCCCCAGGCCCCGTATGTGCATACTAAACAGAGGCCCTGGGTTTGCCTCAGAACGCGCAGGGCCCTGGGCCAGTGGCTGCAGGCTGTGGGGGCCTGGCCAGCAGCTCTCCCAGAGCAGAACTGGCCCAGAATGCAGGGAGCCCTAAGAACTGTGTGGGGTGGGACATGCAGTTTCCCACCTCTGCCTGGGCTCTTTCTGGCCTGGGCAGAGGAGGCCTGAGCCACTGAGGCCCAGGTTCCGGGGAAACCACAGGGGACAGCCCAGGGTGATGCTACACTCTGCCCTCTCAGACCACGGTCCACAGAGCTCGGTCACCCAGACCTGCAGGGCCGAACGGCTGCCCGCACTCCTCGGGAAACCTTGGCCTGGACCGAGGCAGGAGACTGGCGACTCAGAAGCACTCCTGCTCCAGGTCAGGCATCCACATCTGGATGGCTGAGACCCTGCTCGGCACCACAGCTGGCTCGCACACTGCCCCTGAGGTCTGCCTGGTGCAGCGGCTGGGATACAGTCCTCAATCCTGCCCCATGCTGCGGTTCCCAGGGCCACCAACACCCTGGCCCCACCACTCGGTCTGCCAAAGCCGAGGAAGCCAAGGTTCCCATGGGGCTGTGGTGAAGCCCTGAGGCAGGGTTACGCTCCAAGGCCAGCCCCGGGACAGGCCAGCGGCCACCTCACTCAACATCCCTTGTTTCCCAGATGCCAAAGGAGGCAGGTTGGCTCAGAGGCAACACCTCCTAGCAGGCCGTGAATGTATCGGGGTGTGACAGATGGGAAAGTGTGGGGCAGGACCCCCAGCAGGGCGGCAGGTGCGCTGTGAGTGCGGGGAAGACAGAAGCACACCTGGCTGAGCATCTGAGACCAGAAGGGGGAGGTATGCCCACACCCTGCAAGACTGGCAGGTGCAGCTGAGGGCGGAGACACTCCTGCCACAGTCGGGAGTCCCCAGCAGGACCCACGCCCCAGCACGGGCATGCCAGGAGCCACGGGTTGTCCACAGATGCCCCGCTCGGCTCCTCTGCCATGGCGGGGCCAAGCCGACGGAAGGCAGGAGGAAGCCTGACAAGGACTTTCCATCCCCAGCATTTTCCACGTTCAATTATTTTTAAATCAAATCTTCTTTCCCTCAGAAAGAAGGCAAAGTTCCTGCCCGCGGAGGCCCACTGGCCTCACAAAGCCCACATTGTGGGGGCCGGCGAGGACCGAGTCCCTGGGAGCCCGCCCTCAAGGCTCCCTATTATGTGGGCACTCGTAGGCAGCCCTCCACCACCCGAGTAGGGGAGACCCCGGCCGCTAGCCACGTGGCCTCTTTGAGGGCGCTTGTTGACTCCCAGCAGCCCTGGGCTGCCAAGAAAAGCTGGGGGGCATCGAGGGCAGCACAGGAGGGGCTTGGTGGAGATCCCAGCAGTTGGGAGGGCCCCCAGACTCACAGCTGGCGCCACGGAATCTTCCTCCTGACCGGGGGCGCCTGGGGGACGCCCTTGGCCAGGCTGAGCCTCACCGGGGTCATCTATAAAACAGGATGATGTTCATGCTGCCTGCTTCCTGGGCTGCAGGCACAGGGAGCCGTGGGCGTCAACTGGACCAGCCCACGGTGTCGTAGCAGAGTAGGGGAGCCTGGGGTTCTGCTGCTGCCTGCACAGAAGCTGGAGCCGTACCTGCTCTCCTACAAGCAGCCACGACCACGCGTTTGGGACAGAATGGGGAAGGACCAGGGGGATGGAAAAGCCCCCACCACTTGGAGGAGGCACCGCTGTCTGTCTCCCCACCTTGGGTCACCCCAAGACGTGCCCACGTGAGGGAGCTGGCCAGGAGCCCGACAGGCCATCAGCAGCTGGAGGCGGCGGAAGGGGACACTGGAGTCCGAGCCCATTCAGTCCCCAGAAGGACCGGGCCTCGGGAAGACGGACTCATGGCAAAGCCCACAGCTAGAACCATGATCTCCGCCAATTCTCGGGGAGCAGCCTGAGTGGAAACACGCTCATGTTAGTGACCCAGAGACCCCATGGTGCCACCTCCACGGCCAGTAGGAAGACTCGGGGATGGTGACCCTGGTGAAGGCACAACCCACACCCGGGGATTAGTAGACTTGAAAGTAGCCACTGTGTGTCCCCCATGGGCCTAGGGTACCAGACACCTGATTTGAGTGTGTCACCCATGGGCTTAGGGCGGTGGGTGGCCACTGTGTGTGTGTCCCTGTGGGCCTAGGGCACTGGGTGGCCGCTGTGTGTGTGTCCCTGTGGGCCTAGGGCACTGGGTGGCCGCTGTGAGTGTGTCCCCGTGGGCTTAGGGCATTGGGTGGCCACTGTGAGTGTGTCCCTGTGGGCTTAGGGCACTGGGTGGCCACTGTGAGTGTGTCCCTGTGGGCCTACGGCACTGGGTGGCCGCTGTGTGTGTGTCCCCGTGGGCTTCGGACACTGGGTGACCACTGTGAGTGTGTCCCTGTGGGCCTAGGGCGTTGGGTGGCCACTGTGAGTGTGTCCCTGCGGGCCTAGGGCAGTAAATGGCCACTGTGTGTCCCCGTGGGCCTAGGGCAGTAAATGGCCGCTGCGGGGGCTCGTTGGAGCACCTGATTTGAGTCCTGGCTGCTCTGCTTTATTTTTGTTTTATTTTTTTTAAAATCTATATATATTTTTAATTGTAAAGTCCGATATACAGAGAGGAGGAGAAACAGAGAGGAAGATCTTCCATCTGATGATTCACTCCCCAAGTGACCGCAATGGCTGGAGCTGCGCTGGTCCAAATTCAGGAGCCCAGAGCCTCTTTCAGGTCTCCCATGCGGGTGCAGGGTCCCAAGGCTTTGGGCCGTCCTTGACTGTTTTCCCAGGCCACAGGCAGGGAGCTGGATGGGAAGCAGGGCTGCCAGGTTTAGAACTGGTGCCCATATGGGATCCCAGCACATTCAAGACAAGGACTTTAGCCGCTAGGCCACTGCACTGGGCCCGGCTGCTCTGCCTTCTACCCAGTTCCTGCCACGCCACCTGGGGCTCGGCAGGTGCTGCCTAGACGGCACTGCTAGCTCCTGGCATTTGGGAAGCGATGGAACTTCTCTTTCTCTCTCAGTGTGTGTCTCTGTCTCTGTGTCTCTCTCTGTCTCTGTCTATCCGTTTCTCTGTGTGTCTCTCTCCCGTCCCACACACACCCCATGTGCGTGTGTCACTCTGCCAAGTAAGCAATCCGTCTCGATAAACTGGTCAAAGGTGTCAAGGAAAAGGTGCCCGGAGGAGCCAAGGGGCAGGGAATGGCAGTGGAGATGCGGCAGCCAGAGGACGGACCACAGACGCTCCGGAACCCCGCGGGCCGCGGGGCAGACAAGCAGGTCGCCGGAGCAGGCAGCCAGCTGCAGGGCGCAGGAGAGTGGGCGAGCCTGGAGGCAGCTCCAAGATGCCACTCTGCCTAAACAACAGAATAAGCACTGAAGTGACATGGACTCGGGCTCCGCGAGCTCTTGGGACCCTGTCTGATGTGCGACCAGAGGCTACGGAGAGGGGACGGGGATGCGGTGCCAGCAGCCCACGCGAACACTGCCTTGAGCCCCAGATGCCCCCGTTCTGAGCCAGCTCCTGCTGATGGCCTGGCAAAGCGGTGGAGGGTGCCACGTGCTTGGGCCCCTCACCTGCATGGGAGGCCTGGAAGAAGCTCCTGGCTCCTGGCTTCAGCCTGGCCCAGCTGTGACTGGTGTGGCTGTGTAGGGAGCGAACCTGCATATGGAAGCAGTCTGGCTCTCCTTTTGTTCCTATAATTCTGCCCTTAAAATAAAAAACAAATCAATCTTTAAAAGATGAAAATAAATTAAGGCCCAAAACACGCACTCCATGCAAATGAACAATTTTAAAGCCAGCCAGGGAACTACAAAGCAAGTCAGAGGAGGAAGTGTGTCCATTGCTTGGCAAGGACTGGGGCCTCCAACCCTGAGTCTGCGACCTTCCGAGAGTCAGCCCTCTGGGCTGGCACATGCTCCGTCCACCGTGAGGCGTCCTGAGGCCATGCCCAGAGGCTGTGGGCTGTGTCCCTTCAGCACTTGTGTCAGGAGGGGGTGTGGGTGGGGAGCGCTCTTTGAAAAGTAGCTTGGTAAAAGCCTAGGGGCAGCTGAGAGGACCGGCAGGCTGCTGTGGCAACCCATCGCCCCGCCACGCTTCGCCGCGCAAGCCTCGTGTCACGCCTATATGTGAGAGTGCTAAGCACCACCCCCTGCCCCGCCACATACGCATTCCTTCCCGGAGACGAGGCTGTGTGGGTGTCGGGGAGTGAACGGGGCAGTGCTGTGACACAGGTGGACCCCACACATCACGGCGTGCAGCCGGCCAGGCTGCCCACAGAGCAGTGCACGCCGCACGGCCTGGCCTGCTCTTGAAAGAGATACCAATTTCACTTACTGGAGAGAGAGGAGAAGCTTCTATCTGCCAGTTTGTTCCCCCAAACATCGCAAGATCTGGGAGGTGGGTCAGGAGCCCCATTTGAGTCTCGCACACGGGTGGTGGGGTCCAGGCACTGGGGCCCCAGTAGTAGGGAGCTGGATCAGAAACGGAGTGGCCATGCTTCAGCCCAGCACTGCAGCTTGGGACGCCGCCCTGTGGCATCCCCAGCCTCTGAGCCTGTTTGCCCACATTCAAATCCAGGTGACTTCATCTAGATGACACACATTGGAGCAGCGGGGGACCTTGTCTGGCCGTGTGGTGGCTGCCATGTGGCAGGTGTCCAGGTGGGCTCCTGCCTCAGCTGCAGGCTGTCCCTACCACGTCCCGGCAAGCTGACAGTGCCCTGGGGCAGAGCGGCCAAGAGCTTCCTGCAACGAACCTCCGAGAACGGGGATTTGGGGGAGATGCCCGTGTGGGCTCGCAAGGACTAGCCATACCTGGGCACTCAGGAGTCTCTCTGGACTGCGTGGGGACAGGGTCGCCACAGGGCTGGGCCCCGCCGGCACGGAGCTGGCCTCACGGAGGCCACAATGTGCTGAATGCCCCTCCCCGACCAGCGCCCTGTGCCCCTACCCCTCCCTGCCCTGGGCCTAAGCCTGAGACCTCACTTGGTGCCATTCAGTCATCCCTCAGGGGTCTTCTGAAATCCTGGCTTTGTCAACATGTTCAAAAGCAAGGTGCAGTCAGAAGGTCAGGGCTCCCTTCGGAGGGGGGTCTCACGGGAGGGACAAGGCCCGGCCAGGAATTGAGGCCCCGGGGGCTCTCCCATGTGGGGGACAGGGCCCGGCCCTTGAGCCTCCACATGGCCTCCAAGTGTGTGTACAAGTGAAAGTGGAACCGGGACGTGCGCGGGGGTCCCCGCGGGGTGTGCCCCCAGCTTCTGCATCTGTGCTCATCCCTCGTGGCAGGCTGGCCCGACCCGCTCTCCCATGGAGCCACTGTTCTGCCAGGTGTCCCCGGTGGTCAGAATGCAAGCCATTCCCTACGCGGGGGCTTGGCCGGGAGTGCCCGTCGCTGTCTGCCCTCCTCTCTGGGCTGGGGCAGCAGTGCCTAAGCTGGGACCTGCCTGGGTTGAGGGCTACCTTGTGTGCGCCCCCACACCCCAGCTGGATGCTGGCGTGGCTCAGCAGTGGCCGCCACTCTGGCCTGCGGGAGGGTCCCTGCCTTCAGGGCCACCCTAGCCCTCTCCGCTCCCTGCTAGCTCCTGCCCCTCCTCCTCTTTCAGGAGTACATGCACGGGGTAACTTCCTGTGGCCACTCTCTGACCCCAGCCCCCTGTGCCGCCCACCCCCTGGCCACCATGGGTGTGGACCTGGAGCTGCAGCGAGTTAATAATTTAACACTGTGCTGGCCACGGAGCACCGAGCACCCCTACCCCTGTCTGGAAACACGATCAATGCAGGCGACAATCGGGGTATTGAGCTCCGGGCTCTGTTTTCACAGAGTCTCGGCCGGGCTCTGAGGGGCCAGCCTGGTGGGAGAGGGAGGCCCGTGTGGGGCGGGGGGAGAGCGTGGATGGTATTGATGCAAGTTGTCAGAAATAATTGTTTTCTTTTCCTTGCGAATGTTCAGACACCCCGGGACGCGCTGATCCATGGCGCGGGCTCTCAGGGCAGGGGCCTGGCATTTCCCGGCTGCACCTCCTGGGGGGCAGATCCGGCACGGGCTCCCACCTCATTATGTTGCTGCCTGTCCCCAGGTGGCTGTGGGGGAGGAGGGAAGGGACACAGCACCTGCACCCCCACCCCACGACAGTCCCGCTGGCGGCTGGGAGGCTGGGAGGCTGGGAGGCTGGAAGGCCCAAGGCTCGGCGTGCCGACCCAGGCCCGCTTTGGAGACGCACTGGAAAGAAACACGGGTCACTCTAGCCAAGGATCCTGGTTACCCAGTGGAGGGTCCCCCAGGTGGAGGGTCCCTCACAGGTGGAGGGTTCCCCAGGTGGCGGGTCCTCCCAGGTGGAGGGTCCCCCAGGTGGAGGGTCCCTCACAGGTGGAGGGTCCCCCAGGTGGAGGGTCCCCCAGGTGGAGGGTCCCCCAGGTGGGGGGTCCCCCAGGTGGAGGGTCACCCAGGCCAGAGCAACGAGTCATCTATGGGACTGTGTGAGTGGAGAGTGTGGGGTAACACATCCTGGCTCCCTCCTCAGAAATCTCTGGTCCCAGAGCCTGTCCAGCTGCTCCTGGGCAGGTGGGTTGGCTCTTGCTTCTGAGTGACAAGGGCCAGGGCTCCTTGTGACCGTGCCGTCAGGGCACCTGTAGGAGAGGCGAGCGGGGAGCCTGCCCCCAGCATGCAGGCTGGGCAGACTGGGCTCTGGAGGCCCCCAGGGCCAGGCAACAGAAGATGCTGGGGTCATGCGAGGCAAGGGGTACAGCCCCTTTCATACCTGCTGCAGCCCCTTGGCTGGGGACAAAGCCGGGGTGCTCGGCATGGGCAGTCTGAGCCTCCCTCCCCCAGAAAGCCCCTGGGGTTGGCGGGCGGAGGGGCCGGCCCTCTCTACGCTGCTCTGTGTGTGCCCACTGCCTCCACAAGCTGAGCTCTCCAGGCTCGTCCTCCCTCATGTCTATCTGGGCTTCCAGGCAGGGAGGGTCACCAAGGCACGAGAGCGCAGGTGACCAGGACGCTGTGACAGCTCACCTGTCCTCTGAGATGCCCAGCTAAGGTCCCTTGCTGTCCCCGCAGTGGAACCAAGTCCTGGGTTCCTTTTGGAAAGCTGAGAATGGCAGAAACGCCGGGTGGTGCAGGCCCTGCCCACGCCCGTGCGTCTGTGCATGTGTGTGCGTGTGCGCCTGGGAGGTGGCTGTTTCTTTCTCTCTTGGCCTTTCATTCTGGCACCAAAGCTCAAGGTGCCAGGCTCTGGGTGCCGGGTGAGAGTGAGAATAGGAAAGTCTGAAACCAGCTCTGCCTCCAGGGCTCTCAGGCCTCCCTGGGCAGAGGGAGCTGCCTGTGGCCTCCTGCTCTGCAGCCTCTGTGAGGCTGGCCCAGCAGGGACGAGGCCCCAGCCCGGGAGCAGAGCCTAGCCGAGCAGCTGCTGCCCGTGCCGGTGTGTCTCCTCAGCCGGCTGTGCCTCCATGCCTGCCCCAGGCAGGGCTGTCCTGCCCATGGAGCCAAAGGAATGAGACAGGATCCCGGGACTTGCAGAGGAGGTCAGACATGATCTGATGTACAGAGCCCCCACAGGTGCTCCCACCCCAGGTCCTGGGCTGGTCGGGGACACCCAGCGAAGGTGCAGGACCCACGGTCAGCGCATCAAAAGCAGTGGCAGTGAGGCTGGTATGTTGCTAATTGGCTAATCCTCCATTTCCAAGACCAGCATCCCATATGGCACCAGTTCAAGTCCTGGCTGCTCCACTTCCCATCCAGCTCCCTGCCTGTGGCCTGGGAAAGCAGTCGAGGACGGCCCAAAGCCTTGGGACCCTGCACCCGCATGGGAGACCCAGAGGAGTCTCCTGGTTGCTAATTTTGGACCAGGCCAGTTCTGATCACTGGGGCCACTTGGGGAGTGAACCAGTGGATGAAAGATCTCTTTATCTCTCACTGCCTCTCCCTCTCTGTAACTCTGCCTTTCAAAACAAATGTATTTTGGCCAGCGCTGTGGCCTAGAGGCTAAAGTCCTCGCCTTGAACGCACCAGGATCCCATATGGTCACCGGTTCTAATCCCAACAGCTCCACTTCCTATCCAGCTCCCTGCCTGTGGCCTGGGAAAGCAGTGGAGGACGGCCCAATGCTTTGGGACCCTGCACCGTGTGGGAGACCTGGAGGAAGCTCCTGGCTCCTGGCTCCGGATCGGCACAGCTCCAGCCGTTGCGCTCACTTGGGGAGTGAATCATCGGACGGAAGATCTTTCTATCTTTCCTCCCCTCTGTATATCTGACTTTGTAATAAAAACAAATAAATCTTTCAAAAAAGTATTTAAAAAGCATATAAAAATCACTTGTTTTCTATTCACCAATAATGGATCAGTTGAAAGCAAAACCAGGAAAGCGATCTCATTTACATCAGCTACAAAAGCCAAATGCCAGACATGCGGTCACTGCATCACGAAGGTGAAACGCGGAGAGGGGGACAGGACGGCAGCCCACCCCACGGACTAGGGGAACACAATGAACAAGAGGCAGAAGTGATGGAATCCCACCCTCCAGACGGTCTCTGCAAGACAGAAACACTGCCTGCATTCCCACAGGGCCGCAGATGCCCCCCCAGCCGCAAACAGCTAGGGCCGCCACGGGACGTGGCATGAAAACATGCCGGAGAGCTGCTGTGGGCAGAGCAGCGTGGTGTGGGCAGAGCAGCGTGCTATGGGCAGAGCAGCGCTGTGGGCAGAGCAGCATGGTGTGGGCAGAGCAGCGCTGTGGGCAGAGCAGCGTGGTGTGGGCAGAGCAGCGTGGTGTGGGCAGAGCAGCGCTGTGGGCAGAGCAGCATGGTGTGGGCAGAGCAGCGTGGTGTGGGCAGAGCAGCGTGGTGTGGGCAGAGCAGCGTGGTGCAGGCAGAGCAGCGTGGTGTGGGCAGAGCAGCGTGCTATGGGCAGAGCAGCGCTGTGGGCAGAGCAGCGCTGTGGGCAGAGCAGCATGGTGTGGGCAGAGCAGCGTGGTGTGGGCAGAGCAGCGTGCTGTGGGCAGAGCAGCGTGGTGCGGGCAGAGCAGCGTGGTGTGGGCAGAGCAGCGCTGTGGGCAGACAGACCTGCAGGCCAGTGACTCAGCACAAAGACCCAGAAAGAAAACCATGCATTCGCAGCGAATGAAGCTTATCCCAGCTCTCAGCACCCCTCGGCTCTCAGCACCCCCAGTTCTCAGCTCCCCGGCTCTCAGACCCCAGGCTCTCAGCACCCCCGGCTCTCAGCACCCCCAGCTCTCAGCTCCCCAGCTCTCAGACCCCAGGCTCTCAGCACCCCCGGCTCTCAGCACCCCTTGGCTCTTAGCACCCCCGGCTCTCAGGCAGCCTGGCTCTCAGCACCCCTCGGCTCTCAGACCTCCGGCTCTCAGACCCCCAGCTCTCAGCACCCCTCGGCTCTCAGACCCCTGGCTCTCAGCACCCCCGGCTTTCAGGCAGCCTGGCTCTCAGCACCCTTCGGCTCTCAGACCCCCAACTCTCAGTACCCCTCGGCTCTCAGACCCCCGGCTCTCAGCACCCCTCGGCTCTCAGACCCCTGGCTCTCAGCACCCCCGGCTTTCAGGCAGCCTGGCTCTCAGCACCCCTCGGCTCTCAGACCCCCGGCTCTCAGCACCCCCCGGCTCTCAGCACCCCCGGCTCTCAGCACCCCTCGGCTCTCAGACACCCCTCGGCTCTCAGACCCCTCGGCTCTCAGACCCCCGGCTCTCAGCACCCCCTGGCTCTCAGACCTCCGGCTCTCAGACCCCCGCTCTCAGCACCCCTGGCTCTCAGCACCCCTCGGCTCTCAGACCCCTCGGCTCTCAGCACCCCTCGGCTCTCAGACCCCTGGCTCTCAGCACCCCCGGCTTTCAGGCAGCCTGGCTCTCAGCACCCCTCGGTTTTCAGACCCCCGGCTCTCAGCACCCCTCGGCTCTCAGACCCCTGGGTCTCAGCACCCCCCAGCTCTCAGACCCCCAGCTCTCAGACCCCTGGCTCTCAGCACCCCCGGCTCTCAGCCTCTGGCTTTCAGCCTCCCAGCTCTCAGCCCTCCGGCTCTCAGCCCCCTGGCTCTCAGCACCCCAGAAGATCAGAGATGTCTCCATAGGACCTGAGTTTACAAAGCCAGGGGAGGAGAGCAGGTGAGATGTGCCAGGATGCCGGGCTGAGCAAGGCCTTCCCGGCAAGGCCTCCCAAGCTCAGGCTTTGCACAGCTGGAATCAGGCCCAAACTGTGGTCCAGAGGAAAGCGGGAGGGTGGGATGGAGACCAGCCAGGTGTACCCTCGTCTGATAAAGGGTTGGCAGCTGAACAGTCCGAGGCTCTAGTCCCTGGCGAGGACAGGACCACCCGATGAGCAAGGCGCCCCTTGAACACCTCTTCTACAAGACAGCCGGGGCCGAGATGGTCATGGGGTCAGGAGACGCACACACCCTGCCTTGCCCCCCGACAGTGGGATCGGCGGCGGGGCAGGAAAAGCGCCAGCGATGGCGTGTGGATGGATACACACACTTGGCACTCAGGCAGGTTCTTTCAAAGTGAGACATCCACCTGCTCACAGTCTGCCCCTGCCTGCCCTGGGTTCACAGATGCACCTGCCCTGGCCTGCAGGCTGTGTGGGGCGGACCTGGAACTGCCTCTGGTGCCTGCCAGCCACCAACCGGGAAGGGGCGAGACTGAGCACACGGCCGGACGCCACTTGGCCCTGAGACAGCACGGGGATCGGCCGCCGGTGGCAGCAGGGCTGACTCCCAGAGGACATCACGGTGAAGGAGGGGAGTCAGGCACAAGACGAGCAGGTGGTGTCCTCACAGAGGTGCGGGACAGGGAGGCCGGCCCCTGCAGGTGCAGGTGGACATGAGCCACTTCACGTTCTGCAGTGCGGCAGGGGAATGGGTAGCAACAGCCAACCCAGTGTTTCCTAACAGCTGGTGGCAACGTGGGCGCCTGGCACGGCTCTGGCACACCAAGTACAGGTCTGCACTGTCCCCAGAAGCCCCACAGTGTGCACGTGAAATCACAAGCTTTTTATTAAGAGGGAGAGAACAATTCTGAGCAGCGTCATGGTGTCCTGCATGGCCACGAGACTCCAGGTCAGGACCAGCGAAGCCGGCGCTGCCTGCACGCGGGAGCCAGCATGGCCCAAAGCCCGGGGGAGAATGGCCACCGAGGGGCGGCGCTCTCCCCGCCTTCACTGTAAACTAGGCTTCACACTGCGCCACAGTGCGCTCACACAGCACATGTGCAGACACACCGACGTGCAAGCACAGTTCATGAGCACACACACGCTGCGTGTCCCAGACACACATGTACAATTCCCTGTGCATACCAGGCACGCGCACACACAGACACATGCTCACACCGTGTACCCCTTATTCCCTGGCCTCTGGCCCTGCTTCCACACTGCCCTCCCCCCAGCTCCTCGCTGCTGCCAGCCTGACCCGGGGACGGAGCTCCTGCACCCACCTGCCCCTGGCTCAGAGACCTCAGCCACTTCTGTGGAGAAGGCGCCATCTGCCCTGCCCACTGCTCGGTGGGGTCCCCTGGGGAACCTACTGATGGTGACCTGGAGCAGTCCAGGTTCTGAGCCTGGGCTAGCTCCCCTCCATTCTGTAGCAAGAGCTCTGGTGCACAGCGGCCTGATCCTGTGACCCCAGGACTTGTGAGCCTGGCCAGGGAGTGAGGATGGGGACCCACGGTAGCCCCCTGCCCTTTGCGTCAGCAGCCCCAGGACACAGCAGCCTGATCCCGTGACCCTGGGGCCTGTGGGCCTGGGCGGGGAGCGTGCACGGTCCAGGCGGCAGCCAGGGGCCCGCCTGCACGTGCCAGGCCCGCACCTCTGCCAGGATGAGGGGCAGGACACGGAAGAGGGAAGGAGCTGTTTTTCTTTGGGAAGTTTATTTGCAGACTTATGTCCCAGGGTGTATTTTCTGAAAGCTCAGAGAGGTTAGCTGCAGAGTCCGCCGCAGCTGGGGTTTGAAGTCCTGTTTATGCGTTTGCGTTGGCCGGCCCTGAGTCCAAGTAAATAAACTTGCTGCTCAGGGTCCTGCCCGGCAGGCTTTGGGACATGCAGCCCGGGGCTCTGCTGGCTGCCGGTGGCTCTCAGGGGACCCGGGTCCTCCCCGCACTGTGGCCACAAGCAGCCCCCGTCCCATCCCACCCCAGTCAATGGCTGCTTTGATTCCCTTCGCCAAGGGGAAGCTGCCTTCCTGGAGCGTGACCCACCCCAGCGTGCCCAGTCTTCTCAGACACGGCTTCTTTGGGGTTCAGGAGGGTCCTCAGCACACGTTCCGTTCCTGGTCAGAGCTGGGGGTGCAAGGGGCCATCCCGGGGGTGGCTGGCTCTGCCCACTACCTCACGCCAAGGCTGTGTCCTTGTCTTACAGGCTGCGGATTTGGACCCCAGGCCCGCCCCGGCCTTGCCGAGCCCACTGCACCCAGTGTTGCACGGCCCCTGGTCTCCCTGAAAGCCCCCAGGCCTTGCCCCACTGCCCAGGGTGCTGGGCCCTGCTGCCTGTGCTCCTGTTGGCACCATGAGGCTGCTCCCCGATGGGCGCCCAGCAAACTCGGGGCAAGCAGCTCCGGAAGCGCTGACAGCTGCTGGGCTGTCTGTGGGGGATGCCCATCTACACGGGATGCCTGGAGGACTAGGTGCCCTTCCGCGGGGGACGCCCAGAAGATGGGGTGCCCTTCCGCGGGGATGCCTGGAGGACAGGGTGCCCTTCCGCGGGGGATGCCTGGAGGACTAGGTGCCCTTCCGCGGGGTATGCCTGGAGGACGGGGTGCCCTTCCGCGGGGGATGCTTGGAGGACGGGGTGCCCTTCCGCGGGGGATGCCTGTATGACGGGGTACCCTTCCGCAGGGGACGGCCGGAGGACGGGGTGCCCTTCCGCGGGGGATGCTTGGAGGACGGGCTGCATCCAGAGCTGGGGGAAGGGGCAGAGTGCTGACTGTGGCCCTCACTGGCCACCTCGCCAGCCTGACGCTCAGTACATGAAACCTGGACACGGAGCTGCACGTGTGTGTGCCCATGCAATCCACAATGCCACAGACATGAGGCTCGCTGGGGCTGGTAGTGGTACAGGGTTTTTCCGGTGCGATGAGATTGTTGTAGAACCACACATGGGGGACGCCCAGTTGCCCCTCTGCAGAACAGGGTGGGTATACTAGACGTGGCTGAGGTGGGCACTTTGGAAAGGCAAATGTGTTTTTTACAAACCCCACACCCAAATCAACCCTGGGTACTTCAGATGCAAGGAAACAGGGACCACAGCAAAGCAAGCCACCTGCTGCTGGCCCCATGAGCCACCCCCCTCGGGCTGGGAGCCCCCAGTTTCCCGAGAGGAAACCCTAGGGTCTGGGCGCTGCCCCAGCCCCGCCCCGGTCCCTGCCAGTTTGAGCTCATGGCGCGGCAATGGCTTATAGAATACAGTTCCCGCGGTAACCACAGGGCTGCCTAATTGAAATGTGTGAGAAACAATTAAGAGTAATTGGAATCAATTAATAGATGATTTCTCGGGCACCAGTGCACAATGCAAGACAGAATCTCATTACAGCTCCCGAGCACACGCCCTCCCCACTCTGCCAGCCCAGCAAGGGGGCCTAGGGGACCGGGAGCCCTGTGCGGGGTGGGTCTGCCTGCGACGGGCAGGACCGCCACTGTCCCCTGCCCTACTCAGGGATGCTGGGGTGGTCACTGCCTGGCCCCTCCTCATCGGAGCCTGTAGCGCCCAGTGCTGCTGTGCCAAGCCAGGTGGCTGCTCACAGCTCTTGGAGGACGCCCAGTTGCCCCTCTGCAGTGCACCCAGGCCCAGGGCAGGCAGCTGAGTAGGGCTGGTGGCCCCTCGGTGGCCCCCGGACCCCGGGTGGGCAGTCACACTGTCAGCGTGCTTATCAGATGGAGCTCCTGTCTTCTCCCATTCAGGCCCATTTCCTGGGAGCTGAAACCGAGCTGGGGCCCACAGAGACAGCCCTTATCTCCTAACCCCTGACCCCAGGCGGGCACTCCCGGCAGCTCCGGTTTCTGCCCCCATCGGAGTGCCAGGTGAGACTGCGGCGTCTGGCTGCTGGGCCGTGCAGCAGGAAGAGGCCCCGCCCAGCTGCGTCTGGCCTGCACCACGGAGGCCTAGACCTGTGACCTGCGGCAGGTGCATGTCCAAGCCCTGGTCTCGCGCCTTGCCTTTCTCTAACTGAAGGCCCACGAGGCATGGACAGTGGCCTGGGAGTTGGAGCTGGGGACAACGGTTAGGGGAGTAACCCCTCTTGGGGCAGGTAGAAGCATGCCAGGGACCACCGCCCAGCAGTGACAGGAGCTCAGGCTGGGTCTCCGGGAGCAGGAGGCAGCAGAGGGAACCGCTGAGGGGCGTGGCTCCTTGCTCCTGTGTATGGTTCCTTGGCTCAGGGCACTGCGGCCTGCTCACCTGCCACTCTGAGCTCTGACCGCTCCAGCCAGGCAAACCTCGGTGCTGGCTACCGCTTGGTCTTCCGAGTCCACTGGGAGTGAGGGCCATGGAGCCTCAGGCACCTGCCCAGGCTGGCAGGGCAGATGCCTTCTTAAAGGAACCAAGACCCCCTCTTCCAGGAGCTCACTTCCTGGGGGTACTTCCTCCCAGACAGACTAGACAAATCAACCTGTACACAGCACCTGCCTTGCTGAGCGGGGGAGGGCCCAGAGTCCATGGGCTGACACGGGATTTGGAATAGGGCCAGCTGGCCTTGCCTGGGCACTGGCTTGGACCTCCCTGCCCCGTGCCCCTGTGCCGTGGGTACTGACTGTCCCCCAGACTGGTGGTGGGGCTGGAAGTGGGGGCGCAGCCTGGACTGATGGGCGGATGACTCAGTTACCTGTCTGTGCTCCCCTCCCAGGCACCCGGCTGGGGTCGCCAGGAGCTCCTATGAGCTGCTGGTGGGCTCTGTCGAGCAGGGCGCCTCGAGCTACCTCCTGGGGAGTCAGTGGTCTCTTCCTGGGCTAGTCTGCTGCGGTCAGTCCCCTCGGTGCAGCCAAGCCCAGCCCTTGTGTCTGACCCTCTGGGACCCTGGGATGCCTAGTCCTGCAGAGCCAGTGCCCAAACGCTGCCACCAGCCAAATACAGCAGGAGCCAGAGCAGAGGGCACTTGGCCCTCAGCTGAGGAGGGGTCACCTCTGGCCCCTACGCCATACCCTCCAAACCCCCGCTGCTCTCGGCTGCCCCAGGACCCTGGAGCACTGCTGTGCTGGTTCTGGCCGCCTGGGCCACCAGGCACCAGGAGGGTGGGGTGCCTGAGGCCAGAGAAGCCAGGGTAGTCTCATGCTGTCTGGCTTGAGCCTGGTGGCTGCATCTGGAGACGACCCATGTCTGTTCCACTGCACCTGAAGTGTACAAAGAACGCTTTGGAACCTCTGGCAGACAGCCCCAGAGCCAGCCAGGTAGCATGCCAGCTTCTAATCCTTGCCTTCCATTGGAGTGGGCACGGGAGACATCTTAGGCTTTGGAGATGCTGGAAAGCCCTGACCCCTGACCTCTGACCCTTGTGGGTCTCACCCCAAGGCCCCCCCAGGAGCTCAGGGAGCCTGAGCTGGCGGCTCTCTGACCATCACTTCTTGGAGTGGGCCTGGTGGGGGCTCATCGCAGGGCTTACGGCAGCATATCCACACACGGTCACCTCTGCCAGTCCCCCTTGGTTCTGAGGGCAGAAGGGACAGGCAGCCTGATGGGATGGCCAGCCCGAGGCGCTCAGCCTGGTACCTTGCTTTCTGCCCAGTTCCCCCACAGCACAGGACAAGCTCCCCAGAGGTGGCCGGTACCCCAGTTGGCTCCTGCACCAAGTGGGACGGGGGCTCCCTGCTCCACTTCCCCAGGGGTCTCCAAGAGAGGCTTGGTCTGCCTACAGGTCTCTCCCGCAAGCTTGGGGGGCTGGCTCACATACCCAGGGCTGGGGGAGGGGCGGTGCAAGTCCAGGTCTACCCTCTGGGCCGCCAGGCCATGTAGGACAAATGTGGGTGCCGACACAGCTGGGTGGGGGAGATGGGCTGCTTGGAGAAGCACTCGGGCAACTCAAGACGCCCCTCCATGGTGCAGGCTGACCCTGAACCTATGGGGCGGCGAGCCAGGGGAGACCCAGGCAGAGCACCGGGACCTTGGGGTCTGCCCTGCCCTGCCAGGCGGCCTCGGCCTCCCAGTGGCACACAGACGCTGCCCCATGCAGCGCTGGGGCCAGCCCACGGCAGCCCTGCCCCCACTACCGAGGCCGAGGCCCTGGAAGACAACTCCAGGAGGCAGCATGGGTCCGAGGGGACCACAGTCCTCAGGCAGTGCAGGCAGAAGGTCCCAGGCCACCCCACAGAGCTCTGGGCTCGGCCCAACCAGGGCCCCTCAGCAGGGACCTCCAGATACCTCCACCCCTGCTCTGCCTCTAAGGAGAGTGCTGGGGTGGCCTGGCTGTGCCCCAAACCGAAAGAGCTGAGGTTGCGGTGCCGGCTGAGCATCCTGACCACAGAGGCTGCCCTCAGGGAGAGTGTGGCGCTGGGGGAGTGACCCCCAGGGGGGTGGGGGCTGCCTGGGGCTGTGTGCCCAACTGAGGGGTCAGGACCCAGGAGAGGATCTGTCAGGGGTCTCCATCAGGAAGTGAGGGCAGGAGGAAGCAGCCCCCTGTGCCCTGCACACACATGCCAGCAGCAGGAGGGTTGGCCGGGCAGAGTACACTTGGCAGGTTGCACATTCGGAGCCACGCCCCCTGTGGCTGAGGGGCCAGGACTGGGGCCGCGCGCTGTCACTGCTCGGGGTGATGGGTGCTCCTGGCTGCTCCCGGGGCTGTCCAGGCCACTAACTGCCAGCTGGGGATTCCCTGGCCTGGTGGGGCCCCCAGGAGCACAAAGCAGCTGTCGGGGCACCTGGCCTGTGGGAGCTCCCTTTTCCCTCAGCTAATTCACCCTTCTGCCCACGCCAGGGCCTCCCAGGTTCCAGCTGCTGCCCAGAGCCCAAGGGGGACACAGGGCAGGCCCAGGGCCAGCCATCAGGAAGGAAAACTCCCCATGGACACAGCTGGCTACCTTTCACATCTCCTCCAAGCTAGTGGCCATCCTCCCCAAACCAGCCAGTCCCTGGGAAATGTTCCAGAGTCTGAGAAATCCCACCAAAGTCATGAGTGACCCTGAAACAGTGTCAGTGTCCCCAAAGCCCACACCGCTGCCAGCATGACCAGAGCCAAGTCTCCCCTTAGGAGCCAGGGCCATGCCAGCCTGGGGCCCCTGTGAAGCCCTGTGGCTATATGTTGGCACCTCAACCCCTCTCCCAGGCACATGGAGCATGGAGCTTGGCTAGGGGCACGGCTGGAGATGCTGTGGGCAAGGGGGAAGGTGGCCAGACGCCCAGTGAAGGTGGGGACCCCTCCGGGGAGCCCCAAGCTGAGCTGTAGGCATTGGGCTGTGTCTGCCGGGTCCCTTGGGTCTAGGGGATCAGGGCTGGGGGTTGTGCAGGGAGGAGGCCCATCAATGACAGCCTCCCTCTGGGTGCAGGCTCAGGGGGCCCCACGGCCAAGAGATCAGCTGGGAGCACACACAGAACCTTCCAGAAGCCACAGGGGCTGGAGCTGAGGGCAGCCAGAGGCTCAGCTGTTTCTAAATCCCGTTTTTACAAGGAGGACAGTTTATGGGCTCTCAGGGTAAGAAGCGATGTCGTTGGAGACCCAGCAGCAGACCGGGCAGTGAGAAACTGTGGCGCTTAGCCCCGCGCCTGGCACCTGGACACCCTGCTCTCAGCCCCGAGCCTGGCACCTGGACACCCCGCTCTCAGCCCCGCGCCTGGCACCTGGACACCCTGCTCTCAGCCCTGCGCCTGGAACCTGGACACCTGGACACCCCACTCTCAGCCCCGCGCCTGGAACCTGGACACCCTGCTCTCAGCCCTGCGCTGGCACCTGGACACCTGGACACCCTGCTCTCAGCCCCGAGCCTGGCTGCTGGACACCCCGCTCTCAGCCCCGAGCCTGGCACCTGGACACCCCGCTCTCAGCCCCGAGCCTGGCACCTGGACACCCCGCTCTCAGCCCCGAGCCTGGCACCTGGACACCCCGCTCTCAGCCCCGAGCCTGGCACCTGGACACCCTGCTCTCAGTCCCGAGCCTGGCACCTGGACACCCCGCTCTCAGCCCTGTGCTGGCACCTGGACACTCCGCTCTCAGCCCTGCGCCTGGCACCTGGACACCTGGACACCCCACTCTCAGCCCCGAGCCTGGCACCTGGACACCCCGCTCTCAGCCCTGCGCTGGCACCTGGACACCCAGTTCTCAGCCCCGAGCCTGGCTGCTGGAGAGACCCCCATGCCGCCCGCACACACACAGCAACAAAAGTGTACACACACATGCATAAGCACTCAAGGACAACACACACACATCTCCACGTTCAGTTGTGCTCACGCCCACACACATGCTTCCTTTGTGGGAGTCAGGGCCCTGCCCCAGGCCCCTGAACTGGCGCTCTCAGAGGGTATCAATTCTCCTTGGGTGACAGAGCCTACCCAGGTGGGAGCAGACGGGAGCGAGTGCCACATGTGGCCTGCTGGGGCAGAGGAAGCATGCAGGGAAGCCACGCCCACTACGGCCCCTGGGACTGGTCCCTCTGGGCTTGACCGGCAGGTGCAGCTCAGACGCTTTTTCTTAGGAAGCTGGAGGTGAGCAGGTTCTGGGTTCCCTTGGAAGAGTTTGCACAGGGAGGGACACAGCAGGGGCACAGGGCCACTCTCGGAGGCCGGGCCAGTGCTGGGGGACCCCTCCATACACCGCACCCTGAATCAGCAGTCCCAAGCTTGTTCCCAGCAGCCCTCTCCCCACCTGCACCCCATAGGCAACCCCCCAGCCTCTTCAGAGACAGAGTCCCAATGCGAATCTGTGCATCTGCATGCTCACACCCCCCAAAGGCCTCTGGACCGTGTGAATCCCAGCGTCCCACCCTCAGATCCCCAGGTCCTGAGCAAGCAGCCCAACCTTGATGCCGTTTTCATCATGGGACTACAGTGCAGCTGGGCAGCAGTAGAGGGCGCTGGTGCGTCCAGGAATCAGGAAGTAGGTCTGGGAGGGGGTTCTCCAGGATGGGTGTGGCGGCTGGCCCCAGCACCCTCTCCTTGCTACTCCCTCTCCACAACCACCTGCCCCACACAGCCAGCGCCCTTCTGGCAACAGGTGGTCAGACCCAGGCTGCAGCCTTGGGGCGGCCCCAGCCTGGGGAGGTAAGGGGGACCCCTGGGCTGGAGCTAGGCTAGATGGCTAGACGAGTGTGTGTGCCCGGAGCCAGAGCCGGCCAGCGCCGGCCAGCAGCAGCAACTGGCCCCAGCCCTGTGCTCAGCGGAATCGCTCCCCATAGGCCTCCACAGCTGTCCCCAGCTGGAGTTAAGGTTCCCCGTCTCAGCTCTCCTCTGTGCCCTGCTCCAAATGCTGAGCGGGAGACGGCTGGCCCCAAGACAGAGACAAAGGGACAGGGACCTCGCAGCTCTGCTCCTGCTGGCGCTGGGATGACCTTGCCATGGCTTCTCTGCCCTGGGGTCCCCCTCGTCCCTGCTGGCCCCAGGAGGAATGCCCATGGTGTCCCTGCTCCGGGGTCCCCCCGCCCATCTCTGTAGGCCCAGGACAACCATGCCATGGTGTCCCTCCTGCCTGTCCCTGCAGGCCCCGGATGACTGTGTGTCCCTGGGATCAGCAGGGAGGGCTTCGCTGCACAGCCCGCGCGTGTCACAGCACGTTCTCAGCCACTCACAGCGTCAGGGACACATACGCAGTGATCCCAGGGTTCTCCTCGGAGAGTGGACACAGCACCGGCAGCAGGGCCCAGGCCCTCGCTGTCCATCGCTCCTTACTGCTGCAGGTCACCTTGTTCCAGGGGCTGCTGGGCTGCGTGTGCCCTGCAGGGGCCCCGGCCAGCAGCCCGCCCGGGCACCAAAGCACCCACACACAACCCACGCGCGTGCTCTCGACCCACGGTGCAGCAGGGTTAGCGGGAAGGACCCGCAGTGCCGCCCGGCGAGCTGGAGCGGCGAGGGGCAGGGACACGGGACACACGGGCCAGAGTCGTTAAAAGTCCCCAACGCTCTTCCTTTGTAATTCGATTTCACCGCATAATTTACGAAAAGCCACACACAAAAAAAAAAACTTGTAGTAAAAAACCGGGCTATAATTTTCTTCAATCAGCCCGGGCCCAGGACTACAATTACCCCGAAGCCTTTGCGAGCCTCGCCGTGGCGCTCGGAGCCGCTCTGGGTGGTGGTCTTTCATGTGCCTCTCAAACCGTTCTTCATTGTACGGTTTCAAATTAGCGCTAGCAGCAATGAGCAAATTTGATAATTCGATCTCAAATTAGTTAATGTGATGTGCCAGCAACCACTAAAGAGAGCATTACAAAGACGAACACGCATCTCTCTCGGAGTTGGGATGCAAAGTTAACCAGCCTGTCATTTTGCCTTCGGAAACTTTCTTGGGTCTTCGGCGAGAGAGGGACTCATCCCGGGAGGACCGTGGATCCCGCATGCACGTAGCCGGGCACGCGGCGGGCTGCCCTCAGGGGGCTTCCCCGCCCGTGGGCTGTGAGCGGGCTCGGGGCACGGGGTGGGATACAGGCAGGATGCTTGAGCAGTTCTGGGCCCACCTGGCGACAGGGCACTGCCTACCCAGCCATCTGCCTGCTTAGCCACAGAGCCCACGGCAAAGACCACACTCCTCGCCTGCCGACCTCCATCTGCCTCGCGACCTGCCCAGCCAGTGTCTGGGTGGAGCAAGCAGCCCGAGCAGGTCCCGCATGTGTGGCCCAGGCTGGTAGAACCAGGGGCTGTGCAAGCCTGCAACCCGTGACTGCTCGCCGGCTGGATGGTCCCCATCGCCAGAGGACCGTCAGCCACATGGCCTCCTGCTTCCTGGCTACACCACGCCGGGCTCAGCTTGCCTTCGGTGGCTCCCCTCCAGCTCCCCACCTGAACTTGATGCATACAGTTGGTGTTTAATAAGTGCTCTTCTCCCTGAAAGCTGACAGAAGATTCCAGAAAGGCCTGACCTCACGGAGCCCAACCTCAGGGAGCCTGCTGTCGGGGGCAGCAGGCTTGGCCTCGGGGAGCCTGGCCTCGGGGGGCCTGGCCTCAGAGACGCTGACCTTGAGGAGGCCCACCCCCTGCCTGGCGGCCGGTTCGCCGCCCCTCCCCGCCCCGGGCTCACTGCTCTAATCAGAGCTGAAAGGTCCCCCTTCCCGGGCCCCTTGGTGACAGATGACTCCTGCCACGGCCGCTTAGCAAGGGACAGGAGAAGCTCTTTATCTGTGTGGCCGGCCCGCCTCGGCGCGGGTCCTGAAAGCAGTGCCTTGTTCTCTCATCTCATGATGAAGGGGACTGAAGCCTGATTCCTGTCCCCTGAGAGGACGCTGCGCTCTGCGAGGCTTCCGCACAGCTCCGTGTGCCCGGCCCCTCTAATCAATACAGCCTAGTGACCCGGGCGGGGCGGGGCGGGGCTGCCATCGGCCCGGAGCAGAAACTGATTAGAAGCAAGGGGGCCCTTTGAAAGCGGACTGCCCGGCCAGCTCAGCTTTCCTGCAGGGGGATGAGAGAGAGAGAGAGAGAGAGAGAGAGAGCGAGCGCAAGAGAGAGAGCGAGCAGGGAGCCAGGGAGCCTCGGCGGGCACAGGCAGCCTGCTCCAGGCCCACTGCAGGCCTCATTAGAAGGTACAACAAACGGTGACAACTTGTGAAGTGGTTCCTCCAGCTCCTCCCTGCCAGGCCTCCCTGGTCTCAGGCCAAATGTGGCCTCCTTGCTCCCTGCCCAGGAGTACAGGCAAACTGGGGACCACAGGGACGCGGCACTGCAGGCGGCAGGGCTGCCCCTCTGGCACCCACATGCGTACCCCCACCTCTACCCAGGAGTGGCCTGACAGAGTGGGGGCGCGCCAACCTTCCAGAGAGAGGGAGGGAGAGAAAGAGAGCTGGGGCCGTGGGGGGTTGGAGGGGGACAGAGACGGAGAGGGAGGCGGGGAAGAGGAGACAGGGAGAGAAGAGGAGAGGGGGGCACAGGCATGGGCGAGGGGGGCCGCTGCGAGCATCCCCCTCCCAGTCGGCCGTCCAGGCAGGGGCTTCCCAGGGACGGGTAGGGGTGGCGGCCGGGGCCCATTCATCTTCCTGCACGCCCTGTTGCAGCCCATCCGGGATGCGCAGCTTCCTGCCCCATCTGTGTGCCAGACTGCGGCCGGCTGCAGGTCAGGGCACCCTCCCTCCAAGCTGGTAATTGTTCTACACGGACTGAACCTGAGCCAGATCGAAGTGATGAGGAGGCGAGGCGGGTTGCTCCCAGAACAGACTGGCTGCGGGGGTGAGGGTGACAGAGAACATGGCACAGCACCCCCCAACAAACTCCACATGAATGAGGGCAGGGGCCAGCGTGGCGGAGGAGGTCTGCCCCCAGATGCAACAAGCGAACGGGCCAGGGCAGCTGGGCCGCTGAGAGTCCCTGCTCCTGGTCTGCTCTGGCCCCGCCTACAGACGCCCGTCCGCCCTCTACAGCAACCAGCCCTGGGCACCGGGGCCCTGTTGAGCTGCCGAGGCTTCGCACGTGCCCGTGGGGCGTCCAGCGCTGCCTCTCCGTCCACGTCCATTCATTTCTTTTCCTGTTCCAAGGACCCCTGCTCCGCCTCCAGCCGCGGTTCCCCACGCTTGCTGGGCCGTAAATCGCAGCCCGAGTGCTAACAGTGTTTAATGCTTCCTGTTTCTGGATGCTGGGTTGGGTCCAGGTTCTCCCCGCAGCAGGAACGAATCCCAGGCCGGGTTCCAGTTCTAATAGGCAGCTAATGCCTTCATACGGCCGCAAATCCCGGCCGGCGGCCACCGGAGGCCGCGAGGTCTGCCCGGGGTCAGTGGACTGCAGGCAAGGAGGCTGGGAGCTGGCCCCTGGCGCCCTTGGTGAGGGGAGAGGGCTGCCTGGGGCCCCCACCCCACACGGCTGCCCTGAGCCAGGCCAGGGCAAGGGGCATCCAGCTGTAAGGCCCATACGAGTCTGCTTCCCATTCCCACTCGTGTTAATGCCTTCCTTTCCACTCTGCCGCTCTGGTCTAGGCTCCAGGCAGGGTGGGTGGGGCATGGCACCGGGAGCTTGGTGTGAGCTGTCCCCGCCCCAGCCAAGTCCCTTTCTCATGAGGCTTCTGGAAGCAACACCTCTGGAGCCTGGCCTGAGTCAAGGTCACGCGGACACAGATGGGCTCCACGCGGCGGCCCCCTGCGTGGTGCTACGGCGACAGCCACCGGCGCGCAGTAGGCGGGGTGGGGGTGGCACAAACCACATCTTGGTCTCTCACTCACCCACCAGCACGGGCACTTCGCACGGCGGGCAGGAGCGGCCAGAGCACGGCACATGCGTGTACTGTCACAGGCGCGGACTGCCACGGGTGACCATGCCTCCCCCAAGTCCTTTCATTGGCGAGTGCAACCCCTTGCAAGGTCCGTGCCTGGGGCACATACATGTGGGACACGTGCACATTCGTGTTTTGAAACGCACCCCCACCCCACACACCCCAGCATGGTAGGATCCCACATGTTCAAAACCTAGCCACACTTTTCAGAAGTTATTTCTGGAAAAATGTTGAATCTCGTAACAGGAATGAAAGGAAAATACAGGCCCGGCCAACATAAACGTGTCTTTGGAGCAGCCTGGAAGCGCTGGAATCCGCGTGCGCGCCTGGGACCGCAGCCTGCCCAGCTGAGTGGCGTGGCTTCGCTGAGGAAGACAGTGGGTCCCCTCCGGAGAGCCCCACACTGACCCCCGGCCCCACCCGTGAGACAGAGGTGGGCTGTCAGCAGGGGGCGGCCCCAAGCACGCTGTGACGAGGGTCCTGCAGCCTCAGACCCTGGGGTCCTGCAGGCTGTGGCCTGGAGCCCACTCCGCCGTCCCTCCACCCTTCGGGGCCATTAGTCTGCTTGGGCCCTTGCGCCATCCACAGGCCGGCGTGGAGGAGGCGGCGTGAGACCTGCCGCCCACGGGGTGCCCAGCACGGAGGAGCCCAGCTCCGGGGAGAGGTTGTCGCCTGCAGCCCAGGGGTCGAGGCCCCTCCAGGGAGCAGCTGGGATGGGATGGGACCCAGGCAAGGCCCCCAAGGAACTCCTGGGCCCATACCCTGGCACCCCGTAAGAGCTCGGTCCCACGCTGCTGCCTGGGAGCCTTGGGCAGCGGCCTGGGCTCTTGGACCCAGAGGGCCCCAGGGCCTTCCCTCCGCTGAGGCTGGGACAGTGCTGGGGCTCCTCTGTGCTGAGGGGCTGCCTTGGGGGCTGTGCTGTCCTGGCTGTCACCCTCTGCCCCCTGCAGTGCCACCTGGACAAGCCCCTGGCCCACCTGGTACCCAGTCCCCCAGCAAAGAGTCAGGACCAGGGTGGTGAGGGCACGCTCCCATCCTTGGCCAGCAGGGGCTTGGCATTTCTGTTTGTCCCATAGCGCCACACGGCAAGAAACAGATGGCAGTGACAACGCCCCCATCTTTTCCCATTCCTTCCCCATCCCTCATCCACCCTGACTCCCCACGTGCCTGTGTGCTGACCCCTCCTGCTTGCTTGACAAGCTCACTCAGAGCCAAAGAGCCAACCCGGGCACCCGCACCTCACTGGGACAACAGAGAGGTCGCGCCTCGAGCTGCTGTGGGGAGGGTCTGGCTTCCACTAGTGGAGGGAGGGCTCGGCCCCCCTCAGGACTCAGCTCCAGCCACCAAGAGCTAGCCCCTTCCCACTGGCCTCACCACACACACCGGAGGCACCCTGTGCCGCCCTCGGTACCCAAACACGCGCTGTCACACACTCACATGATTGCATGGACGCAATGTACGGTGCTCACACTCACACGTGTGGGCATCCACGCACACACACCTTGTCTGCACACGAGGCTCACAGCACATGTCCCTGAGTATAAACATGACTGCATGTGCACATACGTGTGACACACATTAACAGAAGCAGGGACAGTGTGGGTGCTGGGCTGCCCAGTGGGCCTCGTGGAGAGGCGTGGGGACCCGGGGGCCTGGCTGGCTCTAAGTTCTCCCTGTAGGGATCGAGGCTCTGTGCTGGCTGGGCTGGGATCCCGGGGGGCTCTTGGCATCTCCCACCCACTCCCCAAGACTGGATCTCGTCAGCACTGAGCAGACCTCCAGAATGGATGCCACCAATAGTGGAGGGAGAGGGAGAGGGATAATCAGCCTGGGGCCCTCCAGCCCTGCCATCCGGAGGACGGGACCCTGAGGTGGGAGGCCTGGGGGCTGGAGCTGTGGGCAGAGCCTCGCCCTGGGCGCCATCCCCCCAGGGCGCCAGTTCAAGTCCCAGCTGCTCCACTTCCCCTCCAGCTCCCCGTTTGTGGCCTGGGAAAGCAGTCGATGGCCCAAAGCCTTGGGACCCTGCACCCATGTGGGAGATCTGGGAGAAGCTCCTGGCTCCTGGCTTCAAATCTGCTCAGCTCTGATCATTGCAGCCACTTGGGGATTGAACCAGTGGACCGAAGGTCTCTCCTGTGAATCTGCCTTTCAAACAAAAATGAATAAATCACATTAAAAAACTAAAAAATAAATAAATAAATGAAATTTCCACACAATGTTTTCCTCCCCACATATTCCAGCCCGTGTTCAGTTCACGTCCATGTTTCCAGCTCATGTCTGAGCTCGTGTCCAGCTGGTGTCCCTGTCCAGCTCATGCCTGTATCCAGCTGGTGTCTGTGTCCAGCTCATGTCCGTGTCCAGCTCACGTCCAGCTGGTGTCTGTGTCCCAGCTTCCCAGCTTATGCCCATGTCCAGCTGGTGTCTATGTCCTGCTTCTGTCCATACTCCAACTCGTTTCTAGCTCGTGTCCAGCTGGTGTCCGTGTCCAGCTGGTATCTGTGTCCAGCTCGTATCTATGCTCCAGTTCATGTCCAGCTCATGTCCAGCTGGTGTCCATGTCCAGCTGGTGTCCTTGTCCAGCTCGTATCTATGCTCCAGTTCATGTCCAGCTCGTGTCCAGCTTGCGGCCATGTTGCAAACGGGTGGCCCTGCACTTGGCTGCCTGCCCTGTGTTTCTGTGTCTTGCTTGCGAGGCCCCAGAGCTGCCCGTGGGGGCTTAGCATCACCTTGGCCCTTGCCTGTGGAGATGCCCTGAATCAGCAGGGCCAGTGCTGGGCCGGTGTGCCCTGTGCTGGCCACCCTTGCCGCAACGGGGTCGGCTGTGGCTTCCCTTGAAGCCAAGGACCCTAATGCCCCAGGGAAGAGCCTCCAGGAAGGGCAGATCTTGCTGTTCCTGGGCAGCCTTGGCCTGCTGGCAGCTGTCACAGGGTCCTGTGCCCAACCTGCAGCAGACAGGGCATGGCAAGGCCCAGTAATGGAGGGGCAAAACCTCACATGATGCCAGGATGCACCCCAGCTGCACAAGGGTCCCCCATGCAGGAGGGGGGGATGACAGCTGGGCTGGTAGCTGGCAGCCAGGAGCAGCGCTCCCACCGGAAAACATGGACGTTTGGCTGGGAAGCGGATGGTGTGGGCGGCCGGGGAGGGGTCAGAGGTCTGGGCCAGCAGAGGTCAGCCAGGGCTGGTGTGAGGCTGTGCAGAGAGCGCCTTCCCAGCAGAGCCCTCCGTGGGACTCGGGGCCTCGACTGTAGCTGTTTAAAATGTAGCGATGTGTTTCAGAGAGAGACCGATGTCTCCTTACTCCCCAAATGCCCACAGTGGCTGGGGCTGCCACCCAGGGAGCCAGGCACCCCGCCCCCGCTCTCCCACTTGGGCGGCAGTGACCTGGCCACTGTGCTGTCACCTACGGCGTCCCCAGGGTGCAGGAGCAGGACACTGCAGTGAGAAGTGGGCCAGGTGTGGGGGCATGACCGCTGAGGTGATTGCCTGCCCTGTGGCCTCTGCACAGCCCTCCAGGACGGAGCCCGTGCCCTGAGCCTAGGAAGCCAGTCAGCCTGGGGTCTGCCCTGCGTATGTGGAGCAAACTCATGGTTATGGAGAGCAGAACTCATACACTGTGTTTCTGGGGCTCACTGCCACCACATGGAGCAGGCCAGTTCTAGATGCTTCTGTCATCACTGGCAGCTGCCCAAGGCCCCCTCCCCTGTCTCTCCGAGATCAGAGGGTTTGGCCCCGCTAAGGCGAGCACAGCGGGGGGGGGGGGGGAGTACAGCAGACAGGGTTACAAGCTGATGGTGTCATCAGTGTCCAGGTAGTGCTGGAGACACAAGACTCCTGTCCGTGTCCTGTCCGTGTCCTGTCCGTGTCCTGTCCGTGTGTGTCCAACAGCCACGCCTCCTCGCCTTCCACACTGCATGGCCTGCGGGGCCACCCCCCCGGCCCCTGCTCTGCTGGGCCTGGCATGCTACCTCCTCTTGTCCCCTACTCTGCTGGGCCTGGGGGGCCACCTCCCCTGGTCCCCTGCTCTGCTGGGCCTGGCATGCTACCTCCCCTTGTCCCCTACTCTGCTGGGCCTGGGGGGCCACCTGCCCTCGTCCCCCGCTCTGCTGGGCCTGGGGGGCCACCTCCCCTGGTCCCCTGCTCTGCTGGGCCTGGGGGGCCACCTCCCCTTGTCTCCCACTCTGCTGGACCTGGGGGCCACCTGCCCTCGTCCCCCGCTCTGCTGGGTCCCAGACACTGTGCCTCTCTTGTTTCCTGAGCTGCTCCCCCTGGCCCCTCCCTACTCTGGGCCACCCGCCTGACCTGTCCACCTTGCTCTCACGGCTATTCCAGACAGCCATGCCACGGACAGGGCACTGGTTTCAACTTGGTGCCAGGACCCTCTACCCCTCTCCGGTCCTTCCTCCCCCCACCACCCACCCTTGTCAAACGTTGGGAGCTCCTGGGGTCCCAGACATGACACAGAGGCAATGGACTCTGGTCCCACGGACCTCAGCCAGGGAGCGGGAGCCAGGGCCTCAAACAGGCCCCCAAGGCAGCCCCGAGTGGGTGGGGCACAGGAAGCTCCCACTGGGTGTTGTCCTGTCCTCAGGGTGGGTGGGAGGTGAGGTCCAGGCCTCCTCCCAAGCCCCTCAGAAGTGCACCACGCTGGGACCCTCCCCGTCCGAAACCTGCACACACCTGTGAGCTGGCAGCTGCCTGGGTCACTGGCAATGCCGGGCATGAGTGTGGCTCTGTGGGTCAGGGCCTGGCGGCCAGAGTGGACCAGCGGCCAGGGCCAATCTGCGACCCCTCACTGAATCTGCAGCAGGCTTGCTGGGACCCAGGCGTGGCCCGACTTGCCAGAGATGCCACAAGATGCTTCCGCGTATCAAACATCCCCTTCTTACCCCATGTCACCGGCCATCCCGGCCCCTCCCCACCCGCTGGCCTAGCTGGGCCGGGTGGCCCACACCACGGTGCCACTGTGCTGTGAGGGGCCTTGGCAGGCTAACCCCTGGCAGTGGGTGTGGGGGAGACCCCTCTGGCCCCTGTGGCTTAGGGCTGGACATAAAGTGGGGGACGCTGTTGACTGAACCGTGACAAAGTCACCTGCATTAAGACAGTGGCACCCTCGGCTCCCCGCAAGCTCGCTGGCCACCGCTCACAGGGAAACAGGGTCCCTGTGGGAGGGGCTGCTGGGCCAGGGGCCACAGGACCAAGGCTGTCCTGCTGGAACCTCCACGGAGCTCACAGAGGCGGGGTGTGCGTTGGGGGTGGAAGTGGAGCCATTGTGGCCCTTCCTCTAAAGCCTTCTGGAACATTCCACCCAGCAGTGACTAGTGGATGGGCGAGGCCAGACCCCGTGTCCACGGCTTCTCTGTCTTACACAGTGCCCCCAGCACCCTTTAGGGAGCGGAATGCCCTGCCAGCCTCACGGCGCCATCACACCTGGGGGCCGCGCAGGGGCCCGGGGTCAGCCGAGGGGGTCCAGAGGCCCAGCCCCGACCCTGTGCAAAGAGAGGCTGAGGCCTAGGGGGCCCAAGCCCCCCAGCCTGCTGTGGACATGACTTCATACTGCTGCTCCTGCCCCGAGCAGCCCCAGTCCCTGGGCCACACGCCGTGTTGGTAGCTGGGCACAAGCGGGGGCTCTCGGGGGCAGAGACCTGCTGGGCCCCTTGGGTCAGGAAGCCTGGTGAGGCAGCCAGCGGCGGGTTTGCTGGGTGAGGCCTGATGATGCCACGCTCTGTAACCCTCGGTTGTCACCCTCTTGGAGGAGAACTTGGGAGTTGGCTCTTGCTGTCAATCGCTTTGCCAGCTGTCTCTGGGGGCCCAACCACCCGCGCGGCTGAGGGGGCTCCGGGGAGGCGACTGTGCCACTCTCGGGAGAAGGTGCATGCCCTAGGCTCCCTCCTGTCCCTGTCAGGGTGGGCACCCTACACTCTGAGCTTTGGCTGCTGGGCCAGGGCCAGCCCATCTCACACTGTCTGCACACACAGGAGCCCCTGCACACGGGGTGCACCCTACATCACTGTGGCTCCGAACCCACCAATCCTGCCCCTAAGAGCAGGTCCCAGATCAGAAGCCAAGGAGGACACACCTGGCTCCCAGAGAGACCCAGGACACCCCTGCACAGCAGGGAACGGTCTGCGGGGAAGCTAGAAACCCCAGACCTCTCCCTCCCTCAGGCACAGGTGCGCACGGAGCCTGCAGCTAGTCTGCCCACACACGGGCGCACACACGTGAAGTCACACACACAGTTGCACACGGAGCCTGCAGCATGCCTGCTCACACATGGGCGCACACACGTGAAGTCACACACAGTTGCACACAGAGCCTGCAGCACACCTGCCCACACATGGGCGCACACACGTGAAGTCACACACAGTTGCACACAGAGCCTGCAGCACACCTGCCCACACATGGGCGCACACACGTGAAGTCACACACAGTTGCACACGGAGCCTGCAGCACACCTGCCCACACTCGGGCGCACACACATGAAGTCACACACAGTTGCACACGGAGCCTGCAGCACACCTGCCCACACATGGGCGCACACACGTGAAGACACACACAGTTGCACACACGTGAAGTCACACACAGTTGCACACGGAGCCTGCAGCACACCTGCCCACACTCGGGCGCACACACATGAAGTCACACACAGTTGCACACGGAGCCTGCAGCACGCCTGCCCACACACAGGCACACACACGTGAAGTCACACACAGGGGCACGTGTGCTCTCACGAGCAGGCGTACACACACAGACACGTGCACACCTGATGGGCTCCTCCCATCTGCTGGAAGCTCGAGTGACACTTAAGTACTGTTGGGCTCCGGTGCCGGAGAAGGGTCAGAAGGGGTGGAGGGGTCCTGCCACTGCGGCTGGCCGCCCTCCACCGCGGGGGGGACACCCTGCGCAAGCAGCCGCCGCCACAAATCCTGCTCAACAAGCTCTTCAGGATGAAATACCCGCCATTAGCTGAGACAACCAACTCCAAACAAACACCACTCACGACCCAGGCTGCAGGGCACTCCCCCGCGGTCATCAGTTCCCGGCCCAGCTCTTCAATCTCCCTGTTTATGAAACAATAATGGAATTCTATTTAACGGCTCGGCCCTGATGAGCCGGCCTCGCGACTCTGCCCCGGGCGATCGGCGCCTTCTCATTACCACCGCGGCCTGGTTCATGGCCTGGTTCACGGCGATGAATCGCTGCTCCAGGAGCAAACACAACCTTTGCCGGCTTGCTGTCATCACTACAGGCTCCCCGGCTGCCATTCTCGCGCAGGGGCAGGCTCAGGTGCAGGCGCTGGCCTGCTCGTCCACTTCGGGCCGGTGGTGGGGTGGGCAGCGGGACTGCAGATGCCACTGACCCGTCTGCCTTGGCTGCTAACCTCGAGCGGCCCGCGCTCCTGCCCTGAGACCGTTGGGGCTGGTGGGGCTGTGGGAGAGGGCCGGGTGGGGTTTGCAGGTCCTCTTCTCACCCTGGCGGGTGAACTTGAACAAAGACGGTCAGGCAGAGGCCACAGAACAGGGTGGGGGTGCTGTCGGGCCATTCCAGCAGGGAGGGGTCCCCCTCGCCTCGGGAGACCCCCTGCAGCTGCAGCTGAGCCTGCCTTCCTCTTCCCTTCTGGACGCCCCCAGGAGCAAGGTCAAGGGCAAAGGTCATGGAGAGGGCTCACCTCTGGTCCCACTCCCAAGAGGGGCACAGGCAGGCCCAGTGCCGCGGCTGAAGTGCCGCTTGTCTGAGGTTCTGTCCCCGGGAGCCGACGATCAAAGCCACTGGACGCCCCGGACTCTGCTTTGATTCCCCGGGGGGCTGGGAATGAACCGCCTGGACAGGCCAGCGCACACCCCACTCCCTCCTCTGCCCCGTGGCACAGTAATCTGAGCGCTGAGTGACAGCCCTTGGGGCACAGCCATGGACAGGCCCACCTTGGAAGGCCAGCAGCCTGCCAGGGCCTCCATGTCCTACCTGGGCCCAGGGCCCAGTTCCCACAGGTGTTCAACCCTCACGGTCACATGGGGCGACTTCCCCTGGGCACGAGCTGGCTCATCTCTGCCCAGCCCAGGGTGTCTCGTGGGGCAGTGGACGCGTGTGCACGTGACAGGGCTGTGGGTGTATGTGCACATTGTGGGGCTCCTTGGCTCTGGCTAGTACCTATGGGTCTCCTCAGGGGCGCAGGTCTCGTGGCCTCCTATGGTTGCATGTCCCTCCCTCCAGCGTCCCTCCCCCAGCATCCCTTCCTCCAGGACCCCTCCCCCAGCACCCCTCCCCCAGCATCCCCTCCCTCTGGTCAGTGTGCTATGCCCCATGCCCAGCCACAGGGGCTTCACCTGTCCTCTGCACAGCCTCCTGTCCTGTCCTTCGTCCATGCCTGTCCACTGTCCCTCAGCAGCTGTAGGATCCTGAGGGTCAGCCCAGTATTGGGGGCAGGCCAGTGGGGGGCATTCTCTGGGGGATACCTCATGGAGGAATGGACCTGGGGTAGGACCCATGTCCCAGGTTGCCCCTCTCAGCCACACCGCGTGCCATTAGCCAGCCTCACCCAGACCCCTGTGGCCAGGAGGCCACACCACCCCGACAGCTAATGAGGCCCTGCCGAGTGACGGGCGGGGGTTTCCGCACTGCTGACTTCCGAGACTGCCACTCTGGGCAAGACAGAGCAGCATTATCTGCCGTCCGCACCAGGTCCTGTTTCAGCCCTGGCGGGGCTGCCATGCAGCGTCTGCAGCTTCGCCACCCATGGCCCGGCTCCAGCTTCTCTTGCTGCCCGGCCCTCCTCCCCGGAAGCAGGGAAGGACATCCGCAAGTCCTTCCTGCTGTTGGCCGCCTGGGCATTGCTCTGCACTCTGCTGGACCGGGCTCAGCCATGGGGCAAGGCCGATGGGGAATACTGGGGCTCAGCCCTGCCCTGTGGGGGGCTGGCGAGGCTCTGCCTTCCTCTGCCTCAGTTGTCGTATCCATGAAATGGGAATGTTGAGCATGCCACTCCATCAGCTCCACCAGGACCCTCCACAGTCACCTGATTTTTTTTTTTAAATCATTTTCCGTCCAAATGTCCAGCAGCCAGTCCCCTGCCAGGGAGCTGGCCTGGCGGTTGTGAGGGCCACAGCTGAGCCCGTGCCACATCAGGTGGCCTTACAGAACCACAGAATACGAGACTCCCAGCAGCAAGCGGCCCCGGGGCAGCAGCCTTCCGAGCCCATCATGGGCTGCAGGCCTGGGTATCCCCACCTGCCTCTCCCTGATGCCAGGAGACACCTCAGCCTCGACCAAACAATCGGAGCACAGTCGCCCTGGCTTCCTAAGCGGCCCTGGACCCCCTGCACGGCCCTCTGTCCTGCTCCGAGGCCTGGCCACAGGTCCGCTGGCCCCAGCTCGGCGCAGGCACAGGTGAGTAACAAAGACAGGTGAGCTTGGAAAGTAGCAAAGATGATGTGTGTGTGATTGTGACATGTGCGTGAGGTGACATGAATGTGTGACGCGTGTGGTGGGGACACACAGGGTCCTGGGCTGGGCTGGCAGGCAGGTGCTCACGGGCTGTGAGGGGGGGTGGGGGTGGATGGGCGCTGCAGCCCCGTGGGATAGGCGACCCTGCCCCTGCTGACTCGGCTCCTGCTAACTCCGCAATTGACTTTTCAGGCCTGCATTAGCATTTAAATGGCGCCAGTCCCGGGGAGTGCAGGTCCTGGAGGAAATTCATGCAGGGACTACTCAGCCTTCCCGTGGACCTGCGTCATCTCTGCATCCCGCCTGCGCCCCGCCCCCGTGTCCCAGCCTCATCCTCCTGTCCCCTGCGTCCCCCCCCCCTCGCCCCGCTGTCCCGCCTGTGCCCCGCCAGCGGCTGCTGGGCCTTCTCCATGCTTGGATGTCAGCATGGAACAGACCATAAAGCCATCTCCCACAGGACAGAGAAGCCCCAAGGGCAGAGACACACACACTGCCCCCTACTCATGCCACACAAGGGTCCTTAGGGAGGGGTGTGGGGGACCCTGCCCTGTTCCAGGAGAGGAGCTCCGGTCGCTGTTCCGAGGGCCCTGAGCTCAGGCCAGCTGTGACTGTCAGAGGTAGACCCCCTTGGCAGCAGCAAAGGACAGGCCTGGGCTGGGTGCTTGTGGGATGGGGGCGCCTGGAGCCCCCTGACATGGGGAGGGGCTCTCCTCAGCTCAGCTGGACTTGCTCGTGGCTGGGTTACACTCAACCTGCCCCAACCCAAGATGCTCTCCAATGCCCAAGGTTCCTGGAAGACCCCTGTTAAGGGCCATGAGGCTCTCCGCAGGGCACATTCTGGGCTGGCCCTGAACTTGGGGGCTGAGGGATGTAGCCCGGGCCCAGAGCTCTCCTCTGGGAGTCTGCTGGCTTGGGCAATATGCAGGGCTGCATCCTGGTGTCCGACTCCATTCTGGACCATGGCACGGGCAGGGACAGCTGTTCCCTCCATGTCCCGGGCTAGGACTGTAGTCCCCACGCTCTTGAGGGACCCCCAGCTGACGCCCACACGGGCTGACTGAGGCACTCAGGGGCAGAGGCCACTCCCAGCTGCCAGGCGGGCCGTGCCTTGCCACCAGGGAGGCCTCCGACTCTAAAGGCCAGCCTGGCTTATGCCCTTCTCCCAGCGTGGTCTCCCACGGCGGCTGTCACAGTGGCTGGTCACTCTCACACGGGTCACTTGGACATGAACCACTGGCAAGAGGCCACACTGGGGTGAAGTCCGGGGTCTCCCTAGCCCACACCAGGCGCCCTGGGCGGCCCTCTGTCCCCCACAAGCTTCAGCTTCTGCCGCATCAATGAATTCCCGAGTGCGGGGATTATAGAATCGTAACCAGCAGTGCCGGCCTGTGTGGCTTGGAAGCGGTTACAATGCTGCTAGAAATCTGACGTCTGTGGCCTGGATGGAGTACAGGGGTCGACGCTGGCATGGCCCCGACTCAGGCCCCTCGGCTGCTGGAAATTTCTTCCCACCATGACACAGGTTTTCCTGTCTTGGGGAAGTACTGGGTTAGCATGATGCAGTCACACCCTGCTGTTTGCCCAGGGAGCAGGGGTGCCAAGCAGTAGCCCCCTGGAGACCCCTCCCACCTCCTCCCCAGCACCCACAGGAAAGATCGCCGGAGGGGCAGGGAGGCATGAGGGTGCCTGCAAGAGACAGGCCAAGACCCCGACCTCAGCATGGCCCAGGTGGGAGGAGCACTCCGACACTGGCGCCAGGAGCAGCCTGTGTGCTCTGGCGACACGGTGCCTGGGGTGCTGCCTGCCTGAGCTGGAATATCCCCAGGGAGTGGGGCTGAACCCCAGGTGGTCACTGAGCCCCAAGCCCACGTCCCCTGGAGCCAAGCCCAGAATGTGCCCCCAGAAGGCAGGGGTCCTGGCTCAAGGGGTGGGGCCCACGCCCCTGAGTTGAGGGCAGTGTCCGACGCACTGCAGTGTCCCTCCCTCGGCGGGGGCAGGACAGGACCTGGCTCTTGTGCCACTCCCAGCTTAGCCCCTCAAGGCCCTTGCCTGCCCAAGGGCTCGGCTGCAACCCGGCAGGGACCCCAGAGTCCCAGCTCTGAACACAGAACTTCGGCACACCAGGCAACAGCCCCTCTCACCAGCCCTGCCTGTGGCCCAACCCCCCACCCCCTCTGGATGGCCCAGGCGAGTGTGCTCACAAGATCGGATGCTGCCCGAGTCAGGTGCAAGCCCAGGTGCTTCCCACCCGCCAGCACAGCCCGTCCGCCATCCCCGCATGGGCGACAGAGGGCGCCTTTGCCCCAGATTCTTGGGCGGGCAATGAAGGCCGCCCCCCCACCCCCCGCCCTGGCCGCTCCCAGGCCCCCTCCAGGCTGCTGGCTGCCTACCTGACACTGTGGGGCAGGCCCCAGGACAGCCTGTGCCTCACCCCCACCCCCAGACAAGGCTGCTCCCAGCCCTGCTGCTCCGCAGGCATGAGCCGCGCCCTCTGCCAGGCTTTGGCCCCACAGAGACTGCCACTGCCTGGCATTGCCAGCTTGGATGGGGCCGGAGGCTGGCATGGCCCCTTTATCCTTAGCCAGAAAGTTTTGGGAGAAATGGGGTGCGAGAACTTGCCCTCGGCTTCCTCTTGCCTCAAGCAAGAGGCGTGGGGGTGGGGGGCTTGGTCAGCATGGGGGCCCAGGGATTCTGCTCACGGGATGAAGGCAGGAGGGAGGGATGTCAGAGAAGGGACTCCAAGGGCTGGCCTGGAGGCGCGTCTTCCCCCGGCCCACAGTCTCACCAGCCTTTAACCTGCCTAAACCAAGCAGCCTCCCTGGGCCCCTGCTGGCAGGGACGGCCACTGCTCCTCTGCAGGCAGCAGTCCCCCTGGGAGGTGGCAGAGGGCAGAGCTGGTCCCGCACATGTGCAGAGATGGCAACAGCCTCTGCCCTCTGTGCCCTGCAGGGACCTGGTGCTCTGTTTAAGCCACCAAGGGAATGCATGTGCAGCGTGATCCCGGGCACTGCCCACTGAACTGCCGCCCACTCCCTCCGTGTGTCCCGCTGCCTGATTCCCATCCTGGGTCCAGAGCTGCCTGTGCGTTCTGGACAAATTGTAGGGGCAAGAAGGGTCAGGTTCCCCGGGACCAAATCTGCAGTCCTGGCCATGGAGCCCAGGAGTGGACAGGGCCCACAGGCTCCTGCTGTTGGGTTCTGATGACCAGGCATCTCCCTGACCCGGAGAAGGCTCTGGGTGTCAGCACCGCTGCCACACCCGCCTTAGGGCCAAGGGAGGCCTGGGAGCATGGGCAGCCAGGGCAGCTCAAGGGACACAGCTGGGGCCCTGGGGATCGTGGGCCGGGCCAGGAGCCCAGAGCACGATGGCCCAACAGGGCCAGCCAGCGGTTCCAGGGTGGGAGCCAGTGCCTGGCACTTGCTGACTTCTCTGTGGAAACATCTCGTGCCAAAGCTCGGCCACACCAGCCCCAAGCACATTCCTCTTCTAGAACATTCTGGGAATCACGGAGTCTGTTTATAGGTAGAGAGCAGAGCCAAGCTGGATGCCAGAAGCTTTCTGTTTTCAAGCCTGAGGGGCAAAGCACACCCAGGCAGCCCTGGGGCAGACGCCCCTGAGGGAAGGTGAGCCGAGAGTCAGCTTTGAGGTGTCCTCATCCCAAGTGTGGCTGAGGTCAGGTGGCTGGGAGATTGTTCCTGAAGGGGAGTCTCAGGCAGCCAGCTGGAGGGTCTCTGCTAATGCAGCCATGGCTAATCAATGACTGATCACAGCTCAACCATCCAACCATAGCTAATCAATGACTCCAATCATAACACAGTTAATTCAGCTACAGCCAATCAATGACCGATCACAGCTCATCCCTATCAGAGCTGATCAATAACTGATCATAGCTCATCCGTAGTCAGAACTCATCAGTGATTGCTCAGAGCTCAGCCATCCAGCCACGGTCCAGCCACGGCTGAGCAGTGGCTCCTCTTAGAGCTCAGCTGTCCAGCCACGGTCCAGCCACAGCCAAGCAATGGCTCCGCTCGGAGCTGAGCCGTCCAGCCAAGTTCCAGCTACGGCCGAGCAGTGGCTCTGAGCTTAGGGTCTCCAGGTTGCAGCTCAGGTCTGTGGTCAGCCTGAGGTCCACAGCCTGAGCAGAGGACTGGGCTGCGTACTGGGCGAGGTGAGGGCTCCACCTCTCGTCACCGACCTCTCCCTGCAGCTCAGAGCTGTCACAGCCCTGGCACGGCCCTGGCATGGCCCTGGCACGGCCCTGGCATGGCCCTGGCATGGCCCTGAGTGTGGCCCAGCACGAGATCAGCCATAGATTACCAACCTGCTCACAGCTCATCGATCAACTTGAGCTTTGCTCATCCATGACTCCGGACATGCCTAATCAATAGATGCACAACTAGTCGAAGGAACTGATCACAGGTAATCAATGAGCCCGCCCATAGCTCATCGACCCAATCACAGCGCGTTAGTGAATCTGACCAAACCGATCAATGAACTTGACCCCCCGAACATCAGTGAGTGATCAGTTAGGGCCACTGGGGATTGAGCCTTTCCTTCCAGGGGACAGCTGCTCCTTGCCTGTGCACAGGGCCTCTGAGAGGCAGGGCCTCTGTGAGGAGGGCCCAGGTCGGGGAGGCCCCGGGCCTGCCTGCCGTGGCTCCGGGCAGGCTCCAAGGGTGGGAGATAAGGCCTGCCAAGGCGGAGCGCTGAGAGCAGAGGTACGACTCCTAGTAAAGAGGGCGCGGGGGCACCAAGCATGGGGCACCGAGCATGGGGCACCGAGCATGGGGCACCGAGCACGGGGCACCTAGCACGGGGCACCGAGCACGGGGCACCGAGCATGGGGCACCGAGCATGGGGCACCGAGCACGGGGCACCTAGCACGGGGCACCTAGCATGGGGCACTGAGCATGGGGCACCTAGCATGGGGCACCGAGCATGGGGCACTGAGCATGGGGCACCTAGCATGGGGCACCGAGCATGGGGCACTGAGCATGGGGCACCAAGCATGGGGCACCGAGCATCGAGCACCATCCTCTGGGGTTCGATGCTCCAGAGCCAGAGTCTTCTCACCTGTGCCAACAGCATCACCCACCCTCGCAGATGTCGCCCTAGTGGCCGGGCAGGGATACCACCTGGGAGGCAAGGACCAGCCTCGCATTCACAGAAGGGGACAGTCAGACGTGGTGGTGCTGCACCTGTATGCCCCGTTGTCCCATGCTACTTCTGAGCGCAGCCTGACTCCTGCCCTTGGCCTCTGACAGCGGAGACCCACGTGTGTCCCCTGCTCACTGTGTCCTCCTCAAGGCTCCCTTGGTCAGTGTCGACAGTGTCCTGGAGCCAGGCAGGCTTGGGGCAGTGGCCAGGCGGTTCCTGCCGCCAAGGCCCAGAGCAGAGCTGCATGGCAGGAGCCCCACTGTTCAGCACAGACACCTTGGGCCCTGGCCACTGTGAGGAGCTGCCCTTATGTGCAGAGCCAGGCTTCCTGGGACGGAGGGAGTGGCCTGCTCTCACAGTGGTGGACAGCTGTCACCGCCTCCTGTACCCCCAGAGCAGAGAACTGAGCCCCTCCAGGAAGAGGCAGGGGTGCAGCCTGGAGCAGCTAGCAGAAATACACACATGCATACAATACAGACATGCCAAGCACACAAGCCCAGCACTGCATGCTGCACACACGGACACGGCTGAGCACACACACACACACACACACACACACACACCTGTACACATGGCACTGCACCCTGCACACACGGACACGGCTGAGCACACACACACACGCACACACACACACACACCTGTACACATGGCACTGCACCCTGCACACACGGACACGGCTGAGCACACACACACACACACACACACACCTGTACACATGGCACTGCACCCTGCACACACGGACACGGCTGAGCACACACACACACACACACCTGTACACACGGCACTGCACCTTGCACACACGGACACAGCTGAGCACACACACACACCTGTACACACGGCACTGCACCCTGCTCACACGGACATGGCTGAGCACACACACACACACACACCCCTGTACACATGGCACTGCACCCTGCTCACATGGACACGGCTGAGCACACACACACACACCTATACACATGGCACTGCATGCTGCACACACGGACATGACTGAGCACACACACACACACACACACCTGTACACATGGCACTGCACCCTGCTCACACAGACACGGCTGAGCACACACACACACCTGTACACATGGCACTGCACCCTGCTCACATGGACATGGCTGAGCACACACACACCCACCTGTACACACGGCACTGCACCCTGCTCACATGGACATGCTGAACACATGCGTGTATGCCTGTGTGCACACACAGGTCAGCTACAGACCCACACTTCTCGCTGTTGCTTGTGAAAGTCTTCCTGAACCTGAACTTTGGACTCCAGTTGAGGAAGCATGGATAATTCTGGTCTCTATTCAAGTACGCCCGTGTGCCTGTGTTGTATGTCTCACACAGCACACGTGTCTCCAGGATGCCCTGCTAACATCCCAAGGAGGGTACCGGTGTGGTGGGAGGCTCAGGTTGTGGGCATGCGGGGTGGGCAGGTATGTCCAGCCAAGAGGGTGACGCTCCTTGGTCCCTGTTGGTAGCATCTGTGCTTGGCCAGGGGCAGCTTCTCCTGGCAAGCCCAGACTCTTGCCAGGGAAGGCAGCGTGAGGTGCACTTGGAGCTGGCTTGGGGCTCCGTGCAGTGTTTGCTGTGTGTGCCCAGGCAGTGTGTATGCAGTGTGTCAGTGTAGCATGGGTTGTGTTGTGTGTGCTGTGTTGTGCGGCAGGACCCCGCCTCTTCTCTCGCCCCTCCCTCCCATTTTGGAAGCTCCGTCCCTCTGTAGTTCCCCTGCAGAACCCTCTTAATGTGGGTGTGTGAGTGGGGTGCTGGGTGCTGGAGTGTCTGTGGCAGGGCTGACATGAGGCTGCGCTGGGGTCCCTGCAGACCCCCTGCTGGCCCCCTGCCAGCCCCTTGCTGATTTCCAGGTGGACAGGGCCAGTGTCAGGGACAGCCATGGGGACAGCAGGCATTTAGTTCACCTCAATGTCCTCCAGGGCTAGACCCCTGGCCTGGAGCTGGAGCCCCTGGGGCCGCCTTCCCGGGGCCGCCTTCCCGGGGCCACCCCTCCCGGGGCTGCTTTCTCCAGGCCGCCTTCCCGGGGCCACCCCTCCCGGGGCCGCCTTCCCGGGGCCACCTTCCCGGGGCCACCCCTCCCGGGGCCGCCTTCCCGGGGCCGCCTTCCCGGGGCTGCTGTCAACCTGGTTCTTCTCTGCCTGCTGGCTGCTGTGCATGGCGGCCACTGGCAGCAGGTGACAAATGGCCAGTGTCAACTCCTGGCCTGCCAGTGGGGCCCAGGGGCGAGGGGGCTCTGCAAACAGAGCTGTCACCAGCCAGTGGCTGCAGGCACGACCAATCAAACGCAGCAGAGAAGGCAGAGGCGGTGAGAGACAGGAGGCAGATGCTGGCCTGGGGAGGGGCAGGGTCCGCTGGAAGGGGCAGGGCCTCCTGGGCCTGGTCTGGAATGCTGAACTTGACTTAGGTGCAGTCTTATCTCCTTTGTCAGAGCTGACCTGGGGGTACGGGCTGCTGGGGGGTGCAGCTGCAGAAACGGAAAGCACTTGTCAGCAGGCACAGGGGTCGGCAGGGGCCTGTGCTGGTTTCTGAGTGGGAAGAAGAGAACATTAGGCTCCCCTCTGCTCAGCCCCCCAGGACAGCCAGGGTGCCTGCGGCCTCCCCGGGGCTAAGCCCCACGTGTCCCTGCCCGGGGCGACCTCCAGGGGCTGGGTGTAGGGGTTGGTGTCGGGTCTTCTGTGCACACAAGTGGGGAGCTGGCTGGCCCCCTCTGCTCTCTGTCCAGGAGAGGCCACATCCCAGGCATGACGCCCACAGAGGTTGCTGCCCCAGACAGGACCAGTGGAGCTCTTCTCTGGCCGGCGGCTCCACTGCAGGGCGCGTCCGCAGATGGGGCTCCAGGAGAAGACACCTGCCCTACCCCCCTTCGAGGCCTGTGCAAGCCAGGTCTGGCCATGGGGAGTATCAACACGGGGCGTGCTGCAGAGACAGAGGCAGGCGGAAGGGAAGTGGCCCCGTGGGTGACCGCAGCGAAAGGGAACCTTTGTCTTGGCTGCAAAGCAGGTGGCTCAAGAGGGCCCTGGAGTACCCCACCCCATCCTGTCCCTATGAGAGGAGGAGGGCAGACCGCTGGGAAGTGGCCAGCCACCACCCAGGGGCCACGGCCTCCCACCCGCCCAACTTGGGCACTGCCCTGCATGTAGGTCAAAGGGCATCTGACCCCCAAACATAGGCAGCATACACCTGCAGCAGGGGGGTTGGGGCCAGCCTTGTGCTTGGGGCATGCTTGGCGCTAGAGCTGGACTGCCCGCCTCCCGCTCAGTGTCCTCTGGGGTGGGCAGAGGGGAGACAGTCAGTCCTCCTGTGCCCGGGCCATGGTGCCCACCGCCTTCATCAGCAGGAAGCCAGGGTCTGCCCGGTGACAGCCAACAGTTGGATCGGTCCGGCGGCCGTGAGCTGAGAGTGCGGTTCATTTCAAGGCAGCAGTCACGGCAAGCCAAGAGCCTCGGGGCAGCCAGCTGTCTGTGCCCGGCCCGGCTCTGTTTCTTTGAAAACACGCTTGTCTCTCACGGGCGCCGGGAGCCCATGCACCTCTGCCCGGCTGCTGCCAGCCCAGGTGGGTGCCGGGCGGCCACAGCAGAACTTCTCAGCCCTCAGGCCGGCATGGCTGAACAGCACATCCCCAAAGGAAAGGGTGCTGGCCCCCGAAAACATAAAAGGGGGAAAGGATGGAACGGGAAAGCCAGCCACGCGGCGGCCAAATAAGCCCTTGCTAATGGCGACCCAACTCGCTGAGTGTCAGCTCTGGTCCTCGGTGCAGCCTGTAATAAGCATGCGGGTTGGAGAACAAGGGCTCGCTCCAGCAGGAGCCCCCGTGACAGGGCCCGCGAGGCAGGTGCTACTGTAATTAGCTATTGTTTGACTATCAAAAGTCAGGGCTGATTAAAGCCACTAAGCGCAAGTGCACTATTTTACTTCAAAGAATATTATGAACTACACGCTGAGGCCCTTTCACGCGGGCCCTTCCTTCCGCAGCCGGCTAAGAGCCCATGCCAGCAGTAATCAGACGCGAAATCTGCATAAACCTTCGGGGTTTAATTCAAGCAGAGACCTTTCATTAGAAATATGTTACTTTATGAAATCTGGTCGCCAGCAAAGGGAGAAAAATGTGACTTCTTAAGAAAAGTGAATGGCACCTCTTTAGTGATTAACCCGAGATTAATGGGGGCCCCCACTGCTCGGCCTGAGTCCGTTTTATTGCTAACTCATTTAGGTACCATTTCAGACACGCGTGATGAGAGGTACCTGCTAGGGCGGCGCGTTTTGGCAAGCGAGGGTGGCCATTACGGTCAATCCGGAAGGTACTTCCTGAGAGGGGAGCTTTGAAAAGTGTCTCGTGCGAGTCCCCGGCCCCCTTCCCTCCCGGGCGACTCTGCATTTAATGTACGCAATTAGTTAAAAATCTCCATCCCGATTCATTAATCAAAGATGGATGTGGCTGTTTCACTTTCGGGGGCTCTTGAAGCTTCGCTGCCTGCTCAAGGAGTGTACAGGGAGGGGGCGCCGGGGATGGACACACGCGTGTGCACGCCCACTCACCCGTGTGTGCAGAGATGCATACACACTCACTCACGTGTCACCTACACACACGCTCACTCGTGTTCACGGTGCAGACGCATGTCCACAGTCACAGCACATGCACACACACGTGTGTGCACCCCCACAGCCCAGGGCAGCTCTCGGCCCTGCGCCAGGCCACAGTGCACGTGGGTGGGGTCCCCTCACTGCACCCCGAGTGATCCTTCGAGCAGCGCTGGCTCTTCCGACCCCAGGCAGGTGCCCTGGGACGCAGCGCCCAACCTGAGACAGAAGCCAGTGTCGGGGGAGGCCTTGGTCCCCACCTGCCCCTCCGGGATCCTTGCTGTCCTGGAAGGGGGCTTCTGCGCCATCGGAACTTGCAGCCCAGGCCAGCCCCTCTGACAACCACACACCTTTGCGGCCCCTCGCCGCTCCCAGGGGAAGAGGAGGGGTCCAGGGCCGCAGGAGGGGTCAGAAGTGGCACACAGGATTTCCCCAGGGTGGACTGGAGTCCAGTGGGCTTGCTTTGGGGGGCTTGTCAGAGTGTCAAAGTGACACGGTCCTCGCTGCTTGTGCCCAGGGTCTCTCTCTCACAGAGCTGGAGGGCTTCCCACATGGGTCTGAGGTTGAGCGTGTCCCCAGCACCCCGACTTGAGAGGGTCCCCAGCCCTTGGCTGGGTCACCATGGTCCTTCAGCACCAGCCCGCCTGTGTGTCCTTGGGGACCCCTGACAGTCTCCCGCTGTGCAGCCCACCCAGCCCTGGCACCCCTTGGAGCCCCATGGCCCCAGGCTCGGCGCAGGCTGTCTGCTCTGTGCGAACTGCCCCTTCTCTGGGGCCGGATGCAGGCCTCTCTGCTCTGCCACAGGATCCTGCCCACCACACCTCCCCCTCCAGGCCGCCCCTGGAGTCCCCTGTAGGGACCCCCAATGCCTTCAACACCCATGGGCTCTGCTGTGCCGCTGTCCTCATGGAAGATTCTAGATGAGAACAGGCTGGGTGGGGCCCTGCCCCCGGAGGGCAGTGAGCACACTGCACTCCATGCGCAGCTGGTTCCTGGCCCAGAGCAAGGGCTGGCCCTGCCCCACAGACCTCAGAGCCCCAGCACTTCCTGTCCACAGGCTATCTGGAAATTGCTGGAAGCTGCCACCCGTGAAGACACCTGCTCTGGCCTGGGCTGGCAGCCGACAAGTGCTCTTGGGGCTGGGAGGGTGTGTCTTGTGGCTGGACCTGGTCCCGGGTGCCCTGCGGGCATGGACACGGTTCAGACCCTGGACATGACTTGGGTGGCAGTTGCGGGCTGGCTCTAGAGCAAGTACGAGGGGGTTGGGGCGGTCTGCTTGGGTCCAAGGCCTGGACGGCCACCTTCTGACACCTAAGGTCACCCCTGAGGCCTGTGCCTGTGGCAGGGGGCGGCTTGTCCCTCCTTCCTCCAAGGGCACCCTGGCTTCGTCCTCTGGACCGAATGGGCCCTTAGTTCCAGGATAGCCCGGGGTCCCTCCTCCTGCCCGCTCGGGCCTAGGGTCCATTTCCTGCTCACAGGCTGGAAGCGATTTATTAGCCAATCCACGCCACCCATGACTGCCCCAAGGGCTGTGAGGCCCAGGGTTCTAGCAACAGACATTGGCGCAGGGCTCCTGGGCAGTCAGGCAGCCGTCTGGCAGTGTCTCCAGGCTGAGAGGTTCTGGGACGGGGCTCCCAGGAGGACTGGGGTGCCCAACATGCCTGGAGTGGCCCTGTACCCCACCACAAGGAGACTGAGCGGTTGCCATGGAGGTAACAGGGCTGCCATGGGGCCGTCCAGGGAGGGAGGGACCCCAGGCTGGCAGGTCTGTCCCCTACCCCGGCTTCCCACCCCGTCCAAGCTGCGTGTCCTAGCAGGGGCCGGGCCCTCCTCGCAGCCTGGCCTGCTCTGCTAAGTGTGTGTGTTAATTATCTTGCCGCCGTGGTAATTTCTCCCCGTAGTCCATTAATTAAGGGGTCACAATCCTGGAGTGTGTTTACCCACTACGCTTTCTTTTTTAATTATCCTAATTGCCTGGAGAGTGACAGACTGTGCCCTTCCCCGGTGGCTTAGCGGATGACAAACACACTTCCTCGCGCACCATCTTGGGCCTGTGCGCCGCAGGGCAGCCTCAGCGTTGCGTGCTCACACACGGGTCCAACCGTGAGCTGGGCTGGGTAGGCGCCACACCCCCAGATCCCCTGCCCAGCCGTAGGCGGGTCTCTCCTGGGGATCCCCCTCCCCACCTCCAAGCTCTGGGGACACACGGGGGCGGGCGGGGCTGCTGCAGCTGTCCTGAACAAGGGGACCAGGCTGGGTCCAGAGGTCACCTGCTGCCCAGCCCCTTCTTGCTTGTGAGTGACTCAGCAACACGGAGCCCCCACGGAACCCCACAGAACCGCTGAGGGATCTCACTCAGGAGTTAGGAAGACAGGGCCCTGGCCTGCGGACACGCCCAGCAGCATGACTGGTCGGGGGAGGCACCCCGGGTCTCTCCTCAGGTGACATGACATCATGAGCAGGGACACCACGGACGGATGTCTGAGATGGGACAAAGGCCACCAGCAAGCCATGGACGGGCACACCCAAAGAGGTGAACAGCAGTTGGGTCTGTTGGGGCCATGGGGAGAGGAAGACGGGTCCACGGCCTCCTTCCAGGCCAATAGAATGTTCTACAACAAGGCAGATGTAGAGGCATCATGGCCAAAGGACACTTGGGCTGACCGCTGTCCTGCGAGGAGAGCTGGACAGAGACCCTGCTTCGGGGGCAGACCCAGGGCAACTCCTACACCACCCTGAGCAGCTCTGCTGGCCTTGCTGGGCAGCGAGGTGGGCATGAAAGACTTATGCCGGGAGGAGGTGCCAGCATGCGCGGGCTGCCCTCGACCACAGCTGCGGGCTTCCCAGGCACCTGACTGCGGCAGCTACCTTGGTGGATGGCGACGTGTCTTTAATAAAGATTAAGATGTCAGAGGCCAGCATGGCAGAAAATCCCACTTTTATTAATTTCTCGCCACCGGCCGAGCAGCACGCCGGCACCTCGCGGGGGGCGCATTCCACACGGAGCAGCAGTCAGCAGACAGGTGCCTGGATGCCACCACTGCCCTAGCTGTCGGCTGCAAGGGGCCATGGGCCAAGACGAGGTGGTCCCACACCCCCGCAGCAGAGGGGACTTGGCAGGAGGAGTTCACAGAGGGTGAGGCCCTGGGACCCTTAGAGGGTGCCGGCACACCACACCCAGCGCTCTTCCCCCAGGGCTCCTCTCCTGGTACCATCATCTAGGCTGTGGCTGCAGAAGCCCCAGGCCTGGGGCAAGTTCCTCTGGCCACCTTCTCTCCTCTCCAGGATGAGCCTGACACCAGGCAGCAAGCACCATCCAACCCCTGGGACTCCCTGGGCCCTTCCACTGGCCTCCTCCAGGGCTCTCCCAGCCCAGGGGCTGCTGCCCTGCCTGGGGTCAGTCCCTTGTCCGAGTCCAGCCCCGGTGTTAGTCCACTTCCTGCTCCATCCCAAAGGAAGACTCCCAGCCCCCAGCTCCGCTCTGGTGCACCAGGCCCAGCCAGACAGGGCCATGCCCACGCAGCCTGGGGGCTCCCTCTGCCCCTGGCACACTTTAGGTCTCATGCTGAGCAGAGCCGGGGCCACCCCAGCTCCGGGACCTGCATGGCTGGGACACGGTGGGTGTGGTGCAGGGTGTGGCGTCCTGCAGGGAAGCTGGTGAAAGGTGGTGATAGGCCCCGGCCCTTGGGCCCCTGGCCTTCCATGTGCAGTGTTACATGGCTCGTGCTGCTCAGGGCTCAGCCTGACAGGGTGCCGACCTTGGCGCCTGGGCCTGTCCTGGGCTGGGAGCTGCTGCTGCCCACCCTGCCTTGGGGGCCTTGCCCTGGAGTCCCCAGCGGCTGTCAGAGCCCTGCCATCTGCAAGCCCCCTTTCTTGCCCAAGTCCTCCCTCGGTGGCTATTGCTCACGGCTCGCTCCAGTGTCCCGTTTTGGTTTTCTGTCTCTGCCCAGTGCTGGACCCCATCCCTGCCCTACACTCCCACCCCTGCAGCCAGCCTTGGGGAGGGGAGCTGCAGCTGGGGCCCCTGACAGAGGTACCCAGGCTCATTCCTTCTAGGGGCTCCAAGGCAAGGGGGCAGTGCCAGCCCGTGTGGTGAACTCAACCCCGACAGGTGGCTCTGGCTGGCCGGGGCTTGCAGCAGGCCTGAGCTCCGTGCTCTAGACCTCCGAGCGAGGCCACAGCCAACCAGGGAACTCTAGTGGGCCCAGACTCTTCCTCCCTGCTGTCCCTTGTCCTTGGTGAGCTGCAAACCTAACAAGGAGACTCGAGGCGAGGTTGATGCCACACCGTGCGGAGCAGCCTCAGTGGGTGCGGCTCGAAGGGCCTGGCTGACCTTCAGGGCTGTGCTGACTCCGGCCAGTACCCTGCTCATGTGCACGGCCCCTGCCGTCTCACGCTGTCCTGCTCATCACTGTTGGGATGCCACTGGAAGTGCCCCTGGTGTTCTCTGCCTGAGACCACCGAGGACCCCGAGGTAGGGAGGGAAGCCTGCAGCATCACTGCTGGTTTTGAAGGGCGTGGTGGCCAGAGCCAGCCTGGGCCCCAGGCAGGAGGATGGGTCAGGGGACCCATGTGTCTGAGACACTCCCAGAACTGCGCCCCCACTCCTGGTGGCCAGCCCTGCCTCTGCACCACATCCTGCCTGCTTGTACCTCGGGTATCACTCCCATCCCTGACACAGGGAGTGGTCCTGGGCCAGCACAAGGGGCTCCGCATCACACTGTCTGGGACCCGGATTAAAATCCCCTCACTGCCATGTGTTTCTGGGCAGATCCCTGACCCTTCTTCCTTTGCCTGCAGCCTTCCTTGGCCTGGGGAAGCCTTGGCCCAACATGGGCAAGGAGGGCTCAGCCCTCCTCCACCCCTGAAGCCCCTCACTGAGGCTCCAGCTCAGCCCCAGGGGCACAGGGTGGTGGCTCAGAAAAGGGGACAGAGAAACCCACAGCCGTGTTCCTCCGGTGGCTTGGGCAGGCCACAGCACTGGCTGAGCAAGTCCAAGGGGACTTTTCCAAGTGTGGACGGGACACTAAGGCCGTGCAGCCAATGCCAGATCTGCTGGGCTGTTGCGGCCGGCAAAAGGCTACCTGGGGTGTGCGCAGGTCCTCATGGGGGCCCCTGGATTCAATCTGTTTCCTGGGGGTGGTGGGGAGGGGCCCAGGCTGCTGTGTAAGAGACTCTGTGGAGGCCCCCAGCCTTCTTGCCCTGCCAGGCCTTATCAGAGGGGCTTATCAGAGGGGCGCAGCAGGGGCCTGCAGCATGAGGCCAAGTGTTTGCACTACCAGTGCCCTGGCCCAGCAGCCTCACTCCTCAACAGGAAGGCTCGGTCACATCTTCCAACCCCTGCTATCTTTCAGGAAGTCCTGTATTTCTTAGCAACGTCCCCAGGCCTGCTTCCCTGGTCACCTCCCAGGGCTGGAGCGGGGACATGGACAAATTTGCTTGTTGCATTTTCTGGTAGGTTTCCTGCTCAAACTCCCATGTCTGCTGCACAGTTCTGGGTCTTGACCGCTGGGGCACCCTCAACCTGTGAGCTTGAAGGGGCTGCAACTGGTCTACCCTGTGTCAACTCAGAAGTCAAGGCCCCAAAGTAAAGACTGCTCAGTTTGGGGCCGCTTGTTGTCAGGGAGACAAAGCTGCAGCTCCTGGAGCTTTCGTAGCCCCTCGCAGGACGCCCTCTGTTGGGGACCTTGGTCACCCGTCAGGATTGTGTCTGCTGAAGCAAGTCAATCCATCACTGTCACCATCATCATCACCATCATCATCATCCCCATCACCATCATCACCATCATCAACACCATCATCCCCATCACCATCATCACCACCATCATCATCATCACCACCATCATCATCATCACCATCACCATCATCACCATCACCACCATCATCATCACCACCATCACCATCATCATCACCATCACCATCATCATCACCACCATCACCATCACCATCATCATCACCATCATCACCATCACCATCATCACCATCATGATCACCATCATCACCATCACCACCATCATCATCACCATCATCACCATCACCATCATCACCATCACCATCATCATCATCATCACCATCATCATCACCATCATCACCATTATCATCATCATCATCATCACCATCACCATCACCACCATCACCATCATCACCATCACCATCATCACCATCCCCATCATCACCATCACCATCACCATCATCACCATCACCATCATCACCATCACCATCACCATCATCACCATCACCATCATCACCTTCATCACCATCACCATCATCACCATCACCATCACCACCATCACCATCATCATCATCACCATCATCATCATCACCACCATCATCATCATCACCATCATCATCACCATCATCACCATCACTGTCTCGCCTTTATGTGGATGCATGGGTTTCATGAGATGCACTTCCCTTTGCAAACCCTTTTAAAATGACTTTTTAATTCTTCAGAGCCATTGTAGGTTTGGAGAATGAGTGGCAGGCACACTCTAGCATGACCCTGGCTCCACCCTGCACACGCCCTGGGCGCTGGCTTGCTGACCAGGAAGAAGCACTAGGAACCATGGCTGCAACTGAGGAGGCCCTACTGACACACTGTTGCCATCTTGAGTACAGGGATCACCCTGGCAGTCCACCCTTGCATGCAACACTCTGGGTTTGCAGAGAGTTTAAAGTGACAGCTGCCCACAACTGCAGGGTCACAGCCTCAGCCCAGGAGTCCCCAGGCTGCCCCTCTCCGTGGTGACCCCTCAGCCTCCCTGTGGTGATGTTGTGTGCTCTGTTCATGGTTTCCGGCCTTGCCCTTCTCCATCAGCCTGCCCTGGGGGACTACCTGCACCTCTGCTAGTACTGACAGTTAGTAATATACCCCTGTAGTGCCACCTGCTCCTGGAAGCCTGCTGCAGTGGGCAGGATGCTGACTGACCCCGCCACTCCTGGGTTCAGCCTGGAACCTGGTGGGTCCACACCCCCTCCTGGAACCGGGCTGCCTCATGTCACTGCCCATGCAGGCACCCTCTGGCAGCACACGGCTGCCATGCTAGGGTGGGTCCACACCATTCTAACGCAGTGGGCCGTGTGACACGCACACTGTGGTAACGCAGGCCGTGTGACACACACACTGTGACTACACTTAGAAGGGTCTCTTGGAATCTGAACATCTGCACCCTGTGCCAACCATAGGGCTTTGCTGCCCCCAGGGCCTGCACGGTCAGGCCCCTGTGCCACTCTGCTGAGATTGGCGGAGGGGGGGTATCCCTGGTTCCCAGAGTCCCTTGGTTTTGCATCCTGGATGCCATCTCTGGGGTTCCCACCCCAAGCTGCCCCGGAGGCTCATCCTGGAGCGTCCCAAACAATTCTCCCACTGAGAAGGAAATCCGGCATGTCACTCGCCTGACCATCCCCCTGCCTCACGCTGCCCTGCCCCAGCCCTGCCTCACGCCCCCCTGCCTCACGCTGCCCTGCCCCAGCCCTGCCTCACGCCCCCCTGCCTCACGCTGCCCTGCCCCCAGCCCTGCCCTGCCCCAGGAAAGGAGGGAACTGCCTCCTGCAGGCCTGGTCTGATGGCAAAGCTTGTCTGTGGGATCCCCTGGCCCAGGTAGCGGGTGGCTGAGCAGAGTCCACCTGTTTCCAAGGCAGGGAGGCGAAAAGGTCACACGCATAAAACTGTCACCAGGCCAGGGCTGCCCCATAGGCCATTAGTCACCCTTATCAGCACGGGGGAGGGGCCAAGGGGCTAGTCCAGGTGATGGAGGTGGGGGAGGGTCAGAGTCCAGCAGGGGCCCCTCCCTCACCTGATGTCTGCCTGGGCACAGAGGAAGCTGAGCTCGTGGCCAGCCGGACGGCCGTCCGGGGTGGGGGTGGGGGCCCGCTGGCAGGGGCGGGGCAGGCTGCCCGCCCCGACGTTCTGGCCACCTCACACCTCTGCACTTGGCAAGCTTTGATTCAGCAGAATCAAGACTGCAAACTTCTTAGGAGTACTTAGTTTCCATGGCAACCGAAGCTGACCTCAACATTCTTGCTCTCGGAGGGGACTGACTGCCCTGTGTTCATTCACTGAATTAATGGACTCCGCTCCTTTCCTGGCGACCCCAGACAATGGGACGGAGACGTCGGCAGAGGGCTCTCAGCCCGGGGCCGCCTTTTGTCTGCAGCTTTCCTGCGACCCAGCCCCTCTTTTCAGCCCCAGATTATCAAAATCAACTCGGCCTGTCTCGGGGGCAGCTAGACACACTCTGATGTCATCAAGACAGGCCTGAGGCCACATGCAAATTCCTAATTGGGGGCGCTTAGGGCTAGGAGCCCCTTCTATTAAAAGCCACTAACCGTGGCACACCTGCAGGTGACTGGCTGCCACTCACCACACAGCACACAGCTGTGTGGACCCAGGAACGGCTGTGGGGGAGGCCTGGCATCACAGCCCTCCTGCTCGCTCCACAACACAACCAGGGAGTTTGACACCCGCCCTGAGCTGCATGGAGCCAAGCCCATGCGGCCAGGCTGTGGCCAGGCACAGCTTGGTGGGGATGTGGAGCAGGCCCCCACCCTTGCCAGGGCTCTCCAGCCCTGCTCCAAGCAAGCGCTGGCGGCCCCAGAGGACTTCTGTTCCCACCAGCATTAGCCCTGGCCAGACCGGGAAACAGCCCCGTGGGACAGCCCGGAGTCCTGACATGCACATGGTCATCATCTCACAGATTAGCCCACGCATCACTCCGTCAGCGTCCAGGCAGCGGGAGGCCGGCCTGTCGGACGGCTTTTATGACCTGTAGCATTTTGCACGCAGTAATCACGGGTGGGAGAGATTTATGGCAGCGTGCCTCTGCAGGCCAGACTCGATGAGCTCTATTTATTTTTGACTTTGCGCTAAGCCTCTGGCCTCCCCGCGCTCGCCCGGGGCGGGCTGGTGTGGCTGTGTCTCTAGGTTTGCAAAGTGGCCCAGCCCCTGGTCCCTTGGGGTTCATTCCACTGATGCTATCCTCCCCCCCCCCGATTTATTTTGGGGAGAGGGAGGGAGGATAAAAAGCCGGAAGAAAAAACTCCCTTTTGTCTGGGCCTTCTCCGTGGTTGTCCAACATTAGCACCTGCTTCCCTCCGAGCCGGCAAAGAAAACAACATGAGGCGCTACAAAGCAAGGGCCGGGCGTGTGTGCCCGCGCCGATCGCCCGGAGATTGGATCAGAATTCCTCGGCCGATACCATCTCTCTGGTGGACTACGCTCCTGTTAACGGATAAACCTGAGCCCTCTGGAAAGTGAAAGAATACATTTAAGCCTTCTGCCAAATGTCTATCCTATTGGATTTTGATAAGGTGGCCATTGAGCCTTGATAATGTCCTCCATCTATTTTCTGCGTGCCCTTAACACAGCTCTTGATCCGTCCCCAAAGCCTCTTCCCCAGCCTTTTCATTACGGCTCCACGCAGCTCTCCAGGGAGCTGCACGCCTAGTGATGGATGGACGGGCTCGGTTATCTCCCGCAGACGCCGGCTCTCCAGGACCCGGCTGCCCCTCTAAGCAAACAGACTAAATAGAGTCGCCGCCAGGGCAGGCTGGACCACAGCACCTCGAGCAGCAGGACCTGCCGCGCAAGTGGCGACCACGCGCGCCTGGGCACGCGCACAGGGCTGTCGCGGCCAGGGCGCCGGAGCGCGGCTGGCCACTGCAGGTTGGGTGGAGGTTGGGTGGGGGCGGCGAATGAGCGGAATGGAGGACGAGGGGGACGGGCTGAGGGGGTGCGCTAAGAGGTGCAGGGTATGGGGAGGCGCGGGGGAGGGGACTCCAGAGCCGCAGCAGCTCCGCCTCTTTGCGGGCGGGCTCCTACCTGGGACCTGAGCAGAGTAGAGGATGCGCAGGCTCCAGCGCACCGCATGGGGGTTCCAGCCCCCTCACCCCTAGGACCACTTGAGCAACTGCCTCCCAAATACTGAGACCCTAGAGGCGGCTTCGCCCACGCCCCCGCGTCTATGTGCCGCTGTGGCCACAGCCCAAGCCCATCACCGAGGAGCAGAGTTCCCCACCCAGGCCCCAGCTCCCCGACTCCGCCTCCGGGACCCAAGCCCAGAGCTTCCTCCCTCTCCTGCAGGTGCTGTGTGTGCAGCTTTATTCCCACAGCTGTTGCTTGGGAGGAGCTACATTTGGGAAGAAGGGAGCCCAAGTGGGAGGCGGTGAGGACCCGCCATTCTCTGGCCTGGGAGGTCGGTGTGACGCTCTGGCTTCAGGCCCCAGCTCCCCAGCTCCCCAGCAGCAGGTTTAGGCTTTGGGGGAGGGTGTTGCGCATTGCTGATTTCAGAGGCAGAGGGAGATCTCGCAGGTGCCAATAGCTCCCGGAAATGTCTGTGCCAGTAGCACTGAGCAGTGTGGAAGTCGGGTGCCCGGGACACCATGTCTCAGGTGAGGGCAGGGACCGCGGCTGCCTCCTGGGAGCTGCAGCGAGGGAATGGACCCAGGTACCCGGATATGGGGCGCTGGCGTTCGATGCCGGGTGAACATCTATCTGCCCCAGGTTTAGGTTTCTGGCGGCACCAATGTGACCTTGAACCAGCCCTGGAAGGGCAGCCCCACACCCTGGGGCGGATCCCATCCCAGCTCAGTGAGCAGCTGGACAGATCATGGCACAAATGGACCTCAGGTGGCGCATCAGCTGCTCCCCAGGGAAGCCCCGGGCGCCCCCGGCCACCTCCTGGCGCCAGGAGCAGGGCATGCTGGAGAGGGGGCCAGGCTGCTTCGACCCTCCCACGCCATCTCCAAGCTCTGGCAGCATTGGGCTGGGGCTAGTTACAGACCCCTCAGCCTGCAGGTGCCTGCCATGGTCTGACGAGGCAGTGGTGGGGGTCCCCAGGGGACTCCATGGTCCTGCTGGCTGTGTGACGGGCAGCCTCATCACAAGCAGCATGGGTGATGGTCAGTCTGTCCCCGCTGTGTCCACCCAGGACTTGCCTTCTCATGGCCCTTTAAATGCACACTTGACCTCTGGATCCTCTGCCTTGACCCCTGGGCCTGGGAGGACATGCCCCACCCACCCAGTAGACACTCCGCCCCTTGTAAGCCCCAGCTCAGCCACTCCTCCACCCCACCCCACCCCCAGACTGAGCCCCGGACAGCCCAGGGCTGCACAGATCACATGTGCACCCAACAAGGCAGCATGCCAGAGCTGCCCACAGGCTGCTGACCGTGGGGCCTGGACATGCCGCAAGGCTTGGAGGCCCGGCCAGGACGTCTCAGCGTCCCCCTTGCACTGCTGGAAGATGTGCATTAACTCTGAGAGGCAGTAGTGGCGCAAAGACCCCACGGAGCCGGCGCCACAGAGGGAACGAGGCCTGGGCTGCCCTGCGGGGCAGCTGAGTGTGGCCATTTGGTGGCCAGAGGCCCTCCACGGTGCCACACAAGCTTAGGCAATGGTCCACGTGGCACCGTTTTCTCTCAGTCTAATCTGAAGTGAAGGGGCAGGTTGTGTCCCCAGTGTACCACCCAGCCAGGTCCCTTGCCAGTCCCCTGACCCACACACAGCCTTGCCTGGTCCCCTGGACAGTCCTCTGTCCCCACGCACAGCCCTGCCCTGTCTCCTGTCCCCACGCACAGCCCTGCCCTGTCCCCACACACAGCCCTGCCATGTCCCCTGCCCTGGCCCCTATAAGCAGCTCCACCCACAGCCCTCTGCCCCCTCCAGTGCCCCAGCCTGCCCAGCGGGCGTTCTCTGGAGATGAGTCCTCAGCGCAGCCCTGCCCAGGCCCCCCTGCTGGCCACGAGCACGGTCAGACTTGCAGGCCCGGCTGTGACTCTGACATCGAGGCAGCCGCAGGACAGGATCCCAAGCCCGGGAGTGGGCTTGTCACCCCAGGGAGCCAGCCACCACCTCCTGCTTTGCTGGGCACCAGGGAAGGGGTGCTGTTTTAATTCTACTGGAAAATCCCCAACCCAACATCAGATCACAAGTGTGGTACAAACTGTGTGTGTATGCAAGCAGGGTGAAGCTGACCTCCTCTGGGGCGTGGTCAAGGTTTACCAGTGGTCTCTGGCCTGCTGTGTGCCTTTCCTGTGTCCTGCCCAGCTGCGTGGGTGCACACTGTAGATGCCCGGCTGGGTGGATGTCCACCACTGGGGGTGTGTGCGTGCCACTCTGTGAGGAATCCCTGGGGTTTTGGGGGTTGATTTCCAACAACCAGCTTTGCCGGCCATCCACCAGCAAAACAAGCATGGCTCCCTGAAGCCGCACCCAGCCCTCCTGGGCTCCCCGAAGCCGCTCCCAGCCCTCCTGGGCTCCCCGAAGCCGCTCCCAGCCCTCCTGGGCTCCCCGAAGCCGCACCCAGCCCTCCTGGGCTCCCCGAAGCCGCACCCAGCCCTCCTGGGCTCCCCGAAGCCGCTCCCAGCCCTCCTGGGCTCCCCGAAGCCGCTCCCAGCCCTCCTGGGCTCCCCGAAGCCGCACCCAGCCCTCCTGGGCTCCCCGAAGCCGCTCCCAGCCCTCCTGGGCTCCCCGAAGCCGCACCCAGCCCTCCTGGGCTCCCCGAAGCCGCTCCCAGCCCTCCTGGGAGAGGAGTCCCCGGTCTGGCGCACACTGCAGCAATGCCACCTCCCTCCCTCCTTCCTCTCATCTCCTCAGGTGAGCACCCAGCACACTGGGCAAGGCCGCCAAAGGCGCGGTCTTGTGAGCTCAGTAGCCAGACCCGCTCTGCTGCTGCTCCGGCACCCAGACCGGCACCCGGTGGGTCGGCCTGAGCCGGCCTATGACGCCCGTCATCCCGTCACTCCGAGGCCCTGGCCGCTGGCCTACCTTCCGGATGCAGCTCTCCTGCGGGGACGCGTCCACCTCTGCCAGCACGTGCTGTAAGACAGCGGGGAGGGGCATCAGCGTCCGACGGGAGCTGTGTCTTCCCACAGTCCAGCCCAGACGCTACCTGGGGCCCGAAACTCCCTGCCCTGGAAACTGCCCAGGAGATAGGCCACAGCCTGGGATGCACTTGGGCCCTGGGAGATGGGGTGGGGACCTTCTTCCATTTTGGGGGACCCTGCCTGAGGCCATTTGTCGCTGGAGAGGTCAGTGGTGGGGGAGATTCGGGCTCTGCCTGTTGGGGTTCAGGAAGGCAGAGCCCGGGAGTTGGGGTGTGACAGAGGGTTGGGGTCTGCATGTGGTAGCATGTTAACGGCGACTAGTGAAGTCTGGCATCCGGGTGGGGTGCCCAGGGGAAGGCAGGAAGCTGTGGTGCTGGGATTGCAGAAGAACCAGGCCAGGAGGGGGTCTATGAGGACCCCTCTCACACCCAGCGGTGTCAGCAGCTTGGGCCTTTCCTGTCCCTTGGGGGCAGTGCTTGGGACATGGCCGCCATGAGGCCTCCTGGTGCTGTGCTCCAACTCACAGCTGCCCTGCTCTGGGGGCCACAGGAACCAAGGGCAGCTGCCTCACCCCGGCCTCCGGGAGCCCAGTGAGGGGAGAGTCCCCGTGGAGACGAGGCTGGCCGCCTGGATCCCAGAAAAGCCCCAGGCTTCCAGGAAGGCCCCGACACCAAGGAGAGAGCTGTGACCCTGCACAGTGCAGCCGGCAGGGCAGGCGCCTTGGGCCCTGCGTGGGCGGGGCCAGTTTGCATTGCAGACAGATGCTGCTCTGTTTGTGTCCCTCAGGTGCACCTGCAGGCGACAGACCACCAGGAGAACGGCTCCTTCTTGCAACTCCAGCCCAGTAGCCAGCCTTGCCCCCTGCCCTGCTGTGGTGACCACGGCTGACGCATGGGCCCCTACATCTCCTGCTTGCCTGCCCAACAGCCACGTCCACCAGCAAGGAAGGCTGAGCCACGGGCTGTGACTCTTGGCAGTCACCTGAGTGGGGCGCTGGGGATGCCTGTACCAAGACACGTGGTGCTACGGGCACTGTTTGGGGGCGGTGTACACGCTGGCGTCTGCCGCTGCAATGAGGCCGCTGGAGTGCCACCCCCGCAGGGCACCGCCATGAATGGCAGCCTCCACCAATGGGAGACAGAAGCGGAGTGTCCACCCTCCCCACGTCCACAGGGCTGACCATCCTTTGAGTGTCCCCCGAGGGCCCCTGGAAGCCCTCAGAGATCCTGGCAACTTGGTGGCAGGGGCACCCCCACGTGCTGTTCCCCAATGTCTGTTGGCCTTGGGGTTAGCTCCTCCTGCTGCCTCAGTGGCCAGGGTGAGCAGCTGGAGCTTGGCCAGTGGGGGGGGTTTCATCTCCTAAGACTCCCCACCTCCCGAAGGTGCACCCTCCCCGACTCGGGCATGGCCGCACCTCCCTGTTTGGGGGCTGAAGCCCAGACCCTGGGAGCAAGTGCAGCTGGACTGCCACATGGGGGCCACTGTGATCCCTGGGCCGCCGGATCCCTGGGCTGGGGCCCCAGGTGGCTCCCACAGGCCCGTGGCCCGGTGGCGGGGTCACCCAGAGCAGCTCTTCCTGCGTCTTCAGGAGGCCTTGGGCACTGCCCAACAGGACACGTGTGCTCTAGACCCGGCCAGCTCCAACCCTCCTGCCACACCCAGGACACAGCAGGCCCTTTGTGGGCAGACGCACAGCCCAGTGCCCACTCTGCCAACCCTTATCTCAGGTGGCCACCGCCCAGGCCTGCTGTGTCCTCTGGCCCAGAGCCACAGTCCTGTGTCAGCGCCCCAGCAGTGGCCACATGGGCGTGGCTGCTCCAGCCGCCTCTCCCCCTTCTGGGGAAAGAGGGGCCTGGGCTGTGGGACAGCACAGCGGACGGCCGTCGGGCCTGGTGCGTGCCCGGGGCAGCAGCCTCGGCTCCGGGCTTTTTACACTTGCTCATAGACACTTAGAGTCGGCCACCTACCCCAGCCCCGACCTGGGGAGCTTCAGGGGGTGGACAGGGAGGGCGCCCCCCATGGCATAGCTGTGGGCCACAGCTGGGAGCACACGGGTAGCCTGTTCGGTTACAGGCACCCCAAGGGTTTTGGGCATCCACAGGAAGGGGGCTTTGAGGAGAGCGGTGTCCTTTGCGCCCCAGGGGCTCGCATGGCTGCCCTTTGGCACGGAGCACCTCTCCGGCCACTGCCCTCGGCTGGAGGGCCCGCCGGCTGCCCTCCCTTCCTCCGGGAGCCTTGGAGCCTGCTTCCCGCTGGCCTGGCCCCTGCGCTCTGATCCTCTTCATGTGGCCGCGGCACACGCATGCTGGCCGCCGGAGGGCTGGCAGCACAGTCGGGCTCCCGACTCGCCGCCGCATCCAAACAGGGGTATTAGGTGTGTTTTGATTCCGTGTTTTCGCCAAAAATCAAGGTCTGACCTCCGGCATTTAGCTCCTCTCGCAGGCGTCGGTGCCAGGTTTTAGCTAAGTGCAGTTGGCCAAAACAGTGTTTCTGACTCTTAAAATCAATACCCTCTGTTCTCTGGAAAGCCGGTGAGGAGCCGGCATCACAGGGCATCTCAGCTCTTGCGGCTTGCCAGCTCGCCATGCGGCACCACCAAAGGCGCCCAGCGGGCTGCTCGCCCTTCGCAGGGGTCTGTTATGGGAGCACCTGGAGCGGGAGGGGGTTGCCCCGGGCATGGCAGGCAGAGGGCCACAGTGCCGCCTGCCGGGCCCACGGGCCCCTGGCTCACAGCCGCCCCCTGCTTGCCCAGCTCCAGGTGGTTCGACGAGTCCAGAACTGACCAAGCGCTCACCCTAGGCCTCCGCTGGTGGGAAAAGGAAGGGAATGGCAGACAGAGGGTGCAGGGTGCTTGGCTGTGGCAGGAGGGAGAGCGGCATGGAGCCCTCGCTTGCCCAGCTCCTGTCCGGGCCCCAAGCCTCGCCATGCTGTCCCTGGAGATGGTGGGACATCAGGGTGCTGCCCGACTTGCCTGCTACCTGTCCTTTTCTGGAAGGATGGAGTTATTTTGTTTTTAAGATTTATCTATTTTTATTGGAAAGCCAGATATACAGAGAGGAGAGAGACAGAGCGAAGATCTTCCATCTGTTGATTCACTCCCCAAGTGGTTGCAATGGCAGAAGCCAAGCTGATCTGAAGCCAGGAGTCAGGAGTCTCTTCTGGGTCCCCCACATGGGTGCAGGGTCCCAAGGCTTTGGGCTGTCCTCGACTGCTTTCCCAGGCCACAGGCAGGGAGCTGGATCAGAGGCGGGGCTGCCAGGGTTAGAACTGGTGCCCATATGGGATCCCAGCTTATGTAAGGCGAGGACTTTAACCACTAGGCTACTGCACCAGGCCCTGAATTTTTTTAAAAGATTTGTTTATTTGAAAGGCAGAGTGGCAGGCAGAGATCTTGCACCCGGCGGTTTACAGCCCAGATGGTCAGGGTTTCCATGAGGGTCTCCCACACAGGGGCGGGGTCCAAGCACTTGGGCCATCCCCTGCTGTCCTCCCAGGCACGTCAGCAGGGAGCTGGATGGGAAGTGGGGCAGCCAGGACTCGAGCTGGTGCCCCAAGACAGGAATTGCAAAGAACAAGTCTGACCTTGGTTTCTGTGGCATGAATTGCGTGACTGTGACTGTGATGGTGAGGTTGGGTTTCCTCTTGGGGTGCGTGTGGGGGGCTGTCCTGGGCATCCTTGAGCCTCAACAAGAGGCAAGAGCTGGGGCGGGTATGCCCCCCAAGCGACTGGAGACCTGCCTCCGGAATCAAGTAGGGGATGCGGCATGCTGGGCCCTCCCGCCTGGGCCTCGCCCTGCAGCGCTGGCCAGCACGCTCCCGGAAAAGGGGCTCCCGGCGGCCGGAGCTGGCAGCCAGGCGGGGCCGGGGAGGGTGTGGAGGCCCCCGCTGCAAAGCCAGGGCTTAGTGGTGTTGACACAAACCCTTGAGCTGCAGCCGGGCGCGGGGCAATATTTATTTGTTTTTTTGCATTAAAGGAAAAAAAAAAAACAAAAAAAACGGCTTGGCCGCGTTTGAACCAGCAGAAGTGATTTCTTTCCAGGGCCTTGGACGCTGTAGGCAACTTGGAGGCCCAGACAGACACGTCTCAGTTCCTTCAAGTCAATGGGAACTCTACTCCCCAGAGCCGGGGGCATTCAACCCTCCCGAGCCCCACGGGTGGCCAGCGTGGACCAGCCCACGCGCGGACAGCAGGGAGTGCCTCTCACACCCAACAAGAGAACCGTGGCGCCCCGAGCTCCAGCCTCACGGGCCCCATGGGGTGCAGCGGGGCCCTCTGCCTTGTTCCGGCCACCGGGGCCCCTGGACGTGCCAGCAGGTCCGTCGCACACGTGCTGAGCAGTTCCACCTAAGCCTGCAAGATGGCCACCTCCCAGCCAGGCCCTGCCGCCTGCCCGCACCGGGAGCAACGTGCACGCCGGCAGCTGAGCGCGCCGTCCACCATCGTCCTCCCCACGCAGACCCTGCCCTGGGCTCCCTCCATACCGCCATGGACACACCTGGAAGATCTCCCACCCAGGCTCAGCCCCGCGTGAGCTGCTCTGGGGCAAAGAAAGTGGACCAGCTCCTCCTGCCATCCACACACACACACACACACACACACACGAGAAACCACAGGGCAGTCATGGGTAGCACGGAGTCCCCGTGGGAACCGGGGTGGCCCCAAGATGAAGGAGGCTGAGGTGTTGGGCTGACGGCAGCCGAGCCCAGAGAGGTGAGGACGCTGGACACAGGGGCCAGGAGGGAGGGCAGCGCCTCGTCCTGCAGCTCCCCTGCGTGGTGCTGCTACTGCGACCTCTCAGAGGGGCAGGTGGGATCGCCCCCTTCTTCCCTCCGTGTCCCCCACCATCCACCTGTGTTGCCCCATGGTGGGGTCAATGCCTTGGCTGCTGCTGTAGACCAGCACGGGAGAGCTGAGCCAGGCATGCGGGCACCACACTGGGCACTGGGCCTACAGGAGGCATCTGAGGTGTGGGGTGGTCTCTGCTGGGAGGAGCGGAGGGAGAAGACCCTCCTTGTGACCCTTCTTGTGGACACTGAGTTTGGGCATCCTCCAGGGCTGGTTCCCATAGCAACACCACAGCTAGGTGCCTCCTGCTCTCCCAGTGGCTCCTCCACCTGGCTTGGAGTGGACCTGGCTGTCATGCCAGCTGCCCAGAGGCTTCCCCAGGCCCCACAGACATATCCCAGCGGGGCCCTCGGGCAGCCCCAGCCGGGGCCACCCCAGCCCATTGCATCTGACTCCAGGTCTGGAGCTCAGATGTGGGGCAGGGGACGCGGCATACAGCTGGGATCCCAGGCTCGAGCAGGGCAGACTCCCTGGCATGCCTCCCTGTGTGTAGTGTGCTCTGCTGGGGAGGACCCACTGCCCTGAGTGGACCTGAGAGCAGGCCCCTGCTCCTCCAGGGTGTCCAGCACCGGGCCTGCTCAGATCACTGTGCCCGAGAAGGGGGCAGGTGGAGCGGAGCCCTGGTAGCCGCTGCTTTAGCAGGGAAGTCTGAGCTAAGTGCTTCCTGGCAGAGTCAGGCCCTGGACCAGGGGAGAGCCCCACTGAGCTGCCAGCTCGGCCTAAGCTTCCTGCCCGGGTGCAGAGGGGAAAGTCCAACATCATGAAGGAGCTGGGGCTGGCTCTGAGGGTCATGTGTTGGGGGCAGGGAGGCACTTGGGCTCAGCCCCCAAAAGCTGGGTCGGGGAAGCCCTGCCCCACGCTGCGACAAGCTGGTCGTGGGTTCAGGGGACCTAGACCAGAAGCTCAGCCATTCCCCTTCTGTGCAGTCAAGGAGGGAACAACACTGCCTGTTCTGGGCACACAGAGCCTGAGAGGCAGAGGGCCTCAAGGGAGGTGGGTCCCCAAGCACAAGGCCAGCACAACACCCACATGCTCAGGTGACAGGATCCTCCGTCACTCCTGGCCGCTGGCCACGATTCTGGGCTGCGTGTAGGGGCTAAACTCATCCGGACTCTTGCAAGGGCTATAAAGAGGCAGGGATCCAAGTGTGCCAGGTGACAGGTGATCACTGAGGGCTGACAGGTGCACACTCAGGGCACACTCAGGGCTCACAGGTGCACATTCAGGGCTGACAGGTGCACACTCAGGGCTGACAGATACACACTCAGGGCACACTCAGGGCTGACGGGTGCACACTCAGGGCTCACTGAGAGCACACTCAGGGCTCACTGAGAGCACACTCAGGGCTCACTGAGAGCACACGCAGGGTTCACTGAGGGCACACTCAGGGCTCACAGGTGCACATTCAGGGATCACTCAGGGCACACTCAGGGCTCACAGGTGCACACTCAGGGCTCACTCAGGGCACACTCAGGGCTCACAGGTGCACACTCAGGGCTGACAGACACACACTCAAGGCACACTCAGGGCTCACTGAGAGCACACTCGGCTCACTGAGGGCACACTCAGGGCTCACAGGTGCACACTCAGGGCTCACTGAGGGCACACTCAGGGCTCACTGAGAGCACACTCAGGGCTCACTGAGGGCACACTCAGGGCTCCCTGAGAGCATACTCAGGGCTCACTGAGGGCACACTCAGGGCTCACAGGTGCACATTTTGAGAGCAACATCTGATTAGGGGACGCTAACGGGTTCTGCAGAATGTTCTATAAACCACTGCACTGAGGGATGCTGGACGTACCAACAGTGGCCGTTGACACCTGCACCCTGAGTTTGGAGAGATTAGGACGCACCCTTAACTGTCACCACCACCTACGCCATCCCCGCACCTCCAAACATGTCTTCTAGCCTTTCATCATAATTGCCATCATATCATTACTGCAACCAACATGGTATTATTATTATTAGTGTTTGTATTATCATATTATTATTACTATTATTACCACCATATTACCATTATTACCACCAAATCATTGCTATTATTACCACCAAATCATTGCTATTATTACCACCAAATCATTGCTATTATTACCACCAAATCATTGCTATTATTACCTTCTTATCATTGCTACTATTATCATCATATCATTATTACTATTATTACCACCGTGTGACAGGGACACTTGGCAGACTGAAGGATGCAGTGTGTGGCACGAATGGACCTGGAGGGGTTCTTCGCAGGACCCTGGACGTGGGCAGCAGGAAGTGAGCCCCCCGGCTGGATCTGTGGACCCTAACCAGCGGGAACAGAGACCCGGGGAATCCCCCCGGCTGGATCTGTGGACCCTAACCAGCGGGAACAGAGGCCCGGGGGAGCCCCCCGGCTGGATCTGTGGACCCTAACCAGCGGGAGCAGAGGCCCGGGGGGGGGGGGAGGGTCTGTGGACCTTGTTTGTGAATGATGTAATTATCACTTGTTGGAGACGGCCAGCAAGTGCCCATCTGCTGGTCTACTTCCCAAGTGCCCGCAACGCCAGGAGCCAGGCCAGCTCAGTGCCAAGGGATTGGGGGCTCAACCCAGGCCTCCCATGTGAGGCTGGGGGCCTAAGCCCTGGAGCCACGTGCTGCCTTGCAGAGCCTGCACTGGGTGACAGTAAGTCAAGGGCAAAGCTGAGGGGAGGCCAGGCTGTCAAGAGGGGACCCAGGCCCTCGGAAGTGGGGTGCCCACCCCAGAACACATTTGGTGGCAGCATCCATCAGCCTCCACCCTTGCTGGCCCCTGCATTTACTTAAACCAGCACCAGGCTGCTCTGTCGCCGCAAGACTGGGACAATGTTTGGGGGGGTTGGTCTCTCCCAGGACCACCGAGGACCTGCCCTACCTGCCTCTGAGAGTTCCAACATACCTCTCTGCCTTTCCGGCCCAGGGAGGAGGTGCCGCGCAGGGCAGGGACCCTGGTGGAGACTGACGCCCTGGGGGATGTGGCTTTGCTGCCTGAGGATTCAGTCACTGTTTCCCTGTAAGTGTGCCAGGGTCTGGTCACCACCACAGGGAGGGGCCATCAGCTCCCGGGGCCCAGGAGTACAGCCTATTGCTGTCCGACAGGCACTGCCCACATCTCACAGGAAGATCTGCCTTTAGTGAACTGCCTGGGGCAGGCGGGCCTCTCTGGGAGCCTGGCAGCAACGCTCAGGAGTGGCAGCCCTCTGTGGCAGCCCTCCGTGGCAGCAATGCTGAGGAGTGGCAGCCCTCCGTGGCAGCAACGCTCAGGAGTGGCAGCCCTCCATGGCAGCAACGCTCAGGAGTGGCAGCCCTCCGTGGCAGCCCTCCATGGCAGGGCTGCCATCACTCAGCTGGTAATGCTGGACTCCGGCTAAAGGCACAGATTGAGTGTCCCCGAGTGCTCTCTGCTGGTGATGACCCTATGACCGTGACCTTGACCCCTGAGGTCCAGAGAGGTCACAGACAGGAAGTGGCAGAGCAGGGTCCTCCCGGAAGCTGGCTGGGCTCTGAGGCAGGAAAGGGGGCGGGGAAGGAGGTGTTGAGAAGCGGCTTGGCTTTGCTCCCCACAACCGAACGCCAGCCCATTGGCAGTGCAGGGCCAGTGCCCCGGCCATTGCTGCCTTGCTAGGCTGTGGGAAACTGACAGCCACCACGCAAGATGGTCAGTCCCCCAGCTGGGACTGCAGTGTGACCTGCTGTGCCACAGAACCACCACTTGGTGCCGAATACAAGGCCTGGGTGCTGTGGACATCCATCAGGAGCCGCCTGGGGGAGCTTGGGGAGCAGGACTGAGCAGATGAGGCCTGGCGGGCCAGGAGGCCGCGCATCCCTCTCCTCCACCTGCTCTTAACTTCCAAGCACCCAGACAAGTCCTCCTTGGTCCGGCCAATGTCAGCTGCCCAGCTGGCAGATGCAGAGTCTGGCAAGACTGCCTCTCACCCCCGGGTGTCCGCTGGGGACCCTGGCACCCGTGTTGCCCTCACAGTCCTTCCTGCTTCCTCTGTGAACTGGGTGAGAGCTCACGCAGGAAGATGCTGGGTGAGCAGACGCAGCCCTGTGCTGGCCCCCACTGCCGCTTAGAAACGCGAGCTTATGGCCCCACAACAGATGTCGCAGTCCCTCCTGGGGGCAGCCCAGGCTCAGAGACTGGCGCCTCCTCCTGGAGGTGGACCTCACCTGGGCAGCGCTGCTGGCTGGGCGCCCCGTAGCTGCTGTCCCGCTTCCAGAGGACAGCTGGGCCTTCTGGTTTGCTTGGGCACCTGCCTGGGTCTCCGCACTCAGCCTACAGGCAGTCGCGTCCCCAGGGGCTGACCCAGGTCACCTTTCCTCTCAGGACCCTTCCCGACCTCCCAGGTATGACCACGGCACCCTCCCAGTGAGGTGTCTACCCACTAAAGGATGGGGGTTTGCCCACAGAGAAGTCATGGACTGCCCCAGGCCATTCCCGTCCGTGCTGGGCAGCCCCCAGGGAGCCACCTCCTTGGCACTGTGAGGCACTACATGGGAGAAGAGTAAACCCCGAGTGCTGGGGCGGTGGGTTCTGGGCTGCAGCTGAGAGCCTGGGGCTCCCAGGCCCTGTGTGTCCCTCAGTTAGTCACCTTCTGCCACTGCTGGCATGGTGCCATCTCAGCCTTGAACCCTCACACCTGGTAGCAAAGAGCATGCTGCTCCCTGCCCCTACCGGTGGAAACGCACTTACTGTGATGGGAAAAGCTGGGGGGCAGCAGCGAGCCCCCTCTCCCAGCTGCGGCTCAGTGGCGCCTCACAGGGCACAAGGCATACACGGGGAGGGGCAGCAGGGGCCAGCCCTGCCCCAGAGCCCTGGCACAGAACTGCAACACTGCTCTTGCGACATGTGGAGGCCGGGTGGACGCAGGGAGGGGAGCCGGGGCGTGGCCGGGTGGACGCAGGGAGGGGAGCCGGGGCGTGGCCGGGTGGACGCAGGGAGGGGAGCCGGGGCGTGGCCGGGTGGACAGAGGCAGGGGAGCCGGGGCGTGGCCGGGTGGACGCAGGGAGGGGAGCGGGGCGTGGCCGGGTGGACGCAGGGAGGGGAGCCGGGGCGTGGGCTGGTGGACGCAGGGAGCGGAGCCGGGGCGTGGCCGGGTGGACAGAGGCAGGGGAGCCGGGGCGTGGCCGGGTGGACGCAGGGAGGGGAGCCGGGGCGTGGGTGGGTGGACGCAGGGAGGGGAGCCGGGGCGTGGGCGGGTGGACGCAGGGAGGGGAGCCGGGGCGTGGGCGGGTGGACGTAGGGAGGAGAGCGGGGCGTGGGCGGGTGGACAGAGGGAGCCTGGCCCCAGAGGTGCCTGCCGGGCCCCGCCATGCTCTCGGTCATGGCAGTTCTGCCACCCCGAGCCCCTTTGCTCGGTGCCTGCACCTGGCACGCTGCGGTCTTTGTACCCGATTTTCCAGCTGAATTGAACGCAGCCTGTGGGGATCACAGAGCTCGGCTGGGGTCACTGAACCTGACACCGGGGAAGTTTCTGGCCCCAGGACATAGAAGCTCGTCCCGACCCCGTGGCTGCAGGCTCGTTCATAAATAACGGACTCGGTTGGGCAAGACAAGCTGCCAGCAGCCAGGGCCAGGGCTGCAGGTGCTCAAACCCTGGACCCTCGCCGGCCAGAGGAAGAGGCTGGGTGCGGCAGCCTGTCACCAAACCCCTATGCCACATCCCCCCTTAAAGAGCTGTGAGCAACAGCCCCTGGTCTGTTTGCCTAAGACGCCACCGTCACTGACTTGGTCTTGGTGAGAACAGGCGCTGGGCACTGGGTGTCGATTGGCGTGCGCCACGGCACAAGGAGAAGCCATTGCGCATGAGCCGGCTCAGCCCTGTCCCCTGGGGTCAGCGTCCTGGGACTGTCCTGGAGTACACACCAGGGTCTTTAAAGAGACGCATGGCTTTCCCTCGTGGAAGGGAAAGGCTGACAGCGTATCAGCCAGCCCAGCTCTGCAGAAAATCCTAGACTCCAACCTCACCGTGACTGCAGGATGGTGCTGCCGGGAGGCTCATCAGACGCCAAGGGCACATGGTGGGTGGGGAGAGGCACCTCAGGGCCGCCTGAGCCCAGCACCGGCACCATCTACCACCACCCGTCCACCCACTGCCCACTCGTTTGTCCACCACCCCTGCCTTGTCACTGCCTACCCGTCCATCCACTGTTCATCCGTCCACCACTCTGTCCACTGCCCATGGGTCCCAGCAGCAGCCATGACTAAACTCAAGGATGGCCACCGCAGGGCCAGATGTTCCACACAAATGCAATCTGCGTGCTCTGGGGCTGCAGAGGCCACTGGACGTGTCCCACAGAGATGCAGTGTCCAGCTCAGAGGCACACACGCCGCAGTGCCCCCTGTAGGCCCCCTCCTGGCCTGAGTGTACACGCAGCCCTGGAATCCAGGCCCACAGGCCTCCGGAGTGCGCACACGTCCCTGGAGTGCCCCCCCCAAGACCACCCCCTGCCCTCCCGAATGTACACGTGATCTGGTTCTGAACAGAGAGGAGCTGGCAGCAGGTCGGGGCTGCCTTCACCAAGGTCTGCAGGGGGCTGCCCACCTGCTGGGCGTGGCCTGTGGTGAGGCAGCAGTGCCCTTCAGACCTGTGGGGGGTGGTGCTTGCCCAGGCACTTTCCTTCAAGGGAGGACCCCCCTGAACCCAGCTCTGCCCCCGTGGCTCCGTCTGCAGGCGCCGTCTGGTGACCCAAGGCACTTCCTGCTGTGACGCAGCAGGGCAGGACTCACCTACGTGGGTTTCTAAGGCAGAATTCGAACTCCCAGTGCCTCACCCCTTATCTGATCACTGCTGTTGGTCTCCTGCGTCCCCCACGCATGCCCAAACACACACACACACACACACACACACACACATGTCCGGTGAGTCTGTATGTCCATGCCGGCGAAGCAGATGCCCACAGGCTGCCCTGTTCCCTGGAGGCAGCTAGGGCCAGGTCCCCACGGGTGCTGGGCGAAGGCAGGATGGGGCGGGGCGCCTGAGCTGGCGCTCAGAAACCTCTCCGAAATACTTGGGTTTTGTCAAAATCCCAAACCGCCGTTTGCCAGGCACTTTTCCCGCTAGTGTTTGAGCCCGCGGGTATTTTAAAGGAAATGAAATCCGTGTGTTTCTGATTTATTTATACTTAACTCATCAAAATGCTGTTTTAAACAGCTATTCTGTGTCCAAATGCCCTTTCTACTTCTCCCTCCCCTCCTTACAAACCAAAAGCTCATGTTTGGCTGAGACAGTTCGACCTTGAACCCTCACATACTCGGCAGGCGGTGGCAATCAGGTTCCCAGTGTCCACAAGGACCTGAACTGGAGCCGGAGGAACTCCCAGCACTGCCCCTGGGGGCACAGCGACAGCAGGGTGCCCTCCGCTTGCGGCACCAAGCAGGGAGCCACGAGGCAGGGAGCCGGGAGGCAGAGCTGAGCCCCACAGCCCCACAGCACACGCCTGGATGGCCCAAGGTCACCTTGGACACCGGAGCCTTCCTCCCCTGCCCCACTGCGTTGCTGAGTCTCGCTCCCCAGGGGACCTGTCAATGTTCCCTCGGAGCCTACAGTCTGTTTCATTCCAGCCTGGCCCTCCCTGCCTCGCTGTGCCCCTAGGGACTGCCTAATGCAGGTGGCCAGGTGAACACACGCGTGATTCTAATGCAAGTCGGAGCCAATTCAGACGAATACAATGTTTTTTTCCAAGAAAAGAAACAAGGAGGCGGCGGCTGCAGCCCCCAGGGAGCAGCCGAGCAAGTGCACTGAGAGGGGGCGGAAGGCAGCGGGCAGGGCAGCGCCATCGCGAGGGCCTGGCACTGCCGCCTGACCGGCAACACGTGGCTCCAGCAGGACGCTCGGGTGTGACATTCACTCCCGGTCGCTCTCCTGCGATGGAGTTCAATGACGAGTGTGATTGCTTTTTTCTGCACTCTGTAAAGCCTTCCTCCTCCAGCATTTAATTGTGCTCCCTGGCAGATTCAGTATTCATGATGGCCCGGCTGGCCCCAGCCCCTCAAACAGACCATCCGAGCGGCCATAAACGTCCGTTCCGATGATTGATGCTCTCCTGGAAACTGATGATCTATTTGCAGGTCACGGGGACTGAGGGATGGCTGCCTCACTCCCTCACACAATAGCTTCTCGGGGAGGGAAGTCCCTTGATGGGGGCAATAGATTTTCCATCGTATTTAAAATTTGCAAAAGTGACGCCCATTCGTCTTAATATTCCAAACAGGAGGCATGCCTCAGACAGCGTGGGGCAGCCAGCCCCTCTCCCGTGCCGCCGTGGCCCTGGACATGGAGGACGGCCCCCAGCCGAGCAGCCCACAGCGCCGGCGGCTTCTCCTGCTCCGGTGGGCGCTCAGCCCGGCCTCAGGCCCCCACAGTCCCAGGGTACCTGGCTGAGTAGCTGAAGACTGTTCTACAGGCTGGATCTAGGCCATGGTCCAAGCTCCTGGATTGTGGCACACTCCTACCACAAGGGAAGGGACGCCTTGGGAGAGTGGAATGAGTCCAGCTAGCCCTTAAGTAAATGCAGCCACATCACCTGCCCTGGTGCCAAGAACCCTGGCTTCCTCTGCTGCCATCTGCATGCAGGAGGAGTGTGCGGGGTTGGCACACCTTTGGGTGGGGGGTGCTGGGGCGGGCGAGCACAGTGGAGGGTGCCCAGCCTGCCACAGCCAGGACCCAAGATGGACTTTGGCTCATCAGCAGCATGACGGAAGATAACAGGTGTCGTAAAGAGGCACTTACTAGGTGGGGTACTGGATGAGCGCTCCAGCCCAGCGCTGGCTCACTGTGCGCAGGCGACAGCAGCCCGGAGAGCCCCAGCAGCAGAGGGAAGCCCTCGTCCCGGTGTGGCCGAGGCAGGCCCATCCTACAAAAGTGCCACCTGGGCACTTGGTTCACCTACGTGGGCAGCTGCCTTCAGCGGCCAACAGGAGCGGTAGGGTCCCTGGCTGATCGGAACACCTTGGCCACTCCTGAGAGCTGTGCTAGCTCCCCCACACTGCACACCCCTCATGGCGACTTGGGGTGCCACAGGTGAGAGCGCTCAGCAGCTCAGGACGGCCTGAGGGCTGCAGTCCCCAGCCCCAGGGTAAGCTCCGTCCTGCCCTTGGCCACGAGGGTGGGGGCTCTCAACACTCTCCCCGGCAGGAAGCCTTGATGGGCTTTTGACGGAGCAACCTGCTGGGCCTGCTGATGGCACAGGCCCAGTCCAGGCCCCTGCCAGGCACGCCCCACTCACCAGCTACCGTGTGGGGCAGGGCCTGCTCCCAGCCCTGGCAGACACGCCCACAGCGGGAGGCTGGCGGGAAGAGAGTGGGGGGACTGGGCACTGGTATTTCCCAGGGCCAAGGCCTCCCACACAGGGGCCGGCAGCTGGGGGCAGCTGGGGGCAGCTGGGGGCTTGCATCTGTTGCTGTCAGCTCTTACCCCATGGGGATGTCTGGCAGGGTGGGCGGTAGTGGGGGGTGGGGGAACCTGCCTGTTCTCAATCTGTTTGCTTTGCTGGGGGAAGGGGCGGGGGAGACCTGAACTCAAAGTCATGCTGGGCTCCTGCGGCAGGCCCACCGCCAGCACGTTCTGGGGGCAGGTGACCAGCCCTGCAGCCTCCTGGGGTTCCCTGCAGCCTGGCCCTGGACTTCTGGGCTCAATGGGCACTTGCCAACCCAAGTCACCATGCAAGGGGGTCCACAGCTTTGAGGAGTGGCTAAAGCCAGCTGGCGGGGGAGGGGTGCACTGGGGTCAGCCATGGAACGTGCAGCCCTGGAACTCCCCCACACACACGTGTTCTCAGTGTGCACACGTTTACATGCATGAATGCGTCTTTTATATCTGCAGGTGGGTCAGTGCTGACGTACACACGTGTTAGCATGCACGTCCATGTGCTTCTCCATGTGTGCAGCTCCCTCCCACCCTGTGCCATGGTACCCTGCTCAGGCCCGGATCGCCCACCCTACTGGTGCCATCAGGAGCTGCTCCTGGGCCTCAGAGGCTGCTGGGAACCTGGGGAGGGGAGGGGTGGTGGTCCCTGCAAAACCTCCCTTTCTCCCCTTGTACGTTTCAGACAGAGGAGACCGGTCAGCAGGACCCATGGGTGCCTGGGGTCCTGGTGCCCGCAGCGGGGCCTGGCACCGTTCCGGACCTCTCCAAGGCCCACCCAGCTCACTGGACCACAGACACAGGCTGACCTAGGGGCTGACCTGCCTGGCCACAGTGATGGCAGAGATGTGGCTCACGTGCTGGGACAGGCTGGGAGCAGCGAGGGCTTGGCTCCAGAGCGGCAGGTGCGCAGAACACAGCAGGCACAGAGGGATGTAGTGGGCAGAGCCGGGGAACACGCAGTGTCCATCCCAGAGCCCACTTGGGGGACTCTGCGCTCTGAACTCACGTAGCTCCATCTGTGGCCAGTGCCAGTGGCAGCTCGGGGCCCTGGCTCCCAGCCAGGGAAGCCTGGAGGAGGCTGAGGCAGGGCGGCAAGGCCGGCAGGCGCCTCCCCAGTGGGCTCAGAGTGATGGCAGCCCCTGCTCAGTCATTAACCGGCAGGGCATTATCGGAGTAGGATCTGCAAGCGGAGGCAGGAGAGGGGACGCCTTATCGCGGGTCCCAGGGGCTGCAGACAGACCTGGCTAATCATCAACCGCTCTTGCCACTCTGCCTCGGAGGCCCGTGCCCTTCCCCCGACCCCCGGGGCCAGCACTGCAGCCCTGCCACTGCTGCAGCCGCAGCGACGGGAAAGAAGGCGCAGGCAGGCCCGGGCACTGGCACAGCAGACAATGTGCCTGTGAGCCGGCGGGCTGGCTGCTGTGGGCCCGCTGCCCTGGCCCTCTGAGAGCTGCCCGCTCTAGCCCGCAGTGTGAGGTGCCGCTGTTCAGTGCTCCGACGCGCCCCAGATGGAGACGTCAGCCCGTCCAACTGCAGCAAATTACCAATTTTTCTTTTGTTAATTGGAAATAAAAATGTTTTCCGAGGGAGCCGCTTGCTGGCATGCGGTTTTCGGTTTCCGTACGCCAGGAGGCTGCGTTGGAAATGTGTCTCTGGGCACCACTCGCTCTGGGACGGCCCTCGCTGGGCACGGCCCCCACCCCTCCCCTCTATCCCAAGAACCCCCTCCTCTGCTGGGCATTTGTGGAAAACTGTGGGCAAGAGGCCGGTGGCAGGACAGCCCCTGGGCAAGGTGTGGACAGCGGGGCAGCTCTTGCCTCCCTGCCCCCAGCCCAGAGCAGTGGCTCCCATGTGGCCAGCGGACAGCACACACCACAGTGGGGAGGTCGGCCTGGCCTGGCCTCCCCTCTGCTCCGAAGGTGGAAGAGACCTTGGAACCAGGGACAGGGGTAGGCATCTGCCAGTGTGGCGAGTGTCGCCTCCTGCCAATTGCAACAGAGAGGGTCAGAGAGCAGCCAAGGGCATCCTTGCCAGAGGGATGGGCAGGGCTGGGCAGCAATGTGGAAACCTGTAGGCCAAGATCCCCATTCCTGCCTGCCTGTGTGTGGTGTGTACAAGCATGGTGTGTGCAAAGGTGTGTGTACATGCACGGGTGTGTGCAAGCATGTGTGCGTGTCTGGATGTCTGTGTGCAAGTATGTGACCTTGTGTGCCCATGCCTGCATGGGCACCTGGGCGGGCGGAGGGAGGAAACGCTGACTGCCAGGTGCCAGGCCCCACCTCACTGTCCATGTCACAATCATGGGTGCCCGCCGGGTACCAGGCCCCGCCTCCAGCAGTCCACGCCACAGCTGCAGGTGTCCGCTGGGTGCCAGGTCCCGCAAAGATGTGAGGCCTTGGGAAAAGAGTCTTACTCAGCCAACTGCCACAATGGCATTTTGTTGAGGCTGGAGCGGGGGTGGAAGCGGCAAGGGCGCCCCAGGGCCTGCAGTGTGGGACAAGGATGACTTATGGCTCCTGTGTCCTGGCTGCGTGTGGGGACAGACCCCATGCAGGGGACAGAGGAGCTAGACCCGGTGGGGAGGGAAGGATGGTGGCCACATGGCTGAGGGACCCTAGCACCTTGCAGTAGGAGAGGCCTAGGGTGGAGGGCAGACCTGCAGGGAGCGTGAGCACCAGGCGGAGGCCTCAGGGTGAGTGGCTGGGGCTCCCCCAGGCCCTCTGCCCACACTCGGGTCCATGTCCTCTCCAAGCGACCCCTGCGGAGGGAGGAGCTCTCCTGGCGGATTCCAGCCCGGCCCCAGCCTGGGCGGCCATAAATCCAGCAGGAGGCTCCCCTGGGATCCCCACTCCCATTCCACACCAAATAAGTCGGCTTGAGCCAGGGCACACAGCCCAGAACCCTGCATGGAGGCATCTCCTGCCCACCCCACACGTAAATCCTGCACGGGTGAGCCGACCAGCCCGGGCCAGCCCATGCGTGCACATAGCCGCCAACCCACGGAGCCTGCTGCAGGGTTTCTCCCGGGGCCTCTCTCGGTGGGCTGGGAGGTATAGGAGTGTGCACAGTGACGATGGTGGTGGCAGCCCTGGCGCCTGCCCACGCAGCAGGGCAGCAGGGACACGGATGCCAGTCATAGCGGAGGAGCTTGTGAGGTTGTGGTTGCCACTTCCCAGCGAGGGCCAGCCCAGCTGGCCTGTGCTGGCCCTCGGCCTTGACCCACAGCCCCATGGGCTGCAGGCGGCCTCTGCCCTCCAGCGGCAGATGCACAGCTATGGCCTAAGGTCCTGGGCTCCCCTCCAGCAGCTCAGGGACACCTATCGTAGCCGGCCCAGCAGGCCATGCCCGCCCATCCGCTGCCCTCCTCTCCCGGGCCCCCAGGGCACCCAGTGTCATGGGTGACATGAGAACCGCCCGGGGCGTTTTGCACCCTGGACATGCCGGGGCTGTGCGGTGTGCTGGGGCCCGGGCAGCTTCAGCGTCAGCACAAACGTCGCCCCCACTTCTCCCTGGGACTCTCGGGAGCGTTTTTCCCATGGAAAGAGAGGGTGGCCTTTGTGAGGGGGCATGGCCAGCCCAAGTTACAGTCAAGATTAATCCCCAACAAGGCACAGAAGACAAGCACAAAGAGAATCATACACTCGGGTGCTCAATGGATGTTTTCATAAATGTATGAATAATTTAAATTATCATTGCCGAGTATTTATTCGAGTGTTTCAGGGGAAAATGCCTCTTCTCTTTCTCCCTCGGCCCCTTTCAGCCTGTGTCGTCTCTTTTATGTGCTGCCTGGGCCGTTTCTTGCCATCTGAATCGGCCCCGGGGACAATGGGATGCAAGACGCTGAGGGCCCGGCAAAGAATGGCGCCCTTGTTGCCGACGCCCGGCCCTGACATTGATTAACGAGGGTGCAGACACGGGCAGAATCTGTGAGCGCCAAGGGGGGACTGTGAGCCCGAGGGCACTGGGGCGGGCCGCAGGGCTGCCAGGGAGAAGGGCACGGCGGCCCCCACGCCCAGTGGGAAAGGGCAGAGGGGAGACCACAGCTCCGAAGCTGCCGGAGGGCTTGGGAACCCCTCGGAGGACAGGGTGCCCCGACTGGTGCCTACTGGCCCAGCAGGCACCTGCTGGAAATGGGAACGTGGAGCTACTGCCCACCTGCTGGCAGAATTGGCCACGGGGGCGGACCCACAGGTGTCCTCCTGAGGGCTCTGCCTTCCTGGGCCCTGATGGGGGCAACACCTCTGCGTGCCAGTCCACAGAGGTTCGGTTCTCTCCATCCTACCTGGTGCTGGCCACGCCCTGTGGTCTGGGTGTGGTCAGCCTAGAGGCCCCGGACAGCATTCAGCTGCTGGGCTGCTAGCAAGCGATCGGCCAGATGAGGTCTGTGAGGGGAGGAGGCCGGCACCAACCAGGGACCAGAGCTGGCACACAACCCTCACCAGAGGCAGAACCCATGGGGCCACAGCATCCCCAGGCTCAAGGCGACAGACGGCTGACAGATGCCCCATCTCACTTGTGACACTCACCAACATTCCAGCACTGAGAAGGAATATTCTGGAGTGTCCTTTCAGCCTTGATGGGACAGGATGGTGTCTGGGAACAGTGCAGTGACCTTGGCCCCGGCTGGCTGCCACACAAGCTGCCTGCGTCGTCTCAGGCCACACAGCCCAGGGGCTGTCCCCGTGGACGAGCTGACCCTCCACAAGGTCAGCGTTGCTCCCAGCCACCCTCTGTAGGCCTCTCTCACTTGAGACAGAAAATGTGAGGCATAGGGTCGGGCACCGAGAGGGGAGGTGACCCCTCAGCAGAGGCAGCACCCAAACAGACAGGCTCAGATTTCTAGGGGGCGTCAAAGCTCTCCCTGCCTGCGGCCGTAGTCAAGGCATGTCCCCAGCGCAACAGCACCCAAGAGGAAGAGAAGGAGGACCACTCCTGAGGGGGACACACTCCCAAGGGGGACACACTCCCGAGGGGGACACACTCCCAAGGGCTGGGGGGACACACTCCCGAGGGCTGGGGGGACACACTCCCGAGGGCTGGGGGGACACACTCCTGAGGGGGACACATTCCCGAGGTGGACACAGTCCGAGGGGGACACATTCCCAAGGGCTGGGGGGGGACACACTCCCGAGGGCTGGGGGGCGTGGCAGCTCCGGGCTGTGGGCCTGTGTCTGGCAGCGGCTTGCCCGGTTACTGTCTGGACTGGTGGCCACACCCGGGGCCCCACGAGCTTCCGAGTTAATGTAGCGAACACAACGGTGTTGATTGGGGTCGGCAGGTCCCTCCAACCTGGCCCCCAGAGGCCTTGCTCCATAGCCTGGCCTGAGTGACCTTGGGTGGGCAGAGCCCGCTTCCGGGCCAGAACGCCCCCCAAGGCAGCGCCACGAGGGGTCCAAGGGGTACCCCTCAAGGAACCAGCCTGCGTGCACCTGTGACTCTGGTGGTCAGTTTAAGTGCTGCTGAGCCCCATAGATATCACCAGGCCCCGCAGTAGTGGCCACATGCACACGCGGATGGTCAAGGTCATGGCCCCTAAGCCAGGGACAGCTGGGGCCCTCACCCTGCCTGGCAAAGCAGCGTGAACAAAGCACACACAGGGCCTCATTTCAGGTGCAGGATCCAGTGGGGAGGGAGGGGCAGACTGATTCCCACCCCGTTGCTGCACGGGTGTGCTGGCTACCCTGGCCCTGCTAAGCCATGTGTGCAAATCAGGGCCGTGAGCCACGGAACTCTGTGTGCGGCCACCCGTGGCAGGCAAGCAAGGGGAACCTTCTGTCTCTGCCCTGTTGCCAGGACGGGGTGTGGCCAAGCACCCCCTTCCCACCAGCCCCCTGCAGCTTTGGGGCCTGGGAAACACAACGAGACTTGATAATGATGGGACATCAGGGAGAACAGAGAGCTGGGAGCAGAGCCTCGCGTGGGCAGCAGGTGCGGGCAGAGCCGAGAGGCCTGGGTGCAGAGTCGACGCACGCCGCAGGAGGGGAGCAGGTGCACTGCTCTGAGGCAGGCGTCCAGGCGGACCTCAGAGACGGAGCTGCAGCGAACTCCGGGGTGCCCACCCAGTCCCCCTCTCTGGCCAGGCCTGAGGCTCCCCACTTGGGCCACCCCTGCCCCCACCTCCCGCTTGGGCTGGCGGCCAGGGGGCATCAAGATCCCCTGACGGGCTCGGCGGCGTAGCCTAGCGGCTAAAGTCCTCACCTTGAACGCCCCGGGATCCCATATGGGCGTCGGTTCTAATCCCGGCAGCTCCACTTCCCATCCAGCTCCCTGCTTGTGGCCTGGGAAAGCAGTCGAGGACGGCCCAATGCATTGGGACCCTGCACCCGCGTGGGAGACCCGGAAGAGGTTCCTGGTTCCTGGCATCGGATTGGCGCGCATCGGCCCGTTGCAGCTCACTTGGGGAGTGAATCATCGGACGGAAGATCTTCCTCTCTGTCTCTCCTCCTCTCTCTGTATATCTGACTTTGTAATAAAAATAAATCTTTAAAAAAAAAAAAAGATCCCCTGACAAGACAGCCCCTGAGGGTCACTGGAGTGCCCCGCGCCAGCAGGGACAAGTGAGGGGCTTAAGTCGTCCCAGGCCACATGAAAGGGACATGGGAGGACAAACAAAGCTGCCGCTGGCCGCGGGCGGACACGGAACGCCAGAGGAGGCGCACGCAGCCCTGCCACAGCCCCGATGGGTTTTCAGTGACTGGAGTGCAAATTAGCGGGGTCCAGGAGCCTTGCTGCTGTCAGTTCTCGGCTGGCGGACACTCTGAGGCAGCGGGCGGATTAATCAGACTAAAGAGGCCGCCATTCCCAGAGCCTTCCGCTCTGCTGCTGGCTGTGCGTCCTTGCTGCCCTCGGCCAGCGCGCCAGACCAGGGCGCATGCGCACATGTGAGCGCCCACACGCGTGTGCAGGCATGCACCCTCCGCTTGCTGTTTGGGGCAGATTGGCAGTTCTCAGATGTTCCCTCTGAGATGTCACCAGGACCGGCAGGGCAGGGGCGTCCAAGCCCTGAGCAGGAGCCAAAACAAGCCTGTCCTGCCGCCGGGGGCTCACCAGACCCCCCAAGGCCACCGGAGGCTCCGTGGCTGCTCAAAGCTGTTAACTGAGCCCTCGAGAGATGCCTACTGGGTGCTGGCCAGACCTCCTACCTGCCAGCCGCAGAATGGAGCAAATGGCCACCACACACAGCGACCAGGATGCCCCCTGTTCCTGGAGGAACTGGCCTGTGTCCAGGAAGTGAACAAGGAATGAGCTGGGAAAGCAGCTTCTCACTCCACAGCTCAGTAGGCCCCAGGACACATCCCCTCCCCCAAAGCAACAGGTGGCACTGAGGTGTTGATGGAGATGCCAGGACATTCCAGAACATTCCCTAGGCACCTGCCAGCTCTGCTTTCCTGCTTCCTGCCTGGTCTTTTGGGAACGCATGGGTGACCATAACCTTCACAAACCTCCCCAAGAGGCAGGAGCTCTGGCCGGCTCTGGTCTGTCTCAGGTGAACTCGGAGGCAGGCGTGGAGGTCAGAGCCTGACTTGCAGTCCCAGGTACCAAGAGTGAGCCGTGATCTGCTGCCCAGGCCTGTGACATCCTAGCCGCCCTTCCTTCCACCCCTGCTGAGCCGGACCCAGGCTCCCCCCGGCTTTTGCCAGGAACCTCTGGAGACCTGGGACTCCTCCCCTGGCCTGGGCGAGGACAGCATGGGTCCTTCTCACCTACATTCTCCCCCTCGACACCCTGGAGAGTCTGTGGGAGGTGCAACCTGGCACCTCATGGGACATTCACCCCAGTTCCCGCCAAGAGGCTGGGTCCCTCTCCCTCTGTCTGCCTTGGGGCAGGGCACTGGGGCGCATAGCCAGGGGTCTGAGAGCTCCCTGAGAGTCTGAGAGGAAGTAGTTTGGGGGAGCAGACAGGGCCAACTGCGCGTTCAGCCCCCAGGGGTCCCCATCAGCTCAGGTGGGCACTCCCGCGGGGCTGGGTACCCAGAAAGATAAGGAGCCGAACCTGCTCCAGTCAGAACTAGAGCGGAGATCGCCACCGGGGGGCCTGCCTCAGGGGTGCTCCCTGCCTCCTGGTGAGGGGTAAGGCAGCCGGTGGGGGGCCATGCATGGCCAGTGTCTCGGGCAGGTGCAGGGCCGAAGGGTCACACACAGCTCCAGGGACAGCGACAAATGGCCACCACACACAGGCAGCAGAACAGGGGCCCAGGGATGTCTCCCCACCGTCTTCTGCAGGCAGGGTCTGCTGCCACACCCCCCAGGGCCCTGGCCAGGACAGGACCTCTGTTCCCTGCAGGCCACCTTGGCGACAGGCTGACATGCTGATCTGGATCATAAAGACAGGGGCAGACCACCCTTAAACCCGGCAGAAGGGGCCACAGGACCGGTCCTCGAGTGACCGAGGTGGCTGAGGGTGTTCACGGCCAGGTGACAGGTGTCACACAGGAGGGCAGAGGGGCCTCTGGTGGTAGCCATCTTTGACCAAGCACTGGGTGTCCACATCTGACCACACCCTTGGGTCTCTGCTCCTCTCGCCTCCTCCCAGAGCAAGCCCAAACGGATGACCTCCGTGCTCCTGGGAGGAGCTGCCCTCACCTTTGTCCAGTGTCCAGGAGCACGGGCCACCCTCACCCCCTTCATGCCCAGTTCATCCTGGTTTCGCCTCACACAGCCTCATAGGTGCATGCTCTGGGTTCTAGGCCCCCAGCAGTGTCTGCAAGACCCTGGGGGCCCAGATCAGCCTGTTGGACACATTCTGCCCTCCCCCACATGGGGCTGCCAAGTCCTCACTGTCCGTAGCAGCCATAGCTCTGCCAGGGCTGGGGTCTCAGAACCCCTGGAGGTGCGACAGGATGATGAGGGGCCTCTGGGTTGCCCAGGGGAGCCTCCTCCTGCCCCCATCTCATCCCTCTGCAGGCACAGCCAGGAGGTGGGCGCTGGTCAACTCAAGGGTCCAGAGACCACGCAGCAGCTCCCACGATGGCCATGGCTCAGCCCATGTGGTCACTGTGGGCGAGGGGTCGTGGCCCGGGGTAGCCCTACGGCCTTGGGTGGGGACCCCAGCTAGGAATGCCAGAAGGGATGGAGGAGGGTGTGGTGGTGGCCGTGAGCCGAGCCGACCGTCCTGCCCGCACACGCCTGTCAGCGAGGCCAGCCCCTTCACCCGCGGGAGCCAGGCCCCGACCCTCACCCAGGCCTACCAATCAGACCCCACCTCACTCTTCACCCTGATCTGCTCTTAGAAAACCGATTAAGAAAATCTCATCTGGAAAATGAATTAATGGATGAATTCAACAAATCGTTGTGGAGCCCAGGCCTGGTGGAGCCCTTGTTTTGGGCGTCCTTGTGCTCTGCCCTCCCCGCCGTCTTGCGGGGTGGGGGTCGTGTGGGGTTTGGTCGCCTGAGTGGGTGTCCTCGGCAGGTATCAGCATGCCAGGGCAATGGCACTCTTCGGGAACCTCCCGCAGCTGCCTCCAGGAGCCCCCGGGGACCCGGGGGACCGACCAGCTCAGGGGCCCCAGGCTGTTCTCACTGCCTGTCCCCGGGCCTTAGGTGGCACAGCCTCCTCCAGGGGCAGCCCCGCCCCCAGGCAAACAAAAGTGGGTCCCCCCTTGCCCGGGAAGGAGCTGGGCCCTTTCAGGGCCATGAATGGAGCCTCATTAGGCCCGGGCCTTCACTTCCCCTTCCCCTGTTTTCCTCATTCAGGGCGCTTCTGACTCTGGCTAATTCGCTAACAATCCCTGGGGGCCTTCCCAGCTCCCGTTTGGGGCACATTGTCCCCAAGCTGAGCCCCCCCCACGGGGTCTCCCTCTCAATTAGCCGACTGCTGGGCCCCTGTCCCCCTCCCCTCCTTTCCTGCCTGCCCGCCCACTTTTTTTTAACCATTTCCTCTTAGAATTAGACTCCCAGGGGTCTTCTAGGGCGAGCATCCCACAGCTGCAGGTCCGCGAGCGAGGGGCAGGGGCGGGGGGTGCCAGCGTGGCACCTGCCCACAGCCGGCACTCTGTCCTTCCGTCCCACAGCACGCACCAGCCTCAAGGGAGACACGGAGTGATATGTGCACACACACACAGGGAGAAGCTCTGGCGACCTCGTGGTGCTGTGTCTGCAGGTCGCACAGCACCGCGTTCCTCGCCAACCCCAAGGTCTGGGACACATCCTCCCACAAGGTTTGGGATGCGTCCTGCATGGAGGCCAGTAGGAAACCCTGACACAGCTGTGGCTGTCCCACGGCCGGAGCCACAGCCCACTCCAGACCGCACGGTGCTTCTCCAGGAGCCTTCCCACCTGCGGGGTCTTCCCCAGGACCCCAGCCCTGCCCCTTCCGGTGCTCGGCAGGCAGCACCTGCTGACCTGGCTCGGGGCTCCCCACGGCCAGGTAGCTCAGCAGAGGCGGCAGCTTCTGGACAGGGACAAGGGGTAGCCAACGGAGAAACCATCCATGATGCTCTGGGGGCCATCCAGGAAGATGCCAGCGCCTCCCGTCTGCACCCCTAGAACCCCAGTTCCAGGCAGAGCTGTCTACCCCCTCCACAGCACAGGGCCTCACTCTGTGACACGCACGATGCCGCAGCCCTGCTCGTAGGACCAAAGTCCTAGGACCGTCGTGTGTCACAGCTGGTCAAGTCTCCACCTGCAGGCATCCCACATGGGCTCCAGTTCAAGCCCTGGCTGCTCCACTTCTTGTCCAGCTCCCTGCTAATGGTCTGGGAAAGCAGCAGAGGATGGGCCGAGTGCTGCGACCCCTGCACTCACATGGCAGACCCGGAAGACGCTCCTGGCTGCTGGCTTTGACCTTGGTCCAGCTCTGGCCATGGTGCCCATTTGGGGAATGAACCAGTAGACAGATCTCTCTACCTCTGCCCCTCTCTCGGTCCTACCGCCTTTCACAGAGTTAGGCAAAGCCATCTTTCAAACGAACGGAAAGGGCCAGACGCACCCACGTGGCCCTTACCTGCTGACTGCCAAAGGAGCTGCAGACACGGAGCAGGCAACGGGCGGCCATGGGGTGACTTTAGGGGTGTTTGCTGCTGCTTTCCCAGGTTGCCAGGGGGCAAGGGCCTTCCAACCCAGGCCTCTCAGTGGGGCACAGTGTCGGGGGCTTGGCCTCCCCAGCGTCTCCCAGCACCCAAATTCTCTGGAGCACCAGGACTCGAACAGACCTTGGGGTTCCAAGCTGATGACTGAGCCTCCACTGGCATCATCAGGCCAGGTGAGAACCTCTGAGGTCACACGTGGGAAGGGACAGCGCTTCTGTTGTCTGCACAGTCCACCCCTCACAGTCCCCGGGTCCTGGGAAGGATGCAGGGCTCAGGGTGCCGCCTCCCACCAGTCACAGCCCGGGCCACTGCTGCTGTGCCCTGAGTGGGGCTGGGACCTGTGCCCACACCCGCGGGCAGCACCTGCTAAGGCAAGAGTCCCTGTGCCTTCAAGGACAGAAGTTAGGAGGCTTGGAAACCCTCTCCGCCCTGAGCCTGGCTGGGTGGCTGGAGGCCCCGCACCCTCAGGAGGGCCTGCGGGGGAGCCCAGGGGTCCTACACTGGGAGCCCAGGGGTACCTCAAATGACTTCTGGATCTTTAGAAAGTCCCCTTGGGCCTAAGGAGAGCCCCTGTTGGAAGGAAGGAAGGAAGCCCAGGGTGCTTGCGCGTGAGTGGCCCCTGCTGGTGTGTAGGCTCCACCCACGGGGTGCCCTGCTAGGCTGAGCCCCTGAGCCCTGCTCCCACGGGGCGCCCTGCTAGGCTGAGCCACTGAGCCCTGCTCCGTGCTGGGATCCCTGAATCCCCTGAGGAGACGCAGGGTCCCACCCTAGCCTGGTGGGAGGTCTGGGTCCCTCGGGTACGGCTGTTTCACTGAAGTCCCAGGAGAGCTCTGACCCGAGGGAGGGTCTGCAGTGTCCCCTGAGAAGCAGCAGGGTGGGGGACAGGGGTCCACGGGATGCAGGCAGGTGGCGTTTCCTGCCCCATGGCTGTGGAGCCTGGGGCCGAGCCCAGCGAGCACCCCTGGCTTAGGAGCCTGTGTGACCTCCCCTCCTTCTCTCACATCAGGCAGATACCTGAAGTGGGCGCCAGTCCCCCTCCCGGGGCCGAGGGCGGAGGTCCCAGGGACAGAGGCAGTGGCGGCTGAGCCACCTAATCCTGGCTGGCCAGGCCCTCTGCTGGGCAGCGGGGCCGGGCGCGGGCTGTTAAATTAGACTGCAGGGAAACAAGGCGGCCCCTGGTGTAAAAGGTCCTTCCCACTTTGTTCCGGACGAGGGTTTATCTTGGCGGCTGCGGCGACAGACAATGCCTGGGGCCTAACTGGCAGAAATCTCAGCCCGGCTCACGAAATTGCTGTACTGATAAAGGCCGAATGGACTTCAGACAGATCTAAATGGGAAAGGAGTGGACGCAGGTATTTCTGGACATGATTGAGCAGGGCCAGCACAATGGGACGCACAATTAAACCAGGCATTAGCCCAGGAGGAAGGGCCTTGGCCCTGGGGCCAGACAAAGGGTGGGTCCCGCCGCCCTGCGAGGGGCTGGTAATCCCTGCCCTGGCCTGTGCAGCTGGGACGCGGGGGCTCCGGTACCTTCCGCCGACAGCACCCGGGGACAGGGTCGCAGCCAATCCGTTCCTGCGCAGAGGCTCAGCCCACCCCCAGCCCCCACCTCCTCCCAGGCAGCCCCTGCCCAGACCGCGGAACCAGTCACACACCTCACAAAGCCAGCCACGGCACTGGCTGCTGGGAATGCCCCCCAACTTGGGCACACAGCTCAGGCAGACCCCCACCCCACTCCACAGAGACACAGGAGCACAGCGGCAGAGGACAGCAGCTACAGGTGGCCAGTTGCCAGCGCAGCCCTGGGGGAGGGGTGCCCTGGCCGAGGTTGAGGTGTCTGGGACACGCTGAGAGCACTCCTGCCCCGGGGGACAGCCGGGCACAGGAATTCCCACCCCAGAAGCTGATAAGCGGGCGAGGCCTGGCCGGGCACGTCTGTCCCGTGACCCAGTGAGACCTTTTATGGCCTGGAACGCCTGCCCGGGGCTCTCATGGACTGGTGGGGAGGGAGGCCCTCAAGGGGCCAGAGGAGGCCTTGCCCGGGTCCCTGGGGAGTGTCTTGGCTGGTGGCAGCCCCACCTGCAGAAGCAGTGGCCACCCTTGCTGGACTCGCCGCAGGGGCCCCGTGAGCAGTGACCACACATACCTTCCAGCCTTCCCTCCCCTGGTACCATCAGCAGCCAAGGACCAGCAGTCACAGGGCCGCCCCAGAGCCCACCTAGGCCGAGGGAGGGGTGTGGCTGTCCCTGCTGACAGCCCTGTCGGGAACAGACCTGGGGACCAGCCTGGTACGAGCCCTGTGCCCTGTGTCCCTGGACTGCCTCCCTCTCTGGGGTCGGGCTCCCAGCTGCTTGGAGGAGGGGAGGAGACGCTGGCACTCCAGCAGCTCCCAGGAATGCCCAGAGCCCCTCCCGACCCACGCCACGCCCTGCATGGGCCACCCTAGGGCCTTCTGTCAGGCAGCTGCAGGATACCTTCGGCTGAGGCCTCCCACCTGCTCAGCAGCCCATCCCAACCCACCAGCCTGAGGTCAGGGAATCTGGCTGCATCCTCCCAACAGTAACTCCCCTGCACTTGGATACAGGCAGAAACCAGGACCCAGTCTGAAGTCCAAGCCAGCAGGAGGAGCTGCAGCCCGGAATCCAGCTTTTGAAAGTGCCCTGGAGGGTTCTTGCCCGTTTGTGGGGGTTCCCAAGGTCAAGGTGGAGCCGTGAGAAGCCCTCCAGAGCTGGGGCTCCCAGTGGCTCCTCCCTGGCCAGCCAAGACCCCCGACCTCTGGCTGGCAGGCTCAGCAAGGGCCCCTATGTGGGGAACGTCCACTCCCAGGAGGTTGCCGCAGCCATGGGGAATGTGACGCTGGGCCCTGGTGTCAGCCAGCCTCATACTGCGTGCAACAGGGCCGGGGCAATGGGCTTGCATTTCCCCAGCGAGCCCAGCAGGTCCTGGGCTCTCACCTGGAGCTCTTCCTGACCAGTGCAGGGACCGTGGCACCCCCCTCTGCATCCCAGCAGCCATGGCGCCTTGCAACACAGGGATGGCGGTGGTGCCATGGCAGGGTGGCGCTGGCCGAGCCCTGGGTGGCTCAGAGGCTGTGCCTGCCCGGGGTAGGTGTGTTCCTATGTCCCAGCACCCCATCACAGATGCCCCTGCCTTAACCCTCAGCCCCACCTGCCTGCTCCACTCCCATCTCTGGGGCCCAGGCAGGGTGGGCTTGGCTGTCACTGGACTGTGTGTGACAGTGTGAGAGCGGAGGGCCAAATACCATTTAAGAAGCTGGTATTCGTGGATGTCTCTCGAATATGAAAAGAAAATATTTATTTCCTTTTTCGCTTGTGAATCAGAGTTGCTCTATTTAAAGAAAGTACCCTCCACTGCCTCGCGGCCCAGTTATTTCCCCTTAAGGAAGTGAAGGAGAGCCGTCGGAGGCATTCTTAGTCATTCTGTCTCCTTTTTTCTAAAATTCCTTATATACCCCTGCTCAGAGCCCGGCCGAAGACAGTGCGGCTCTCACGGCATTCCTGGGCTGAGAAGGCCCGGACCTGATGTCACGGTGCCCGGCCGCCTGGGGCTGCTTCCTGCACTGCCCAGGGCGGCCGGCGGGTCCCTGCGCCTCCCCAGGGCCCAGGGCCGAGCCCCGCTCGCCTGCACTCCGGCAGGGTGTGGTCTCTGCTCCAGACGGGTTCCCGTGGGACCTGACAGGGGCGGGACACACAGACAGGTCCCAGGCACCCTGCAAGGTTTCTCAGGGTGAACAAAGTCCCGGGGGCCAGACACACAGGGGCAGCCCACTGCAGGTCAGGGAGCCGTCCCAGACTGAAGCCGCAGTGTCCCACCTTGGATAATAATACTCTTTGCCCTCAGGAAGCCGGGAGCGCAGCCCCGGCCACCTCCCCCAGCTGCAGCCCAGCACTGGCACCCAGGACACTGTGGCTCTGCCCCACTGCTGGGCCCAGAAAGGACGCGGGGTGGGATGGTGTCAGAGCCAGGCGTGGGGGTGCAAGGTGCCCCAAGTGCCAGCACTGTGCTCAGGGTGCAATAAGTGACTGGCCCAGCTGGAGGGTGTGCGGGGTTGAGTGTGTGATGCGAGCCCATCATGGACATGCATGACAGCGTGTATATATGTGTGACAGCCCATGTGTGCAAGCACGTGTGTGAGCCCAAACCTGAGCATGTTCAGGAGCCAGTGTGTGTGCACCTGGGTGTGTTTGTGCGTGTGTGTGCAAGATGGAGTGTGGATGCTAACACACTCCTGGAATCGCTCCAGGACCCGGTCCTGCAACAAGGCGTCTCCCACCACCCAGCCCAACTTGTGCCTCGGGTGGGGGAACCCTCTCTCCTCGACCACTCGCTGCAAGTTCAGACCCTCCCGGTGTGTCTGCAGGCAGGTTCCTGCCACCTCCTGGGCAGGTAGGGGTGGCCCTGGGTGAGGTCAGCGTGCAGTCACACGAGACCCACGGCCCCCAGGCCTGGCGATGCAGGTAGGTCTCGCGCAGTGTCACCACTCGTATGGGCTGTGGGCTGAGGGTGGCCGCAGCTACTGGCTCTGCCACGGTGATCCCCAGGGACCTCAGAACTCCACCTGGGGGGAGGGGCGGCCCTGCGTGAGTCACATTGAGGCTGTGTTGGCCTGGCTGTGTGGCCAGGGACACGAGGCAGGGCTGGGTCGGCTCCTGGCCTGGCGCCTGCCCCGACCCCCCAGCACTGCCGTGAGGAGTGCGATGGGCCACTTCCAGCCCCAGGTGAGCAGGGCTGCTGTGTGAACATGCGTATGCCTGCCCTGCGGGGCTCCGGCAGGCCTGGCTCCCGGGCTTTCCTGTCCTTCACCTGGATTCAGGCAGGACTTGCGCGAGAGGCCTCCCGCAGCCGCACACTGCACAGACTGAGCCACCCGCCGGACGCGGGAGACAGATGACCAGCCCTGAGGGCCGCAGCCCTCCCCACCACTGGCACGCTCGGCGAGCACGTGGGTGCAGACAGCCACACATGTCAGCACCTGCGGGTGCCAAGTCCCTCACAGGGGGTGCTGAGATCCATGTGTGGGAGAGTGGGGGGACAGAACTGAGACACGAGATAAGGCCGCCCCAAAGCTGCTGGTGGCCAGGCTGTCGGTGTGTGTCCCTGTCCTTCCTGTCTGGGGGTCTCAGGCCCAGCTGGCCCACCCCACCCCCTGCCTGGGCTGCTCTCCACCCTGGGCCCCATGCTGGTGCTCATCTGGCTGTCACGCCCGAGTCTGGAACCCAGCCCACGGCCCCCACGCTGGCTCCTGGCTCTGTGGCCCTCCCACCACACCGGCCAAGAAGAGCTGACACACTCGTGGCCCTGCCTCCTTCTCAGGCCACTGTCAGGGAGGACACACCCTGAATGCATGCAGGGGTTCCCAGGATCTGAGCTTGGGGCAGCAGTGGGGGCTGGGGCGGCCGTTCCTCCCAGGCAGCTCCCCCGGCTGCACTGACCCAAGCAGGCTGTGCTTTCTCTTCATGTGGTGAAGAGCATTTCTCAGACCCGGGGCAGGGCTGTGCTACCACAGGTAGCGGGTGGGAGGCGCCCTGGCTGACTTGGCTGGTGTGGTGGGAAGGCAAGAGCGACTGAGCACAGCTCCTGGGGAACGGAGGCAGGGCGCGGGGAGGGAGAGGAATGGGGCACATGGCCAGCCAGGGGCCTCCAGCAACGCTGGAGTCACCGAGGGTCCTCACACGTCGCTCCCCGGGGCCACATGTTGGGAGTGGACACCAGAGGCTCCTGGGTCCAGTCCCACAAGCCCAGGACGCCACCAGCACCTTGCCCCTGTGCCCCTGGCCTCTGTGCCCACTCCCATCTATTCCCAGGGACTCCCCCCTACCCCCGGAGAAGATCCCCTTCTGGGCCCAAACCTCCCTACATCTCATCACAAAGAGAAATGAGATGGAACATTCCAGCACTTCTCAGCTGCATGGTCCTGGTAACAGGAGAACTATTGTGCCCATGGCATCCCCAGTGCATGGGAGTACATCTGGTCTCTCTGAACACATTGTGCCTACGGGCGTTCCTGTGCCACCCCCGGCAGAGGTGCCACGCTCCCCGCACTAGGAGCAGGCTCTGGGGCACAGCTGGACCACATGTTGGCCTGCTCATACCCAGAGGAAACCAATCCCCCAGGGGCCCCTGTGGATTCCACGGCTGGTCAGTTCCTCCCAGGTGTGCCAAGACTGTGTCCACCCACTGTGTCCACACACTGCCACCATGAGAGTCCACAGACATACATGTGACACAGGGGACAGGCCGCTGTGTACCCGGGGCCCACACTGGTCAAGTCCCAAACTGACCCAGCTCCCCTGCTGGTCAGAAAGAAACCCGTGGGGGTCTGAACGGGTGCCCGCAGCAGGCCAGCCCCTCCCAGGTAGCCCCCCTCCTGGCTCCAGGGCCCATCTGTCATGTGCAGCAGCCCAGGCGGGGTACTTGTCGGCTGTGCCCACCTCTAGCACCAGGGAAGGCAGGACACACATGATGAGCAGGTGTGGGCTCAGGACCAACGTAATCCCCAAGGGCCACAGTCAGGAGTCTGCCATTACCACTCCCAGGCCCCCAGCGGGTCTGGGACCCCGAAAGAAGCCCCCTCCAGTGGAATCCTTTCTTTTCAGCCTAGCAGGGGTTTGAGTGGACTCCCCAGATCCTCTGTTGGCTCCTGCCCCAGGGGGCAGTGGCTGACAGCAGATCCCACTGTGGTGCCCCCACCAGCACAAGGGCACGTCGGGCAGAGCCAGAACCGCCCAAGGAGGCAGAGCAGCCGATAGCGCCAGGTGCGTCTGGGCCGCTGTTTGAGGATGTGGGACAGAGGGAGGACGTAGCCTGGCCCTGGAACAAGAGGTCGTGAGGCCATGACTGCAGGACAGAGTCGGCACACACGGAGGGGAGACCAGCAGACAGAGTCAACAGGCGCGGCACTGCCAGGCCTGGCACGGAGGGAGCCGTGCAGATACGGGCCGTTTCTTCAGAGGAAAGAGGGAAGCAAACAGGAACCTACAGCCCAGCTGCCGAGGACAAGGTCGCTCCAAGGTTGCTCCCTCCTAAGGCTCCTTCCCTGCCGATGCCGGCCTCTGAATGCCACCTGCTACCGGACAGTGCTAACTTTGTCAAGCCCACACATGAGCCTGCCAGCTCCTGTCCCACGCCCCTCTGCTGGAGCTGGGGCACTCCTGGGCTGAGGGCGCTTGCCAGCCACAAAGGGCTTCCACTTTTCCACCCCCTGCCTGCTCTGCCTGTGGCCACTCATTCCTGAAGGTGACCTGACCCAAGGTCCCAGCCACACACATACACTGCACCTGCCACCGGCAGCCAGCAGGCTGTCCCTTTACAGAGTCCGGCTGCCCCGACCCTCTGCCACCTGGCCCACCTACCATCCCACCCGGAGTTGTAGGCTTTCTGGGTACCAGGGGCAGGGGTAGAGCTGGCACCCAGAGCCCCCTCCTGTCCACGACAAGGAGCTGTGTGAGACTGTGAGTACCACCAGGTACCGCTGTCCACTGCCTGTGCCAGGGCCTGGGAACCCAGCCCTCTGTCCTCAGCAAGGGCTGTGGCAGCCCTGCCCTGGCCAACACCATCACATGAACACAGCCTGGAGGTTTCTGGGGCTGCGGGGGGGTACAGGTGCACAGTGGCATGTTCTGGGGTCTCCAGGCCCGACACGAAGCCAGGTCCAGTGTGGGAACCACACACCTGAGAGCTGGGAGAGGCAGCAGGGCCAGAGGCCCAGCCCACGAGGGTCTGGGCTTTCAAGGGGCCCCTAGTCCCCATAAGATTCCACCAGAGCCCCAGAGGCCTCCTTCCTGACTCCGTGGAGTCTGAGCTGTGCTGCCAGCCAGGACACAGAGCGAGGCCCTCCTGGCAGGACAAGCCCTGTCCCCTCCAGCCTCAGGGACTGCGGGAGATGGCACAGCTGGTAGGTGCTCGCCCTGACCGCAGTGAGGTTGCTGCGGTGACAGGCGCAAAGCACCAGGGTGTTTTACATCACAGGTTCCCAAGAAGACACACACACTTCCTGGAAGACAGCGTCCCGGCTGAGTCGCGCCCTGCGAGCCGCAGAGTCTAACAAGCCTGGGAAACGTGACATTCCAGTACTCCCTGGCCAGGCCTTCTGCCTTGGGCAGTGGCTGCTGGACCCGCTTTATAAATAGCCTGGACACAAGAGAAATGGCCGCGATCCACCCCGCTCCGCCGCGCCGCTCACCTCCCAGCCGAAGCCCGTCTCCTTGAGTGCCGCCCGGGGTGCTGCCGCGTAGGGCCCGAACCTCTCACCGGCTTCCATCCTCTTCCTGGCCCAGATGCCCAGGCCGGCACCCGGGATGGAGGACTCTCGGAGTTCGAAGTCGGGGGGCACCGGGATGTCGTCGGGGATGTAGACGGGGGCCTCGTAGGGCGAGCCCTCTTTGGGAGTGAAGTCCTCGCTCGTGGGGAAGGGTGACGGCGGCCCCATGGGGATGGGTGACATGATGCTGTCTTCTGTCTGGTCCTCGGCGCTCTGGCCGGCCAGCAGGTCCGGGTCAGGCTCGTACATATTATTTACAACGTCGCCGTCGCCTGAGAGAGAGAAGGCAGCATTAGCCTGGGCGACGCACCTTGACGGCAGGATGCTTGGGGATCCCGGGATAGGGGCACTGGAGGCCCAGCAGGTGCCCAGCCAAGCCATCCCTCTCCCTCCACTCTACCAGCTAGGGCCTCCTGAGACTGGGCTTCTGGCAGGCACCATCAGTGAGTGGCACTTACTCCGGTGGCCCTGCAGGAGCACCAGGAAGGGCTGCCCACACCATCCACACTGGGAGGCCGGTGGTAAAGCCTGCTGGCCCGCCGGACAGGCTCCTGGGCAGTGTAGGAGGACACAGAAGCTGGGCAAGTGGGCATCTCGCCCAGAGCTGCTGTCCCAACACGTGGGCTGCTGGGCCCAGGGGAAGGTCCCTGGAAGTTCCCCACGGCCTCGAGGCCCGCCGAGGTCAAGCGCATGGGCCTCACGGGAAGGGGATGGAGCAAAGGCCAAAGGATGGCCAGCATGTCCAGCTGGGACGGGCCTGATGGTCCCAGCTGCTCTGCTCCCGAGGTGGACTGGAGTGCAGGGCGGGACTGAGGGAGCTGGGCAGGGATAGGCAAGCAGCTAGAGAGCGACTCCAGCACCTGCCCTGAGCACAGGGGTGCAGGGGAGAGCAGGCGTGCAGCCCTGCTACCCCCGGCAGGGTCGCAAGGCAGAGATGGAGCTGGGTCGGCAAAGTCTGTCGCCTTCTGGGCTGGTGGACCTCCCAGCAGGCACAGGACGGATGCTCAGGCCCTACCTGTGGCTGATTGGCAACGACGTCGGCCACGGGTCCCAGACCCTAACCTCATGCCTGTTTGCGCGTCCGGGCCCCGTGGCCGAGGACACAGCAGCGCTGGTCACCCATCTGTGCCGTGTGGGGACGCCACAAACACACCGTGGTGTCCATTAGCAATGCGCGAAAAGCCAGCCCAATTCAGGGAGACTCAGGCTGATGAAACAGGCCGAGGACAGCACAGGGTGCAGGCGCTGGGGGGACGTGTCAGGCGGGTGTCTAACTGCTCACTGTGAACACTGGGGCCATCCCTCTGGGAACTTGATCGGGGGTGACAGCCGGCAGAGCGTGACCCCAGAGGCATGCCCCCTGCCCCCCCGACGGCAAGAGAGGAAGCAGAGTGTTGAGGAGACAGGTCGCTGAAGCCAAGGGCAAGGACCTCAGGGTCCTCAGGCTGCGGGCAGGCCACGCCAAAGAACCCAAGTTTGGGGGCAGGGCAGGACCGTGAAGAGAGGCGCTCCTTGAATTCACTGACATACAAACGTCGGGGCCGGCTAAATGCTGCTTCCCAATGGGCTCCAGGGGTCTTTACAGATCCGCACACAGAATAACTGCACCCCAAGAACGGCCCCAGGGACCCGCAGTGGAGGTGGCCAGGGTCAGAGCTGTGGCCACTCCCGACTCCGAGTGGACTCGGTGCCTGCTGCGCCACACTCCAAGACCCATGCCTCACCGTCCCTCCACCAGCCAGGGCATGGAGCTCTTGGGAAAAAAAATTTTTTTTCATGTTCTAATTCTACTTCCCCAAACCCTTCACGGCTGGAGGAAAATCCGGGGCAGGTTAATTTACTGGTTGAGCACACAGTGCAGAGAGAAGGGAGGTGTTTCCTGTTGATTAGAGGCGCGCTGTGCACCGGGACCGGGCTGCCCAGCCTGAGGCCTTGCGGTCGCTGGGGTTAAATGCTCGCCCATAGCCTCCGGGAAAAACCGACTCCATTTTGTGGTCCCAGACGCTGGGGTCTCCTCTCCAGGGTGGGTGAAGGGTCGCTTAATTAAGTGTGCCCAAGATTGTTCTGAGAAAATGAGGGCCAGGGGCCAGCCCCCAGGCCCCAGAGAAAACAGTAAGCTACTGAGGCCGTGCCTGGGATGGGGTACCAAAAGCAGACAGCTTCATCTCCCCCAGGGTTCTGGGGGACCAGGAGTGCCAACCACCACCATCAGTTGCCCCAGCCAGGACAGTCTGAGCCAGGCCCCTGCCCAGGGCTCACACCCAGTCCCAGCATGTCTGACCAAGTCCCTGACCCCGCACCCTGCCTAGCTGCAGGGAGCCCCCGACGGCAGGTACTGCAGGCCAGCAGCCAGGCCCTGGGGTTTTTGGCTCGGGTTTTGTGGGGTTCTGGTGCTGGGCTGTGTGACTGAGGCAGTTACTGCTATGTCAGACCCAGAAACAATGTAGGAAGCACACGGCCAGCCAAGTGTGGCCGGAGGGAGAGCTGAGCCCCACTGAGCCATGGCTGGGGAGTGGGGGACAGCCGGGTGTGGCACTGGTTGGTTATTGCAGAAGAGTTCATTTGGGAGGGGTCTAAGAAGGAGAGCTAGCTGCTCCCCAGGGCTGGGCCAGCACGGGGGGAGCCTTCTCCTGCCCTGGTGCTGTCCCCCTCTCCATGTGCCCAAACGTCCCCACTGCAGTCAGAGGGTGGATGAGGAAGGTGCCTTTCCCCACTGGTCCTGGGGCCCCCAGGAATGCAAGAATGGGGGTGTGTGACTGTAAACTTGCCAGCAGAGGGGTGCTGGGGACCCTGGAAATATGCCCTATTAGTGGCAACCTTGGCCAGGTCACAAGGAAGGAAGGAGACGCTCTCGGGGTGTGGGGGGGCTGGTCCCAACATGCGCCTCAGCTGGCACCTGCCTCCCACCCTGCCACATGCGCCTCCGCCGGCACCTGCCTCCCACCCCACCACATGCGCCTCCGCCGGCACCTGCCTCCCACCCTGCCACATGCGCCTCCGCCGGCACCTGCCTCCCACCCCCGCCCCCAGAGCAGTTTCATACTCCAGAAATGCTGGGAAGAGAGTGAGGGAGACAGGAAAACCAGGGCGGGGCACCATCCATGGCTAGGGACACTTGATTAGATGGCCAGCAGGTGACGGGCGGGCAGGTAGTACACACGGTGTGGACCACTGGACAAGGGTTTCTTTGCTTCTGGAGTTTTCCATGGAAGACTCTGGGCAGACATGAATGTGGACGGAGGGGCCTAGAAGTCGTGCCCAGCTCAGGCACTCCTCGTCTCTCATCCAGAAAGAAGGAGGAACGAGACTGGTCGAAAGCAGAGTAGAGTCTTACCAGCATCCCCTGTGGGCGTTGGTTGGGGTTCCTGCAGCTCAGTTCTCATCAGCTCCCTGCTAATTCACCAGGGAAAGCAGTGGAGTGTGGCTCAAGTCCTCAGGTCCCCCATAGGAGAGCCAGGAGAAGCTCCTGGCTTCCGACCGGTCCAGCTCCAGAAGTTGCAGCCATGTGGGGAGTGAGCCAGCAGGTGCAGGATCTTTGTCCCGCTCTCTGACTGCCTTTCCAGTGAAGGGCAGGGTAGCAGGCAGAGCTGCCAGGCACAGCCCGGCCAGCCCTGGGGAGCAGGAGCCCCACACAGACCTCGGGGCTTTCAGAGTTTAGGTCACCGCAGGCACAGTGTTACAAGGAGAGCCCCAGGTGGGGATCCCCAGGCACAGTAGCTTTAGCTTCTTTGTGGCTGGGGTGGGCCGTGCAGCTGCCTGCGCCGTGGCTCCCCATCCTACTGGGCCCTGCACTCAGCCACAAGGAGCTTCTACACCACCAGAGGCGACGGCGCCTGCTCTCCCGGGCCTGGCTCCAAGCGCCTTGCCCAGCAAAGGGCCTGTGCCCTGGCCACAGCCGGGCTGGCTCACAGGATGGCCTCCCAAAGCCACCTTCCTTCCCTAAAGGCATCTTTACTGGGTGAGGCGTAGCTAGGAACTGACCCCACTGGCAGAGGCCAGTCCCATTTCCAGTGAGACCCAGGCCTGACCAAGGCCCTGGCACAGAGGCGGCAGACACAGGTCGCGTGCTTGCGGAGTGCCTACTGCTTGGCTGGTCGGCGCTGGTTACGGTTTGAAACCCCCGTCCGACCCCTCAGACCACGGGTCTGTCCTAGAAGAGCAGAGCCAAGGCTGCAAGACCTCAGGAAGCCTCAGGCTTAATACCCAGAGCCATACTGGGCACACACTCTGCCCCTACTCACAAACACGGCTGCTAGGGTGTAGCAGGCAGACAATGTCGCGGCCGCAGCTGGGGGAGGGTGCACCCATCCCGGGTGCCTGGCCGCCTGCCTCTCAGCACCGGGACATCCAGTCACGACTCCAGAGTGCACCAGGCCCGATTCTCCCGGCTCACTGCCGGCTGGGCCCAGGCACAGTGTAGTGGCATGTCCAGAGCTGCTGCCTCAACTCTGCCAAAGGCACCGAGGTACTGCACCACCTGGTACATTGAGGACTTGAAGCTCGGAGAATGAGTGGTTTTCCCAGGTTCACACTGGAGCGTGCACCTGGTCATCCTGTGCAGTCTCCCAGATCCGTGACACCAGTGTCCTCTCTGCAGCCCGTGTGCTGGCCGCTAATAAGGCCCTTGCACATGTCCAGCATACAGTGGACACATGGATGTGGGAGTAGATGGGTGGGTGGGTAGGTGGGTGGATGGATGGATGGGTGGGTGGGTGGGTGGATGGATAGGTGGGTGGATGGATGGATAGATGGGTGGGTGGGTATGGGGGTGGGTGGATGGATGGATGGATGGGTGGGTGGGTATGGGGGTGGGTGGATGGATGGATGGATGGGTGGGTGGATGAGTGGATGGATGGGCGGGTGGGTATGGGGGTGGGTGGATGGATAGGTGGGTGGGTGGATGAGTGGATGGATAGGTGGGTGGATGGATGGATGGATGGGTGGGTGGGTGGGTGGATGAGTGGATGGATAGGTGGGTGGATGGATGGATGGATGGGTGGGTGGGTATGGGGGTGGGTGGGTATGGGGGTGGGTGGGTGGATGAGTGGATGGATGGGTGGGTGGATGAATGTAGGGGTAGATGGGGTGGGCAGAGAGCAATGATTCCCTGGGAAGGTGCTGGGCAAGACCTTCACACACTTGTGACTCCTGCAGCCCATCACCCAGTGTCTCCACCAGCTTCCCCTGCCACCCCGGCCAATGTTGAAAGGGCCCTGAGACGGAGGCTTGGCTTCTCTCTGGCTCCTCCAAGGCTGGCCCTCTGCTGCCCTCTGCCCACCCCTGTTGATGGGAGCTCACGGAGTCACACTACAAGTGGGCCCCAATTCCCTAAGTGCCTGTGAGTTCACGCTGGCTGTGACTGCTGCACAGAGAAGGTCCTGGCGGAAGGGGGAGAAAGTGTGGGGCCTGTGGGCACTGGCCCAGCACACCAGGAGTGCCACCTGCCTACATGCACCCCTGCACCCTGAATCCCTTTACTAACGGGGTCCACCTACTCCTCCACATGCTAAACCCCGTTACTGAGGGACCCGCCTGCTCCTCCACACCCTGAATTCTGTTTACTGAGGGAGGGGGTCTGGGCTAGGCTGCCTGCTCCGCCACGCCTGCCCTGCAGGCCTGGAGACCAGCACAGAGTGTCCGGCACCCCGGGAGCCAGCCAGGCTCATTGCCATTGCCCTTGCTGAGCCCCGAGCCTGGGGTAGGAGTGGCTACCAGAGCACAGCTAACAGCGCCTAGAGAAGGCGCCCCCGCAGGCACACAAAACGCTAATGGCAGGCAGTCCCTGGGGACGCCCATCCCACAGGGCAGGGGGCTGGGCCTACAGAGGCCGTGCAGCCCCAGGGCGGGTCCACGACCCCATGAGGAAGAGGAGGAGGGCCTTTCTACCTGGACACTCTGATCCTGATGAACCTCAGCCTCAGTCCCCGGGGACCCCTGGTGGCTGTTGCGGGGCAGGGTTGAGCATACCCCAAGGGTGCACCTGCAGAACTGAGTTTAGGCCTAGAACCCCACTTCTCCGGCCAGGACCTTATGCACGTGTGCAGAGGTCATCTGGTCAACAGAGTCCCAGTGTGGAGCCTGCCTGGTGTGGCGGGTGTGCTGGAAGTAGTGGACCCAGACACACTCAAGATGGAGGGGCTCTGGGCTCCCCAGCCCTGCCCAAGTGTGGTAGACATCTGGACTCATGGGACACTCAACCTCCCGGGTCTCAGCCCCTTCCCACCCTCAGAGGCAGGGGACACAGTCTGGTCACCATAGCCCCAGGAAATGACCCAAAACAAGGAGGGAGGGTCCCAAGTGAGCCAGTGTCGCCGGCATCTCCCCGCCCAGCTGGCTGATGCCTGCTGGGTCCACGGCACCCACTGAGATGGGTCAGGAGCCAGCCCTCTTCACAGACTAGGAGACACACAAGAGGACCCAGTCCCTGGGGGTCCCTTTGCTGAGTGTGGGGTGAACCAGGGAAACCCCCCATTCGCTTCAGGGGCTCCCAGGATGAAGGCAGTACCAGGGCCAACCCCTCCAGGGCCAACCCCCCACCACTGGGTACTCAGGAAGACATGGGTGGGTCTGGGGTCTCTTGGCCCCGCTCAGAGCTGCAGCTTCAGTCCAAGGCCACATTATCCCACAAAGCCCGGGGGAGCATGGCTCGGCCGGCAAGCCGGGCGGCTTGCGTTCCGCCTCCCCCCCCACCGCCTCCATGGCCCGGGGCAGGCGTGGAATGGCTCGCGATGCCACTGTAATTTTTATCAAGGCTTGTTCCTGGTAAAAAGCCTCTTTGTTTCGGAGAGATGTGATTTGGCCTTTCCGCTCCCTCTCCGGCTCCCTGGTTAATGCACCACTTCCCCGAGGCCCGGGGGCAGTGCCGGAGCCCACGCAGGGGGCTCCGCTCCTGCTGTCATTACTCTCGGCTGGAGTTGAGCAGGGTCTGGGCGGGGGCGCCCCCTCAAACCCGGACCAGGGCTGGGACAGCCTCGCATGTCACCCCCAAAGCCTCGGAAGGCAGGAGGGCAGGGCACGCCATGCGGGAGGTGCCGACCTCACCCCAGCACGCAGGCATGGCGGCGACGTGCAGTATGGCCGTGCCCAGGGACTCCCCATGCAGGGGACCCCACAGGCTCTGCCCTCCATCCCTGCGGCTGAAGGCCACACCCGGTCCAGGTGGATACTGGTTTGCCCACTACCCCACAGGTGCTGGGATCCTGGGGGATGCCTCTGGCCACCCCGTAGGTACGTGTCTACCCAGCAAAGGCAAGCGTTCTCCTAGCTGTCTCCACGGACACGACGCAAACAGGGCTGAGCCGCTGATGCCTTGGATTTGCCACCTCCTCTGCCAAACAGGAGCAGAGCTGGCTGGAAGTCAAAGCCACCACATCCCTGCCCAGCACCATGCCATGCCCCAAACGCCAGCCAGGGCCCAGGGCAAACAGGGCACTGTCGGCTGCGGGCGTTCACAGGCTGCACTTGCTACTCCTGGGGTGAGAGACCCCACACTCCCTTGTGAGGGCACGGGGCCTTGAAGGACCGCCAGGAAGCCTGGGTTTGCATCAGGAGGCACTGGCTGGTGGCGGACAAGAACACCAGCTGTGCCATGCAGGGCAAGGCTCTGGCTCAGTGTCCAGCCAGGCTCACAGGTGTCTCTGTGTCCCAGATCCTTCCGGATGGCGACAAGCTGACCAGACCCCACGGCACCTGGGCTCCAGGCTCACACAGGGTGGGTGACTGGGGCAGGGCTGGCACCTGGGCCCGGGCAGCAGTGGAAAGGAGAGGCCTGCCTGGCAGTGGCAGTCACCTGCCCTAACTCTGGGCACCAGATGGTCATTGGTGGCTCTGGCCTTGGGCAACGTGACATGGAGCCAGGGGCTACACAGTGAGCACGCGCTTTTCCACCACCAAAGTATAGACGCGGCCATCAGCAGCACTGGATGGGCCTATGGCTGCCTGTGCAGCGGCGCCAGCACACATAGCCGCCCCCCGAAGCACACACAGGCATGGCACCTGCCCTTCTCCGGGGCTTCCCGGAGGTGGCAAACAAGCTGGCCCTGCTGGGAGAACCCCCACCCCGAGTCGGAGCATTCGTCGCCCCAGGGCCGGCCACCGAGCAGCACCAGGGGCTGCAGGAGAAGGTGTTTGGGGCTGCGTTGCCAGTGCTGTGTCTGGGAACAGCAGGGGCTGAGCCCTTTGGAGGACAGGACACTGAGGGAGGCCAGATGCCATCCAGATGGGTGATGGGAGGAGGGGATGTTGCAGGGCCAAGAGGTCAGCCCGGGGGCGTCCCCGTCCTCCTCAGGGCCACAGGTGAGTGACCGTCCTGGCAGCTGGCTGCCTGTGTCATATACCAGGTAAGGCGCTTTACCCGGCCAGGCTGGCCCCATTTAGCAGGCCAGCCGCAAGAGAAAAAAAAAAGAGGAAAGAAAAAAAATTCATTAATTTTTATTAACAGGGAGAGCCATTTGTTCCCTGTGACAATATTTGACTTGTCGAAATGATTTTCACCTCTGCCACGAGGTGCCCGCTCCTCACATACATCACCCGATTACTCGGAGCGCGCCGGCCGCAGTCATTAGGCACTGAATTAACGATAGACCCCACCACTATTAATCACCCTGACAGAGGCGTCCGCGTCGCTGACCCGCGCGCGGCCCGCGGACACGGCAGCCGGGGCAGAGCAGCCAGGGGCCACGGCGGCTCCGGCCTCGCCCTGCGCGCCTGGGTGCTGGCCACCGGGTGCAGCAGGGGCTCCCCTGCTCACGTGCCACCTCTGTTGCCTCCGTGATGTCATCAGCTGACAGTTCATCGGTGGCATCGCCCAGTGCTAGGTGCCAGGCTGGCTGCTGTCCCATTGCACGGAGCAGGACGGCCAAGGACTGTTTGAGGGCCCAGGGGCTCTTCCAAGCTGTGCAGGGCAAGGAGCCCTCGTCTGTGTGCATTGTTGACCCTGGTTCCTGGGTATGTCCCCGCTCCCTCCCACCCAGGGCCGTGGTGCTGGGGGCGGGCATCACTGTGGGTGCGAGGAGGCCTGGGCAGCCATGCCTGGCAGCAGGCTCCCCAGCCCCCCCGCCTGTGGATGGGGCAGGTGACCCAGCGGGATACATGGTACCCACTGTCCATGTATTGCTCCACTTGGTCAGCTGCCGCACCAGCACGGTGTCTCAGCATCCGCTCCCCGTCGGAGCAGGTTTCTGACCAGGGTGGGGTGGCAGGGGCAGGGGGTGAGGTAGGGCGCGCCTCATCTTTACGCCTCAGCAAACTCCCCAATTTTCTCATTAGCAGCTAATTTAACAAGTCTGAACTGTCCTCCCACCTGTTCCTCCTGCTGCAGATACTGCAAGCCCGGAAGTGGTCACTTGCTGGCCTTTGGAACAGCGGAGCCCCTCCCCCTGCAGCCCCAGCCCCGGGGTCAGCACTGGCTCTGAGTGGGAGGCCCTGAAGGGATGGAGGCCTGGGTCCTGGGATTGTCCTCTGCTCTCCTGTCCCTGGTGTTGGAAAGCTTTTTCTAGAGCTTGCGGCGCTCCGGCCTGGTTTGGTTGCGAGGGTGCCAGGCACCACGCATCTCTGACATGCTTGGCTCCTGGAGTCCTTCCCAGGGAGGTGGGACCAGGGGTTGGGCACCCTCAGGCCAGTGTGCCTTGTGGCATGTGGGCCTGTGGCAGGGCCACCATGAGGATTGCAGGTTCTGGACTCACCTCGAAGAGTCTTGCCTGTGGCAACTCCACGTCACAAGCGATAGCAGAAACCCACTGGCACCCAGAGCCAGGCCGGGCCCACTGGCACACAGAGCCAAGCTGGGTCTACTAGCACACAGAGAGCCTCGCTGGGGGGCAGCCGGGCCCACTGACACACAGAGCAAGGCTGGGGGTGGCCGGGCCCACTGGCACACAGAGCCAGGCTGGGCCCACTGGCACACAGAGCCAGGCAGGGGCCCACTGGCACACAGAGCCAGGCTGGGCCCACTGGCACACAGAGCCAGGCTGGGCCCACTGGCATGCAGAGAGCCAGGCAGGGGTCGGGGGAGTCGGGCCCACTGGCATGCAGAGAGCCTCGCTGGGAGACGGCCAGTGCTAGCTATTACACGTCGGGTATCAGGGCTGGGTGCTGGGCTCAGCCAGGTGCTGCAGGAGGCTGGCCCGGACGCCGGCAGCGACGGCAGCTGCAGGTGTTGGCGGAGCACCGCCTTTCTGCTCCTGGCCCACCAGCCCACTAGTGCAGCACCCTCCCCGAGGTGGGAGAGCAGACTGGACACAGCAGGACAGAACTGTAGCAGCTGTCCTGTGCAGGACACCCGCTCGTGTGCCGCTCTCAGACTTGTGGGCCACCTCGGTGCTACTCTCTGGCAGATGCCTGACCTGCAGCCCCTGGGAGTGGCTTTTGGGTGTCTAAGCAGCACCCCCCCATGGAGGCCAGCCCCCCACACCCCGGGCGCCCACAGCCTGGTTCTCATTACTCCTGAATCAATTTGATTTTCTCTGCTAAGCGCCGAGCTCTGCACAAAGCTGGGTTTGGAAATCCATGATTTCCTGGCAGTTAATGAATTTCAGGCAGACTGCAAGCGAAGGGGGCATCATGGGGGCCACTCGGGCCACTCGGACCCAGGCACAGGAGGGGCGGGGCGGTGGGGGTGTGTCCCAGCCGCGGACACCCCACTCTGAGATGCTCATTCCAGGGCTGCGTTGGTAAGTGACCAACAGGTAGCATGGCTGCTGGCACAGGAGGCTGGAGCCCTCGTGGAGCCCAGCTCAGCTCTGTCCCCCAGCCCAGGTGGCCCTCAGCTCAGCCGGTAGGTGCCGTTTCCATAGTGACACACCTTTAAGTGTCTTCAGGAAGGGCCATTTGGAGGCGAGGGGAAGGGTGGTCCTTCTGTGTCCACTCACACAGGCCCCGTCAGCATCCACTCCTGCCCAGGGTGCCTGGCACAGGGCAGCTGCACCACCACAGAGGCAAATGGACCCAAATGGAGGGAAGGCAGGGGAGGGCACCCTGGGCAGCAGCCAGGGCTCCTGGGACGGCTGAGGACCCGGAGTCCTGCCCAGCCCCCAGGAACTGCCTCGACCCCTCCTCACGGCAGCATCACGACTCATTTCTCTCAGGGTCAGCTCACTTGACCGGGCCTTCTGCAGGCCGCTCGCCTGCCGTCAGCACTTAGCCAGCAATCCCTCACTGTAGCCGCGGCCCCTGGACATGCAGCAGTGCCCACAGGCCTCCGGGTGGCCTTGGGGAGGGGCGCCGCCTGAGGGAGACCCGGCAGGTCCCCGTATGAGGAGTGGACAGCCACTACCCAGCCTGGCTCCCCTGCAGGCCCCCGGCAGCCGTGTTTCTGAATGAGCAGGTGCAGGCCCTTGCCTGTCGCAGCCCACCAGCCCTGGGACAGCCTGACAGGAGGCAAACGGCTTCATAGAGCCAGGAAACCACGGAGCAGGTGTGTGCATCCCACGGGAATGGCTGATGAGGCAGGCTGGGAGGGGTCGCAGACCCAGGAACCCCCTGGAAGCGGGGTGGGTCTGGGCAGACCCCTCAAATTCACATCCCAGTCCTGACCCCTGCTCTGCCGGGCCAACTGAGGAGCCTACCCTGGGGGAGGGGAGGCTGCAGACCCCGGGCAGCTGAGAGCTGGATGAGCTGCTCCCATGCCAAGTGCTCACACACTTCGTTTCTAAGCCTGCTCCCCAAAAGGGGCCTGAGATGGGCGGAGGGCTCTGGGCAGAGAAGGGCCTCCGACGTGGCCAGTGTTGCCCCCCGTGGGCAATCTCCTGAGCAACTTGCACGTCCAGGACTTCCGGGGCAGGACCCCTCGCTGCCGAGCTGCAGGGCCTTCAGGGGGTGCCCGAGCAGGTGAGGTGGGGCAGGGAGCTGGGCCATGCCGGGCCTTGGTTCAGCTTTCCATCTTAGAACATAGACCAGTGAAGGGAGCGCAGAGGCCGGCAGGACACGGAGCTGCCACCAGCGATGCCAGCAGTGCTGGTGGGACACGGGATGGCACAGTGCAGCCACAGGGGCTCCACGGTGGGCCCCGTCCTGTCTGTCTCATCCCCTGCCGGAGCTGTTCCCAGCCTGTTTCAGCAGCACATCTGGCCCAAAGTGGCCACTCAAGAAAGTGAGGGGGTCCTCATGTGGGGGGGCCAGCCAGGGCAGACAACCCTACCCAGCGCCAGAAGCACAGAGTGACTCAGGGGGCTGGGACAGAGTGACCTGGTATGTCCCAAGAGGCACAGCGTGTCCCCGGGAGGGGCCGGCGTGTCACCTGCCAGGGACCCTGCTGGAGCTCTGATCCATCCGTTCTTTGTCCCACGTTTCAGCGGGGAGGGGGCGGTGAGCATGGCCAGGGTGCGTGCTGGCCCCAGGGCGAGAGGCGTGCTGGGTGCGTGCACGTGGTCCAGCCAGCCTCCCGCCCCCGCTCGCCTGCGGTGTGCAGAAGTGCGGGCCTGGCCGCTCCCCCTGCGGGGGCTGGGCCAGGCCATCTCTGCGGACCGGCCTGGGCCGCAGCCTGCAGGCAGGGACACCCTTTGTGGAGCTCTTTGCTGGCAGGAAGCCCTTCCTCGTCCAGCGGGCGGCCAGCATGGTAATGAGACAGTTTCTATGGAAATGAGCCTATAACTATTCATTTTCTCCCCATTCTCGACCCATCCACAAAGAGGTTTTCCAAAATGACCCCCATTTTCCTACCTCCAACATCTCCTCACGCCATTGCCCGACCCGCTAATCAGCTCGCGAGAAAGAAGAGAGGGAAGGCCGTTCTTTGACAAGATGTGGGAGAGCACCTCCATTGAGCTCCCGCGTCTGTGACCAGCACACAAAACACCGGCCTGCCCCGGCCGGGCCGCGCAAGCCTCGCCCAGGGCGCTTGCCAGCATGTGTCCCTCTGTGTGTGCCTGCGAGCATGTAGGTGCATGCACAGTATAGTGTGTGCATGCGTGTGCACACGCAGGAGCCCGCGCGTATGTGGCAGGCACGAGCTGGCATGGGCTTGTGCACGCAGAGCAGCTCTGGGGATCTGCAGCTCTCCTTTGCTGTCTTTTGAGAAACTGACAAGCCAGCTCCTGTTCTTCTGGAACATTCCATCTCAGCCTCTCTCCCGGCCTCCCCCCGCACCTGCTCCTCTGGGCAGACCGCTGTGTTGGTTAGAACAGAGAGAGCAGAGGAAGGGGCCCGCGTGACCCCTCTCCTGCCCTCCTCCTTTAGGGAGTAGCAAGGAACGGAGGCCGCAGCCTGGTGCCGGCCAGCACCTGCCTGAGCCTGGCTGTGTGGCCCTGGACAAGGTGCTTGACCTCTCGGAGCCCAGCCCTGTCCCCAGAGGTCAGATGGGAGCAGAGTCTCCAGTTCACTTGGAGGCACTGGGGAATTCTGCCTTGCTCTCAGGATGTCCTGGGTCAAGGCTAGCCACCTCACAGGGTGTTCCAGGAACAGAGAAGGGCCCCTGAGGCAGGCTCTGCTGGGGGCCCTGACCTCCCGTGGCCTCTGCCTGCTCGCTGGCTCTTTCCATGCAGCCGTGGCCAAGGTGGCCAGCCCTCCCTGAGCTCACCGGCTCTCACACCTCTGCAGGGTCAGGCCTGACTGGGCACACGGCAGGTGCCTCATGAATGCTTGGTCACGCATGGCCCCCAGCTCCTTCAGCCAGCAGCTACGAAATCCTCTCCCGCCCCATGTTCCGGGATCACCGCAGCCAGGCTGTGGAATCAGAGCTCACAATGGCCGGACGAGGGCTCGGGCACGGCCAGCCACAGAGCCTTCTTCTGCATTGATCTGTGGAACGCATCGGCGTCTCCCGTGGGCCCTGGCTCTGTGGGGGTGGCCACACCTCCCGCACTGGTGCCTGACACCCCAGCCCCCTGCAAATGCACTCTGGAAGGCAGAGGGGGCAGCTCAGGTCCTTGGGTGCCCGCTTCCGCCATGAGCATAGCCCGGCTGACAGCCCGGCCCCAGCTCCAGGCTGCTGCCGGCCTGTGCAGCCTGAGCCCGGGCACAGTGGAGCTGTCTCTCTGAGCAGCTAAAGCCCGAGGACAGGACGTGAGGGCGGCCGGCCACAGAGCACCTGGCCGGGCAGACCCGCTCTCCGCCTGCGGCTCTGGCAGGGTGAGGGAGGCCAGCCTCAGGCTCCACCTGTGAGCACGGCCCCTGAGCTCTGCTGACCCACAGGCCGTGCCTGGGACTGCGGGGTCCTCACTGCCCCCCAAGCTGCTGAGCTGCAGCCCCTCTCAGCACTGCTGGGGGAAATGTGCATTTTTAAATTGCAGTGACTCAGCAAAAAACCTGAAATACCAGTGACTTCTGCAGAAAAGGACACGCACGTGAGAAATCGAAACGCCTCGGACATCAAGTTCAGTACACGCTTTCCCCGAAGGAGTTTTAACATTCAGAGGAGGTCAGGCCCACGCCACACGGAGTTACGGCATCTTGGCTGAGGCCGCAGAACCACACGGGATGCCCAGGACCTGCTGTCGCAACCTCCAGGAGGGCCCCTGCACGCGTGTGCGTCCACACACCACACACGCCGCGCTGGAGAGCGATCCTGGGCTGTCAGGGAGACACCGTGTGAGGGTCACACGCCCTGCCTTGCTCCCAGTCCAGCATAGCAGCATTACAGCTGTTGCCCCCCACCCCCGAGCCAGCTGTGGCTTCCGCTCTGCTCCAGTCACCCCTGGACCCCCGCACACCAGCCCTGCTATGGGGACACCCTGGTCCCCAGAGCAGCCAGGAGCCTTGGGCCAGGCCTGATCCCACCTGTGGGTCGGCGGGATCCCAGACCAGAGCAAGGAGCTGTCAGAAGCAGTGAGGACGGCGCCCCACACCAGCTTTTGTCCGATCCTATGAGAGCCCCGTGTGGCTCAGGGGCTTGGGTGATACCTTGGGCTGCAGGTGATCCCACAAATGGAGCCCCGGCTGGCTTCCCACGGGCGCACAGTGGCAGGAGCCGTTGGCTGCCATCCCCTCCTCCTGGGAGCCCCAGTTAACCCTGCTTGCGGCCGCCCGACCACCCAGGGACTGCAGCAGCCCCATCTGTTGCTCAGGGTGCCGGACCCTCCTCGGATCCCCGCTCCTCGGCAGGGACGGGCCAGGAGACCCGGGAGATATACGAGCACCAAGGGACATCCGTCACCTCCCCCGTCCTGCCTTCCCCCAAATCTCGATGATGAATTTGCAAATGGCGCTGGGATATGACAGAGCTGCCTCTCTCTTCATTATTTATACCTTCCCCGAGCACCTTGGCTGGGGCCACAGTGACAAATGCATGAATAAAAGGTAAAGACAATATTTTAGCAACGTGTTGTAAATCTCCCTCTGCCCATTATTAATTCCAGGAAGTCCATTACGCCCGACGGCTTTGAATACGAAGACAGGGGTCACGCGGGCGGCAGGGGGGAGCCCGTGCCCGGTCAGGGCCGAAGGACAGAGCCGACTAGCCCCGGCTCCGCCAAGCCCCCAAGTTTTATTTAAATGAAAGAGGCGAGGTCTGCACATTTCGCAGAGTGGGGCTCGGCCCACTGAGAAACGAGCTCCCAGCTCGGGAACCACCAAGATGCCCAAAACACAGCTGCCCCCGCAGGAGCGAGGCTCAGAGCAGCGGACGGCACCGCCCGGGCATGGCTGGAAGGACGGGTACACAGCCCTGGCGGGAAGGCGCTCAGCGGCCACAGCCAAGCCCTGCAGCCTGGCTTTCTCTTCCTGCTTCATTTCCTTTCAAATCCTCCCAGGAGTGAGCAACACCCCCAGGTCGCTGCACCTGCACTGAGACCCCCTCCAGTGAGACCCTCTCCCCAAGGACCCCTAGAAACCAGAGGGCTGCAGATCCCGGGCCCCGCCTTCGCAGGAGGCCCCGCCTTCGCAGGAGGCCCCGCCTTCGCAGGAGGCCCCGCCTTCGCAGGAGGCCCCGCCTTCGCAGGAGGCCCCGCCTTCGCAGGAGGCCCCGCCTTCGCAGGAGGCCCCGCCTTCGCAGGAGGCCCCGCCTTCGCAGGAGGCCCTGGCTCAGGCCCGGGCTGTGCCACCTGCCGAGTGTCTCTCCCACACTGGGCTACTTCCTCCTCCGTGTGCATCACAGCCACTGCCCCGCAGGTTTCAGAAGCGCCTCGCTGCCCAGCCCAGCTCTCCCCGCCCCGCCGAGGTCCCTGGCTGTACACTCCTGTACCTTGTTGGCAGGGACCTGCGCCTGGGCCGTGCAGTGGGGCCAGGAGTGCCGAGGCCGGGCCGGGGGAGGAAAGCTCAGCAGGGGGTGGGAGAGACAGAAGATGGGCATGTGGGATCCAGGACCTGCTGTGGCAGCTGCCCACTGCCCTGCCTGCAGCCACAGCCCTCACTGGGACACCGAGGGTCCCCAGAGGCTGACAGCAAGCCTGGCCCCTACAGGTCCCGAGGGCTTCATCTGGATAGGACTCTGGATGAAGCTCTGGGCTGGTTCACCTTTGGGCTCACCCGGCAGTGGCACCGGTGGCTGTCTGCCCTGGAGCCCGCGGGGATGGCCCCACCTGGTGACACGGCCCAGCCTGGCCCTCGGTGGAGAACAGTGTGTACCAAGTGCTGTGTGCCGCTGCCGCAAGCACTGATTACGATGCGGCGTGGCAGCCGCGGGTTCCGCAGGCTCCTTGCTCCACGCTCCACAGATGAGTTTAGTATTCAGCTAGGGTTCACTCTTTTCGACCGTTAATCAGCACAAATTAAATGCGTACTTGAAACCCCCACTTAAAGCTGCGCTAATTATTTTTTGATCCAAACAGGACTGCCTTTCCCGGAAGGGAGGCTGAGGGGCTCTCTGGGACTGAGTCGCGGCGAGAGCCTTTGGCAGTGCAGCGCCCCGGCCCTGGCAATGCTCAGCAGCCTTCCCAGGCCCAGCATTCCCGTTGCCACAGGACCTGCGCTCTTGGCCAGCCGGGCGCCATCCCCATGCCAGGCGGCCCGCAGTTTTTCCTCCTGAAAGCCAGTAGCCCACTGGAGGGTGATGTGTGTGACCTGCTCCCGAGCCACGGCCCCAGGCTGCACGCAGCACACACACACATACATGCACCCAGCCTAGGTCCCTAGGGACCTGCTGTCCATCCCACCCAGGTCTGCTCCCAGCCCACCCACCTCACCCCTTCCACAGGGTCAGCCCCTCTTTGTCCTGAAGAGTCACAGGCCTTGCTCTGAGACTCCATGGGGGCAGCTCCCTGAAGACAGGTGCCCAACAATCGCAGGAGGCGGCACAGAGACCCCAGCTAGGAGGTCCTGCTCCTCAGAGCCTGTCCTGGGCTGTGAGGGAGACGACAGCATGAGGGACAGAACGTGCTCAGAGCAAGGCACTAGTGCCCCTCTATGGAACACGGATGGACGGACAGAAGGATGGATGGATGGATGGATGGGGCAGGGATGGGTGGGTGGACAGATGGACAGATGGACAGGTAAGCTGACAGGGGGATGGACAGATGGCTGGCTGGCTGGGATGATGGGTGATGGAGGATGGACCCACTGCCTCATGAGCTGTGTGACACTGCTTATAAAGCTCCAACCATGTGACTGCATCAGGACCCTCGGGACCTCCGAGCATGTCAGTGTGGCCCCCGCGGACCTCGGCCTGGGTTGGGCTTGGAGGCAGTGTGCGCTGCCCCGAGGGCTCTACCTGCCTGCAGGTGGCTCAAGGGAATGCCACCTGAGCCTCCTAAGATGGGCTTGGGTGGGGCAGGGACAGGGTGGTTACTGCCTCTCCTCTCACTGCTCAAAGAACGCAGAGGCTCCCCAAGGAGGGACCCTGGGTCTCAGGCTCGGCCTGAACCAGGTCAGAGGGGGTTCCAGAGCCCTCAGCGCCCTGACAATGGGTCTCTCTGGGCTCTGAGTGCAGAGACCAAGCAGATGGACACGAGACAGGAGCCTACAAGTCCTGGTGAGCACTCTGGGCAGCCGCTAAGACGAGCCACCTGAAGTCAAGGGGCAGCAGCCAGGCAGCCCACCGCGGGCAGCTGCTGAGAGCCGCCTGGCCCCCCGCTGGCCGATTGCTCCAGCGTCCCGCAGCCTCCCTCACAGCCTCCCGCAGCCTCTCACAGCCTCCCGCAGCCTCCCTCACAGCCTCCCTCACAGCCTCCCACAGCCTCCCACACGGCCTCCCTCAGCCTCCCTCACAGCCTCCTACACGGCCTCCCTCAGCCTCCCACACGGCCTCCCTCACAGCCTCCCTCACAGCCTCCCACACGGCCTCCCACACAGCCTCCCTCAGCCTCCCACACGGCCTCCCTCACAGCCTTCCGAAGCCTCCCTCACAGCCTCCCTCAGCCTCCCACATGGCCTCCCTCAGCCTCCCACACGGCCTCCCTCAGCCTCCCTCACAGCCTCCCACACGGCCTCCCTCAGCCTCCCACACGGCCTCCCACACGGCCTCCCTCACAGCCTCCCACTCGGCCTCCCTCAGCCTCCCACAGCCTCCCACACGGCCTCCCTCACAGCCTTCCGAAGTCTCCCTCAGCATCCTACAGCCTCCCTCAGCCTCCCTCAGCCTCCCTCACAGCCTCCCTCAGCCTCCCACACGGCCTCCCTCAGCCTCCCTCACAGCCTCCCACTCGGCCTCCCTCAGCCTCCCACAGCCTCCCACACGGCCTCCCTCACAGCCTTCCGCAGCCTCCCTCAGCATCCTACAGCCTCCCTCAGCCTCCCACACAACCTCCCTCAGCCTCCCTCATGGCTTCCTTCACAGCCTCCCTCAGCCTCCCACATGGCCTGCCTCAGCCTCCCGTACGGCCTTCCTCAGCCTCCCACATGACCTCCCTCAGCCTCCCACACGGCCTCCCTCAGCCTCCCACACGGCCTCCCTCACAGCCTCCCTCAGCCTCCCACACGGCCTCCCTCAGCCTCCCACACGGCCTCCCTCACAGCCTTCCGAAGCCTCCCTCAGCATCCTACAGCCTCCCTCAGCCTCCCACACAGCCTCCCTCAGCCTCCCTCACAGCCTCCCTCAGCTTCCCACACGGCCTCCCTCAGCCTCCCTCAGACTCCCACATGGCCTCCCTCAGCCTCCCTCAGCCTCCCACACGGCCTCCCTCACAGCCTCCCACTGCCTCTGGAAGAGGACAAAACCACTAATTATAAGAGGATCTGTCAGTCTCTCTGGGGAAAGCAGCCAGGCCAGGTTTCTGTGTAAACAGGCATCCCCGCCAGCAGAGGCTCCAGAGGAAGCCTGGTGGCTCCTGGCCATGCAAGGTGGCACCCTGCAGGGACGCCGGGACAGGCCCAGGGCTCACACTGGACTCTAGCCTGGGAAGCCAACGGGGCCTCTTGGGCTCACCCCTCCCCTGTTCCCCATCCCAGCTCCCCCGTCCCCCCAGATCTCCCTGCCCCAGCTCCCCTACCTTGGTTCCCCCTGCCCAGCTCCCCTCCCCGCTCCCTCTCCCCTGCATCCCCACCCCTGCCCCCCTGCCCCAGTGACCCCTCCCTTACTCCCCCTGCCCAGCTCGTCCTGCCCAGCTCTTCCTGCCCTAGCTCCCTTCCCTCATTGATGACACTTGAGCCACTGGCGGTGGCTCTCCTGGGCTCTCCGCCATAGCTGTTGCTCTGAGCCCAGCCCACGGAGGATGCTGGGCCCATCCAGGTTCATTGTCCCTTACCTAGTCCCTCTGGCTTCCTTCACCCACCCCAATCTCCCCCAAATCCCAGCCAAGCTTGCCCTATGCAGCCGTCAGACACAAAGCAGCGGGGGGTGGGGGATGCACCCAGAGGCCAGCTGCGCCCAGACAGATGCCCCTGCCCCTGGCCCCCAGTCCAGCACAGTCCCTAGGCCAGTCAGGCACTGGGCCGGGCACACTGAGCCCAGTCCCCGTGACAGGGATACAGACGCTCACTTTCTAAAACCTTCAGTAACTGCTAGAGGCTTGAGAGAGCACACACAGCTGTGTGGCCCCAGGTGCCACGTGAGGCTGGGCAGAGGGCCCGGCTCCTTGGCGTCCCAGCAGGATATACCTCGGGGGCCAAGGCTGTGGCTAGCAGCCACCCCAGGGCCTCCATGGGCTCTAGACACCCACCATGAGGGAGCAGGGTGCCTGCAGGACAGGGACCCATAGGATTGGCTGTGGGGAGAACCCGCAGGGCCAGGCAGACATAGGGGGGCCCTGCCAGTGTCCCCCAACTCCCCACGTCCGCCCCACCCTTGCTCAGCACCCCCACCGCATCCCACTCCCGGGTCCACAGGCGGTCACCAGGTGAGGCGGCACGGCCGTATTCTCACATGCCTTGCAACAAGAAAGTTCACCCACACCAGCTGCCCGTGAGCAGAACCCGAAGTGCCCTGTGCCCGGCAGGTAGGGCCATTTCCTGCTGAAGCCCAGCAACTTCAAGGTCATCCAAGGTCATCACGGCACCTCCCCCCAACCCCGGCAAGCACCTGCAGCTGAGAAGGGCTTTCAAAGGCAGGTCAGGAGGGCCCCGGAGGCAGCGGACAGGAGCATCTGGCTAATTCACGGCCACCCCGTTGGCCCCCACGGAGCCTGGTGCACCCTGAACTCAAAAGCTGTCTGGCAGAGGAGGAACAGAATTCTCCAGAACTCAGAGCAAAGCCCCGCCCCCAGGCTCCCAAAGCACTGCACATGGCACAAGAGGCAGAGTCCTCTCCCCATCTGTAGCTCCTGACCCCTGGGCAGGCAGGTGGGGCTAAGAGACCCCCCCCCCACATGACCGCCCCCACCCACTGCCTGTGGATTCCTGAATGATTGACACACTGCTCTGTCCACCTGGCCGCCAGCCTCCCTCACGCTCTGCGGGAAGCCGAGGGTCGTGCACTGCCCCCACCCCCCGCGCAGGTCCCAGGGGGGCAGGAACCGAGCAGTGCAGACACATAGCACCCCCCCCCCACCGTGTGGCTCACACCTTGGTGACCCTCATGACCCAGAGGGGCTCCCGGGGAGTCCTGTGCTGGGCCGCTGGGAGGCAGGGCAGCTTGAACAGATGAGGCCACTTGAGGGCCCCTGGCTGGATAAATGGCACTTGCTTAATGAGGTCACGGAAGCCCCCCGGCGGGCGGCAGTGACCTCGCTGATGGGCCACGCGGGGGTGGGGGGAGTTAGTGACCTGGTGACACGTGACGCCAAAGACTTCCTCCTCTGCAGCGTAGAGGTGACCAATGCTAGTGGCGGACGGCTGGTGGGGGGGCGCTGCCCTGGCTGGGGCAGCCCAAGGCCCCATTTCTCCAAGGAATCCCACGGCTCAGCAGGCAGCGAGGGACAAGTGCCTGATGCTGGGTTGGGGGAGAAAGGTCCCTCAACCTTGCCCTGCAGATCACCCACCCACCCAGACTGAACTCGACATGCCAACCTGATCCCTGAGTACCACCGTCAGGGGCTGCTGGCCAGGGTGGCTTTGGGGCAGGCTGAGGGGTGACAGAGGTGTGCCCTGGCCTCACCATGCCTGGGGGTGGCAGGGGCTGGGTTCAGTGGGTCCACCCCATGCCCGGCCATGGAGCCTGGCACCGGCAGGAGGCACATTTACCAGGCTGCCTTGGGGAGGGGGCTTCCTGAGCCCACCCATTCCAGAGGCCAGGCAGCAAGGCTGTGGCCCTGAGCCACCGCCAAGCGAACCCTCGACCACCAGGGCCAAGGTCTGGGCCCTCCTGCAGCTGCCCTGGGCCGGCCTCGTGGCCTTCGAATCAGTCACAGCGACAGTCTATGGGAGAGACCTGGACGTCCCTGTGTGTGCGTGTTGTCTGCACACATGTCCCTGTGTGTGCCCCTGTTGGTGCGTCCCTGTCTCTGTGTGTCCTGTGCGTCCCTGCCTCTGAGTGCATGCATGTGTGTGTCTCTATGTGTCCCCCGCCTGACCCCCAGAGAGGCACATCACCTCCAGGGGAATGCGGAGAACTCCCTGGCAGAGGCCGCTCCTGGGGCCCCTGCGTGTCCCCCTGGCTGTGGGCGGCTCCTGGGTCAGCCCCATCTAGCGCACATGTCAGGCCTCGGTTCCTCTGTCCGGCAGACCACCCCTTGAGCTGTCTGTGGTCAGCGACGCTACCAGGGGCGTCCCCTCTCACCCATCCACCAACACACAGGGCAGAGAGCCCAGCCGGCTCCCACACGACCTTGGCCTGGGAAAGTCAGACCCCCAAAAGGAACGCAGAAATGGGGCAGGGGCGGTGGTGGGGGCAGCCCCGGGGCAGGCTCCCGCGCGGGCTGCTGCCTGACCACGTCCAGATGTTTTCATTCGCTGGTGCAAATCCGCTCCAGGCCGAACACTTCACTGTTTGTCCTGGAAATCAAAAGGTCCCGCTTGGCTGTGAAAGATGCGTGGCCGGCCCACCCCCGCCCCGAGCCAGCCAGGCCCACAGCTCAGGGCGGCGAGGGCCCCACAGGTGGGCCTGCTCCAGTGCCCCTCAACCTGGCTCCCCAGCACCGGATCCTGCTCCGTGGGCGGGTGGCATGGTTCTGGCCCTTCCCCAGGACCAGCCTGGACGCCCACATGACCACAGAATCACAGAGGGTGAGCTGGCTCTGGTGCTTCCGGAAAGTCTGAGCCGGCCTAGCCCTCCGTCTTCGCACCCTGCTCCCCTCCGGGGCGCCAGAGCTCGGCAGCGAAGGGGGATCTGTTCCCACAGAATTTATCATCTCCTTAACAGCACGGCGGCCGGGCGGTATTTACGGCGTGCGGCGGTCGGCGCTGGGCCGCCCATCCCGTGGCCTGGGCAGCTGAGGAGGGCGGCGGAGGCTGGGCTGCTGTTGATATCTCACTGATAACATATTGTACAATTAGATCAATTTGACAATTTCCATTATGGCTGATAAAATATTTATCGAGCCTTGGAGATGGTGTCTGACCCCAGCACCATTTGTTCTGCTAATGGGGGGGCGGCCGGCGCGGCTGCAGGCAGAGCTCGGAGCTGCCTCCCGGTGCCCCCCCACCCCATTAGGTTTGCAAATTGCCAGCACCAGCCATAAATTACCGCCCGGCCGGGGAGATTGATGTGGAAGTGACAGGGCAGGTGGGCGACTCGAGATGACTTTGCTTCTGAACAGCATTAATCATGGCAGAAAGAGAAAATACCTTCAAATTGGCCCATAAGTCTAAACATTAAGGAACGAGACGCAGGCAGGGGAGGATGGCTCGAGCAAAAACTGGGAACCGGGAAATGAAAAACATTTTCTATTATTTAACAAATCATCTTAATAATTTCCAGTGTTGTTGCTAGCAGTTCTGGGGGGCCGAGAGAGCCGGGCCGGGCTCCGTTGGCCCCGGAGGGCGCTTCGTGCAGCGAGCCAGAGCCCAAGCTGGGTCGGGGCTGCCTTTGTCACCATCCTGGACAGGCCACCGCGTTGAGGCTTCAGCGTGGCCAGACCCCGTGCAGGCTCCAAACACCAACATGGGGAGGGCCCAGAATGCAGGGGTTAGGGTGAACGCTGTCGGGGTCCCTTCACGCACAAGACAAATGGTCCCTAATGAGTCGCCCTGTGTCCGAGGCCATGTGGTGTCAGTGACGGGACAACCAGACACGTCAGTGAGCCCGACAGCCTGGAGAGCCGCCTGTTCCAGCTCAGCCCTGGGCTCGCACCTCTCCAGGCCGCCGAGGCCGCTGGGCCCATCCTGAGCTGGGAGCCGTGCATGAGGCCCCGGTAGCCACAGCTCGGCTTGGAGGCTGCAGTGCGGAGTAATTAAATTAAATTGATGCTGTCCCTGCTTTGAGGCCACCCTTGATTTAAGGCCAGAAAAGGAAGCAATTAAATTTAATAAAAACCAGGTTCCTAAACAAAGATATATGGCAAACGCGGCCATCCGGAGGTTGCATCCGCTAGGGGAGAGAGAGAGGGAGAGAGACAGAGAGGGAGAGATAAAGAGAGACAGAGAGAAGAGAGAGCAGAGACAGGGAGGGGAGAAGGTATAGGGAGGGAGAGTGTGGGAGGGAAGGAGAGAGAGGGAGGGAGACAGAGAGAGACGGGGGCAGGAGGGACAGAACCAGCCTTGTTGCGGAGTGCGATTCTGTGGCCGGGGCTGGGGTGGGGGTGCGGTGCACCCCGGATCTGGGGTTCCCAGGCCTTGGACTGCTGCCCTCGCTCAGGCACAGCCCCCCCCACCAGCACACGCATTGCACATCGCCTGGAGGCCGCAGTCACTTGACGCTGACCTGAGCGTTGGCAGACGTGATTAACAGTGGTCAGCAGGGCTCAAGGTCATGGCCTGCAGCCCCGGGCTGGGCAGGGGGAGAAGGGCCGGGGCCAGAGACCCAGACAGACCAGGAGCCTTCCCCGTCTCAGCTCCCAGCGGCTCCAGGTGCCCAGGCAGGGGGAGCCGGCTGCGCCTCCAGCACATGGGCGCTCGGCATAGGCTCAGCCCACACACGCCGTCCAGCAGAACCCGCAGGAGCAGTTGCGCTTCCCAGCGTCCACCAGGATGAGGCTTGGGGACACCGTGGGCGAGGGCCAGGGACAGAAGCCCCATTATCCAGCCACAAAGGTCGGAGTTGAACACCCACAGCTTGCAGGGAAGGGAGGGGCAGCCCCTGGCCAGGAAGGTGCGCCCCACCCCCCACCCACGTGACAGCCACCGGGAGCTGGGCTGCAAGGCCTTCAGGGACTTTCTGGAACTGGGTGACTCGCTCTTATCCCCACAAAGCTGGCAGCAGTGCCCAGGGCCCCTCAGTGAGGATCCAGCTGGGGCAGCAGACAGGGATGCCCCAAGGCCTGGCCCCGGGGAACAGGGCCCCCATCTTGCCCTGAACTTTAGATGCAGAACCATGGGACGTTGGGTCATCCCAACCCCACAGCAGCCCTAGCATGTCCTGGGCTCCCCACTCCCCAACATTCCAGGCGGCAGAGTCCAGCTGCCCGAGGTTCCTGCAGTGCCATGAGCAGGCAGGGAGTCCTCCGCCAGGCCTGCTGCTGACTCACAGCTGGTCCCAGGGGAACCAGCACCTCCGAGTCTGCACAGGTGAGCCCAGGGAGCCTCCACCCTCAGTCATCCCTGCAAGACCACCTACTCCAGGGAGGCCGCCCCTCTTGGCAGGTGGCACTGCAGGGACCTTCCTGGACCCCTCAAGAGAAGCAGCTGTAAAATGTGCCAGGCGCCAGCGTCCCTGGCCTAGCAATTCTACACACACACACACACACACACACACACACACACACACACACGAGGCTTGGCCAGAAGGGACCAAGGCACTTGCATTCCTAGATCTGCACCGTGTGACCCACCTCATGTGCTTGCTGGGGCCGCCAGGCAGTGGCCAGGGCTCCCCAGCACGGGCTCTGGACATCCGGCACCACCTTGCACACCAAGGCAGGCCATGGCGAGGTTGGGCCACTGTGCTGCCTCTGCTGCCCTGGTCTGCCCTGAGCCTGAGCCTGAGGCTGTCCCTGAGCCTGAGGCTGTGGGAAGGATTCCCCCCCCACCCCACCCCCGCTCCCCTTCCTACCCCCAGCCAGCAGTCGGGGCCAGCCAGAGCACCCTCTGTCCACCACTCATGAGTCAGAGCACAAGGGAGGCCTGGTCCAGAAAAGCTCCCAGCACCCCGGGTCCTGCCCATCACTGGAAGAAACATGAAGTTCAGGCTGGCGGGGAGAGGCACAGGGTTGGAGGGGAGGAAACTGCAGAGGCTGGAGAGGAAGTGGGAGCCCATGAGGGGAAGGCATCCGTTGTCTGCTCCCAGCCGGAGAATACCTGGGTGACCCATCCACTGTCCACTCCCATCACAGGTGTATGCACAGAGTGGGGAGGGCAGCTGACCCCCAAACCAGCGGGGAGTCCCATTGCAAGCCACTACCCCATCCAGGGTTCTTCATTTCCACATCTGTGAAATGGGTACCCTCCTTGGCTCGGCCTGAAGGTGCCGTAGAGGCCAGTGTGGCCGGCCCTGCCTACATCAGCGGTGGATCCAGTGGCACCTACAGCTGAGCACATCTCTGAGCCGGTGCCACCCTCAGCTGCCTGAGGAGCCCTGTCCTCCGGGGTGGGGGTCGCCTGGGCCCCAGCCCCGCCCCTGGTCCAGGGTCCTGTGGCTCCTGGACAACGCAGGGGGACAATGTCTGTGCACCTGGATGTTGGGTTTCAACTTCAGGAAGGCAGCCGGAGATGCCCTGACCCCTCCCCAGCGGCCTGCCATCCAGAGCCCTGCCCCATGCGCTGGGTCCCACACTTGGGGATCAGGGACAAGGGGAGACCCAACCCAGAGAGCGAGGGCAGAGGCGGGAGGGCACGCAGCCGGTCCGGCTTGGAGGAGGTGTGGACGGAACAGCGTGAATGCCCGCTCCTGGGGTAACCGGAACCCATAATTACGCCTAAGCCCTGGGGGTGAGCCGGCCCCACCGCGGTGCTGTGAGCAGGGGAAGAGACCTTTCCATTGTCATTGCCACGCCAGGCGAGGGGAGTCTGGGGGCTCGGGTTACTGGGGCCCACAGCTGCTGGGCCACCTGCCCCGTGCTGGCGGTGAGGGTGGGGGAAGGCTCCGCACGGCCCTCCCCCTGGCCTGCTATGGCGAGCTCATTGTTTGTCCTCAGATAAGAGCTGGGGCTCCTGTGTTTTCTTTTCTTGGGAAAATGTCGGGCCGGCGCGGTGTCTGAGAGTCAGGAAGAGGCAGGCAGGAGGCCCCCTCCGCCAGAAGCAGCCTGTAGGGCTCCCCCACCCTGCCCCCACGCACGCAGGCCTCCCTGCTGCTTCTCCCTCGGGGTGCTCCGGGCAACCCCCCACTCCCCAGCGCCAAGTCAAGTGCTCAGGGCCCTGGTCTGTGGGTGGCCTAATCCCCACTCACACGACCCCAGTTCCCTGGCTGGTGCGTGGGGAGGGGTCCCAGGTACCCCACCCGGGTACGGGCACTCAGGCCCCTCGGTCCAACAAAAGGCTGCCTGTCTCCTGCCTTGGCCTCATGGCGGCTTAAGGAAATTTTTGTCATTTTTGACCAGCTAACGTCTTGAAAACGAAAAATAAGTTGTCTAATCGTTTTACACTTAACCTTCGCTCCTCGTGAACACCCGAGGTGCCGGAACTGACGTCCCGAGGCCCGTGGGGTCAAGGTGCCTCCTGCCGCCCCCAGTAGCCATGGGCACTTGTCACGGACGGGGGCAGGGTGAGTTCTACAGCCAGAGTGCCCCCCCACCAGGGAGGAGGGGCCCTGCGCTCTCCCTCTGCCACCCACCCACACTCCCCCTGTGCCCCAGGCCTAGTGCAGATGCGCAGTATCTAAAGCCTGGGTTGGGCGCTGTGGTCAGCCCTTCAGCTGCTGGCGGAAGCCCATGGCCCACATCAGACTCCTGGATGAGTCTCACCCCCACCTCCAGGCCTGGGCCCCCACCAACCACAGAAGGGAGACCCAGATGGAGGCTGCTGGACCCTGGCTCCGGCCTGGCCCAGCCTGGCTACTGTGGGCACTGGAGAACTGAGCCAGGGGAAGGAAGTCTAACCCAGCAGAACCCCCTCACTGCAGCCCTGGGTGGGGTCCGTGGGGTCCCACCCAGCACCCTCGGCCCCCACCGACAGCACCAGCCTTTTCCTGCAACTGTGTGGGGCTGGCGCTCAGCCTGACTGGCCAGGCTGTCCCTTGTTAAGTGACCGGCGTGAGCCAACGACCTGTGGGGCAGGGATCCCGGGGACGGCGCAGGAGGCCCTGGCTGGAGCGTGAAGGTCACTGGAATTGCTTCCTGGTTAAAGAGTGAAAGTCACCAGGAACTTCCTGACTGGATATGAACTTCACTAAGATTGCTGAGAGTCCTGCCCTGGGCACCAGACCCTGACCCCAGTCAGCTGGTGGGGGGCCGGGGTCTGCCCTGTGCTCCCACCGAGCCTCCTGCTGGCAACTTCCACAACTGCCACCCCCTTTAAGGTCCTGGGGCAGCCACACTTGGCCCCGCCCAGGCAGGCACACCCCAGGGCTCCTCGGCCAGGACCCTCCACCTGGGTGTGCTGGAAGAACACGGGACTGAACCCAGGCCACTTTCCACTCCCACGAGGTTTGCAGTGCCTTCTGCAAGCAACGGTGTGGCACAGGACAGGTCTAGAACATTCCAGAGACACACGGGGAGGGAGGAGGGACTAGGAGCCGAGTCCACGCTGCAAGCAGGGTCCAGGTGGTGAATGGCCCACGGGAGATCTCTCAAGGCTGCCCATCCACCCGGTGGCACCCGTAAGCCCTTCTATTAGGGGCCGCATCCACACTCTGCCCACGTCTGCTGGCCATCAGCGCGAGGCCAGGGACCAGGAAGCGCCGAGCAGGCGGTGAGGAGCCGCAGTGGCTGCCTGTGCTGGGAGACCCGAGACCCACAGCCGAGACCCGCAGCCGAGACCCGCAGGCAGGCTCGAGACCCGCAGGCAGGCTCAGACCTGGCAGAAGAGCTGCTCTGCTCACGCGCCGACTGCTCATTTCACAGCTGTGTAATTAGCACATAAAGAACTCTCCCCTCCAAATTAAATAGCAGTAATTGGGGTTTTAAAAACCTAATTTAAATATTAAGTCTCTTGGGAAAAAATTGCCATTGGTTACCTATTAAACGGACCAGCATTTTCCATATTATGGGGTTAATTCCTCAGGCCGGGAGGGCAGGTGACCCAGGACAGACCCTACAGGTCTTACACAGTTCTCAGACTGGTGGGGGAACTGTGCCCGCCCTGTGAGCAGGGCTCAGAGCCAAACCAGCAGGGGTGTGGGCCCCCAATACTCAGCTCCAGTGAGCACCTGCTTCTAGAAGCATCTCAGAGGAGGCCTCAAAGGGCAAAGAGAACATGGCTTCTCTCTGCTGCTAAGATTCCCTTGGAGCAGCCGCAAGGAGAACCAGGCTGCGACTGCAGAAGGCATGGCGAAGCCTACCCCGCACCTGGCAGGGAGGAACTGACCGCAAAGCTTCCTACCCACACCTGAACCCCAGAAAACAGATGCCCCTTCCCCTGCTAGACAAAGACAGGCAGCGTCCAAGCCAGGCTGAAGATGGGCCATGAGGCACGGAGCCCTGAAGAATGGGGATGCAGTGGCCGGCTGTGGAGGCGGCAACAGAGCGGGGAGCCCACAGCCGCCTGCCTGGGGGCTGTCACTCCGCCATCGTTGTGCGTGACCAGCCGGGAGAAGCCCCCGGCACAGCCCGCGGAGCCGGCCAGTGGCTGCAGGGAGCTCGGCCTGCTGGGGGCAGGAGCTGGCACATAGCAGCCCCACGCTGTGGTCAGACTGCCGCCGCCGCAGGCCCCCAAGAGAAGGGTCCACGGAAGTGTGGCCCCAAGCTGTCTGTTCTGGAAGCCAGGAAGTTACAAACACCATCCCCGTGGAAGGCAGTGAGCTCCAGACTGAGCTGGGGGGTGGGGTGGGGGAAGACTCCTGGCCACGTGGCCCCAGCCCCCCAGCTTTGGCAGGTGGTCCCCACCCTGCCACACATGCTCCATGGCTTCCTGTTTTGTTCCTGTATGGCGGAGGACCCCACAGATGTGGTGAGGACGGTGATGCCAGCTCACCCCAGGATGCCCGCTGCCCGAGACCCCGAGGGCCCCACAGAGCACTGCTACTGATGGGCCGCCCCTTCCATCACAGGAGGCCAGTACTCAGTATCCGAGAGTCAGGGCTCAGGGCGTGTGGGCAGCGGTGGCTACCCCCGCACTTCCCCTCCACCAGCTAGCAGGCTCTGGGTTTTGCCCTCCACAGGGGCTGCCAACCGAGTGCCTGGCCTTCAGTGAACACATACATGTCGGGGGACGGGGGCGTCGGGGGACGGGTCCCCAGCTTCTGTCCCTCGTCTATAACGTTTGTTCTCAATCACCGCCTTGTCAGTAACCAGCCACGGGAAGACAAAGCAGCACACACGGGTGTGTGGGGCACGCGTGGGGGCGTGTGAACACTCAAATAAACCAAACACAAGGAATGGGCAGGCCGAGAACACATGAGGGACGAGCCTGTCCGTCCAGCTCCCACTCCCCGTTAGGGCAGACACAGCACGGCCGATGGAGCGCTACCTGCCACTGCCCCTCCGGCCTGCTCCCCTCCCCAGGACGGCAACGCCACTGTCCAGATGAGCAGACTGAGGCATGTCTTCCGCAAGGGTGGTACAAGCAAAGACCAGCGACCCAGCTGCCAGCAGAAGCCTCACTGGGCTGAGCCGGTTTGTCTGCCCTGGCGGTTCCCCCAGAGCCAGCGCAGCCAACATCACCCCAGCCTGATCACGCAGGGCAGGCCGGCCCCCAGGATGCCCTCCTGGGGGCACCATGAGCACCTGACAGGCCAGCGGCTCTGGGCATAAGGAGGACCCAGACCCCACCTGGAGAGGCAGCTGTGCCTCCGTGTGGGACCCCACACTGGGGGGAAGGAGGGTAGACCCCGTGTGGCCATGCCACGAGGAGCCTGCGCTCCCTGCAGACACCCACACACACCAGACCAACTGCAGAGACGAGGAGCTCAGGGCAAGGCCTCCCCAACGAGACCGGGAGTGCTGGGGTCGGTGTACCACCTGAGCTGCAGACACCTGCGCTGTGGGAGGCCCACCTGGCTTCAGCCCAAGGTTAACCTGTGAGCACCCTCCTTCCCCAAACAAGCTCCCAGAGCCCAAGGCCCAGCCTGGGGGTCCCGAGCCTGCAAGTCGGCACCGTGGGAGAAGACGGCACCTATGCTGGATGCCCAACCTCTGGGGCCTCGGACAGGGTGGGAGAGCAGGGGGTGAGAGGCAGGGAGAGGAAGAAGCTTCCAGGCACCCTGTGTTTTCCAGAGAGAAACCCTGCCCACCTCCAACACCCCATCTCGTTTTCCTCTGGCACAGACGACCAGCCCCAGCCAGGCAGGCTGGACACAGATGGGACCTTCTGGATTTAAGCCCTCTGCGGGGGCCTTACCAGCTGCCTGACCGGGGGCTGGACTTTGGCTCAGGTGTCTTGGAAGTGGGTAGTTCTTCCCGGAGAAGCAGCAGGAGGCAGGGCGGGAGGAGGGCAGCTCTCCAGATGTCAGGAGCCCCCCAGTAAGGATCATGTGTGGAGTCTGTCCTCCTCCCCTGTGGCCACACCTCAGGCTCCTGGGGGGCAGCCAGACCCAAGGGTGAGCAGTACGGGGCTGTCAACCCGCACCCAGCCCTGCCGTGCTCCTTGGCTGCACACAATGCATCCGCCTCCTGCTCCCACGCACACCTGACGTGGTGCCCACCGTGGGCATGGCCAAGGTGGCTGGTGCTGGCCCCAGTCTTGGACACTGCTGGGCAGCCAGTCGACCAGGATGAAACCGGAGACCAGGGCTGATGGCTAGAGCTTGATAAGGTTCCCTGAGTGCCCCGGGGACTGGGGCTGGGCTGCCCCCAGAAGTGCTTCCTGTCTCCCCAGACACCCGGACGGGCCGGCTGCACCCGTGCAGGCCAGCGATGGCAGGAGGGGCTACCTCCCGGGCATGGTCTGCGTAAGCCGATAGCCGATGTAGCAGCAAGGAGAGCCAAGATCCGGGAACCCACACGGATTGGCTCCTGGCAACATCTGGACACCACTGCTATGCGCAGCTGTGGCCTCGGTGCCAAGTCGTCACAGACTCCTGTGCCAGCAGCCACGAGAGGTCAGGCGGCATCTCGAAGGAGTGCAACGCGTCACCTTGGAAAAGCACGGCACTGGCATCTACTTTGAGTTTCACAAAACAAGGGCTCAGCTGGGCCCTTCCCCCGTGTCTGCTCAGCCTTCCCCTCTGCTTGCAACTCCAGCAGCCCCCGCTCCCCGGCCCGCCTCCAGCTCGGCTCCCGGTAGAGGTGGACGGGATCATGTCCGGCTCTGGAGACACCACAGTCTGGTCAAGCCTGGGGGAGGCAAAGTTCAATGCCATGGCCATCTGCCCCACAGCTGGCGTGCCCCACCCCGCCTCCCATAGGCACATGTAGGAGCAGAGGGCTTTCTGGAACTTTCTTCAGGTTCTGGTAAGCTACCATGGCGATACAGGACCGGGGACCACTAGCCCAGCCTTCCAAGACGTAACGCCCAAGTTCACTGCTTGGCACATGCCCCAGGGTGTCTGAGCTGTCCAATCGTGTGCCGAGCCCCCCGCCAGCCCAGACGCCGCTGCCCACTTGCTGCAGGGTCTGGGCCTCACTATGCCTATCCATACAGTGGGACCAGCTCAAAGGCAGAGGGGACGGGCCTGGGGAGGAGGGTTCCCAGGCCGGTGGGGCTGTGTGGGCGCCGAGACTCCAGGGGAGCAGCCGGAGGAGTCGGGCCACGCAGGAGCCAGCAGCCGCGGCCCACAATGGCCCCTTTCTCCGCGCCGTGGTGACAGCTCGCCCTGGAATATTTAAGCAGTCGCACATTCACGGCTTGTGAGGAGAGCGGAGGATTACCTAAGGCCGAGGTTAGCCTGATCAATGCATAATCAGATAACTGCTGGGCTGCAGAGAGGAGCAGCCTCGCTCCCATTCCTCGCGCTAATTAAGCCGCCTGCTAATTGCTCCGGGCTCTAAGGCCCCCGTCACTGCGCCTGACAGCCCCAGCCCAGAGCTCAGGCCCACAAAGGAGCCGGCCCTAATGAATTGGGCCAGTGCAAGGACGCTGGTCCCGTTGGCCCCGCGCCACGCCTGTTCAGAGGGGCCGGGCACGGCAGGGTCAGTGCCCGCCAGCGGACTGAGCGAGTGCACCACGGATGTGCCAGCCTGCGGGACCCACAGCAGCCGAGCCCCAGGCCAGGGCCCGAGAGGAGTTTTTCTCTGCTCCCTTAAGACACTGGGGCTCGCTGGTCTGCACCAAAGGTCTCAGCTGCTGCATTGCAGTGTGGGCTACAGCTCTGCCCCTGGGTCTATGACAGGAAACCCCACCTCTCTGAGCTCCAGCTTTCCTAGGGGCCTGCTGGTGATGACGGGTCAGAAACCGGGGGGCGACCAACCCACACCCGGCATGAGGACACGTCCAACTTTCTGTTCCCACAGGCAACCTGGCACGGCGGGGACTGTGGAACCCAGGCAACGGGACGACACTGACCCCTCCCATCCAGGCCACACTCGAGGCCGGGCCCCTCCAGCCAGCTTTGGGGCACTCGGCCAGCTGTGGCTACAAGGCCTGATTTGGCTAGCGTGACGGCAGGCCGTGGGACGGGGTTGGGGTGGGAGGGTTTCAGAAGGCACAGGTAGCAGAGGGCGCTTCCAACGCTGCCGGAGCCAGAGCCCGGAGCTGCCAGCCCAGAGCTGCACTCCCCCGGCAGTGGGTGGTAGGGCCGTCACCCATGTGCAGGCAGCCCCGGCTCCTTCGAGCACCCCTAGGACCCGGAGTCCTCCTGGGTTGCCTCCTGCATAGACTGCCAGATGGGGGCAGGTGGGGCGAGGGCTTGGCTGGGTCCCCCGGTCAAGGACAGGTGTCCTGTGTGACCTCCAGGCTTAGGAGGGACACCAGTCGGGGCCGGCTGACCCCTGCCCTCCCTGAGCACCAGGGCATGTGGCCAGGCCTGGCAAGCAAGGAGATCAGTGAGGCCAAAGGGCCCGGTGGCCCCTCAGCCTGGCCATGGCCCCTGGCACAGTCCTCCAGGCTCAGTGGACAATGAGGCCACGGGAGGTCACGAGGTGAAATGGCCTAGCCCAAGGCTCCCGACCAGCCTGGCCAGACCTGGGCAGCAGGGCTCAGAAGACCTCGGCCCCCTCTTCCCTGGTGATCTCCATCTGCACTGCCAGGCAGGCTCTGTCCTGGGCCCTAGGCCGGGCCTGCACTGTAGTGCTGGGACTCGGGGCAGCCATGCCACACGCGGCCCAAGGGATGTGAACCCCTGTCCCGCCTGCTCCAGGCGAGCAGGGACCACCGCCCTTTCAGAGCTCCAGCTGGGCCTGGTCAGGGCCTGGGGCTCCCGGCAGCACCCCCACCCTTGCTTGGAAACCCCTGGGCTGTGGCAGGAGAGGCAGAGCTGCTGCCACCGGCGGCCTGAAGGCAGTTGCATCAGAGCCCTGGCCACGGGCGGCGGGGGCGCAGGGCATCAGAGGGTTGGTGCGTCCATGCCAGTCAGACACCCAGGAGGCCCCGGGCTCCATCCATTGACACCATCGCTGCCAGGCCAGCCTCCTCCTGCCCCACACTGGCACCAGCCTCAGGGGCTGGCAGGGAGGGCACAGACAGCTCTCAGCTCAGGTTGGCTCCTCCTGGAGCAGCCCATGAGCACAGCCCCCTGCCACCTGCACTCTCACCGAAAGGGAGTCCTGCTGGGTCAGGACCGCCCAAGAGGTGGGCACACAGCAGAGCCACTCCTGCTTCAGCCTTGGGCCCCTCGCCACATCGTGGGAGCCCCGAGGGCCCCAGGAGGCTCCCCGCTCCCCAGGGTGTCGGCGGTGGTGGGAAACGCCTGCCCAGCCGGCTCGGCAGAAGCCCTGCCGTGCATGGAGGCCTGGTTTGAATTTGTGAGGCCGGGGCTGCTTCTCATTGCCCTACAGGAACATTCAACCTGTTCAAAGTCGAAATAAAATAAAATAAAATACAACAGCATCTCTCTACCCTTATTAAATTAAAAATCCTGGCCAGTAAGGGAAACCCTAAATTTGATTTCCTTTCCCGGACCGCTGTGAGTGGCGGGGGCCGGGCCGGCAGGAAGGGGCTACAGTAAGCGTCGTGTCCGGATGGTTCACTTCCCTCGCTCACGCGTGACCGTCCTGCCTCCCCGTCGCTTTGCCCAGCCCGGACTCGCCGCCGTGGGGCTGCCCCAGGCCAAGCCAGGAGCCCGCCAGCCTCCCACAGCTGAGCCGACACCACGGTCAGGTGAATCCGGGGACCTGTGTGTGACCGAGGCCACGGTCACTGGAGCCTATCATCCCCAGGGACAGCGCCGGGCACGTGGCACCGCGGGCTAGGTGGGCAGTCCAGGCGTCTGCAGCCCTGCCCGCCTGACCCCGCAGACACGGCACACGGGAGAGGGGCGCTGAGGAAGCGCGACTCCTTAATCAGATCCACATTCGGCCGGGTGCGCGTTTAATATAAAAGATCTGGTGATACCGCGGCCCGCGCCCGGCGCTCGGGCCCACTGAAAGGCCTTTGTTCAGGAGATTAGAGCAGGATTTGCTTTCATTTTTCATGATGTTTCACTCACTACATCACCGGGGTGACCGGCATGGCTGCAGCCCCTTCCCGCTGCTTCCCACTCAGGCTGCACATTCCAGGGGTCTCAGCTCCCCGGGGAGGGGTGCTGGCCCTTCCCCGGCCAGGCGGCAAGCAGCTGACTGGCCCCTCACCACCTCCGGGGAGTCCCCCACCTGGGGTCCCCGTGCTGCTCTTGTGGGCACAGCTCACATCTGTTCCTGGCACCGTGGCCCTGTCCATTTTTCACCGCCGCCCTTTGTCCCACACTGGCCGGAGCCGCTCGGGCAGGCGGCCTCCCCCAAGGAAGGGTTCTGCTCCGGCCAGGCCCCCGGCGGCCTCCCGCCCATCCGTGCCCATGGCTGGCTCGGTGCCCGTGCCTGGAGACAGCGCCATGTTGCCGTCCTCTGGGACACAGGCCTCAAGGATAAAAACCGCTAGCTGGCTACAAGGTCGTCCCCGCCCTGCCCCCACCCGGGCGGGCATGAGCTGGAGGGACGCCCCGCGCCCCCCAGACCGCTGGCTCCCACACAGCAGAGACCAGCGGGCTTTGCCATGAGGACAACCGGCCCAGGCCTCTGCCTCTCCTCCCACAGGCCTTGGCCGCGCCCGGGGCTCAGGGCAAGCCAGGCCCCTTTGCAACCCACCCCCTCTCATGCAACCTGCAGCGAGCGGGCGCCAGCCCCAGCCAGGCTGCGGGGGACCTGGCTGCACCCTGGGAGGGGTGGCCGCCAGCCTGCAGCGAGGCTGGGGACACATGATATTTGTGGAATGACAACCACCGGCCCGCCCGGAGACATCCTACAGATTTAATCCGTCCCCTTCATGACTTGGATTCCGAGCTGGGCACTGATAACTAGGTCTGTCAGCATCCCGGCCGCCCGGGGGTCCGGAGCCGCCTGAGGAGCAGTGCCAGGCGTGAGGACCGTGCCCACCAGCCCGAGCACGGGTGGGGAGCAGGCTGGGTACCCCTCTTCCGCTCTGCCCAGCACCACTCCAGCAGGCTGTGGGAGCTGCAGAGACCTGGTGGGCGCAGAGCAGATGGGCCCCGTCAGCCGCTAAGTCACAGCCAATCACCGTGACCGGGGCCAGCCTCTCTCGGCTCCGGTGACCACGTTCCAACACTTAACACCACGGCTGCCACTGGGAAACAGGATCCGCCGGGAATCTCCCTCGCCCCGTCACTCCCCGGCTTTCCTATCAGCCATTAGATTCTGGTAACTTCTCCCAGCCCCATCACAGCCCAGGCTCACTTGGCAGGAAAATCCAGCCCCTGCCTCCCACCCCCGAGCTGCGGGGGGAGCGCCAAAGGCGGGCTTTGGGACCTCAAGGCTGTGCATTCACGGCTGGCCCCAGCCCCAGCCCACTCCCTCCCAGAGGACGACCTTCCAGGCCGGGCTCTGGGGGTGCTGTGGACCCCCGAGAGTGGAAGCCCCTCAGCCGTGGCCACTTGGACCAGTCCAGGCCATGCCAGGAATGAGCCTGAAGATCGGCCTTGGCAGAGGGGCTGGGGACACCCAGGATGTCACGGCCATTTGAGCCTCTCCTGGGTCACCCCCTCATCCTACAGCAACTCCCCCTCTTGCCCAACCATGAAGCTGTGCTGCGAGTGGGGGCCGTGCTCGGGGGTCCTACAGCCTGAAGCCCTGCCGGCCGACCCTTCCCACCGGGACAGAGGCATCTCAAGGCCCGACTCCACGCTTCTACAAACGCCACACGCCCCCCAGGCCGAGTCAGCTCTGGGGTCCCCGGCCCAGCCCAGCAACGCTGCCTCGCCGGGGCAGCCCCAGAAGAGGCAGCTGCAGGCTCTGGCGGGCCGTGGCTCGGCCCCCACTTCACCACACTTGCTAGCCACCCCCCAATCACCCCAAGGCCAAACTATGCTGCGGAGCAGGCAATACCACCCTGCAGACACGGGTGTGTGTGTATGTATGTACATGTGAGTGCCGCCGTGTGTGTAGGCATGGACAGGCGTGGCTGTGTGTACGTGTGTGTGTGTACCCATGAGTGCTGCCGTGTGTGCAGGCATGGACATGCATGGCTCTGTGTGTGCATGTACGTGTGAGTGCTGCTGTGTGCGCAGGCATGGACATGCGTGGCTGTGTGTGTGCAGGTATGTTCTCATCCACAGCCAGCCCTTGCGGCTGCACACAGCATGAGCCTTTGAGCCAAACACCCTCCCAGCTGTCACACTCCTGGTAGCAGAGCCCAGAATCTAAGGGGGCGGCACGGGGAGTCTTGGGTGAGCCTGGTCCCTGACATTGCCTCCTTTGTACCCCAACACGCTCTGACCCCTGAGGCTGCACCCCTGGATGGGTGCAGCCCACAGCTCAGAGGTCAGGATGGGCAACCATGGTCTCTCCCAGCACACAGCCCGGACCTCCCAGCTCTGCCCTGGGCACTGTGCACAGGCAGCTGGCCACAGTGACTGGGGGCAGCACAGACCCGCCCACCTAAGCTCCTAGCAGGAAGACAGGAGCAGGGAGGAGGCTCATTGCCCCCAAGCTCTCGCCAGCAGCTTTGGCCACCCCTGCACAGGCCCAGGGCACCCCTGGTTTCAATCGGCCCCGTGCCTGCATGGTCTAATCTGATTTCCTGCTCTAAGGAAGGCCGGGGCCATGACCACCGGAACGCTGGGCTGGTCCCCCTGCCCCCTGCTCGCCATATTTGTATTTGCAATGCCCTTGAACCTGCGCCAGCCTGGGGCGGCTCGCACAGCCTGGCGTGGAGATGGGAAAGCAGGAATGAATTACGGCCAGGATGCCGGCTGCGAAGGCTGCAGTGATGCGAAGAAGGACACGGGGGGACCGTCCTCACCCCGGCCTTCTTGGAGGGTGCTGGCAGCGGTGCCCTGCTGTGTGTGGGAAACCCACTCCCCGGCCTGTGCCCGCTCTGGAGAGGAACGCTGGCCTGGAATTCCTGGTGTGAGGACAGAGTATGGCCTGGGCTGTGGCTGTGTACCTGGTCACACGGGCCACTGGGGTGAATGAAAGACCCCAGGGCTTAGAGGCAGGGTCCATGGTTTCAGGTCCAGCAAGGGTATAGCAAGGGCAGACCCATGGCCGAGGAGACGCTGACCACTGCCCAGCCAGAGCTCAACTGGCACACATCATGAGCTGCCTGTGCTCAGCCCCGGGGTAGTGGGCACCCTAAGGGTGCGGTGGCCCCTGCTTGAGGCAGACGGGGGTAGAAGGTGGGGCCTATATGAGAGAGACAAGGCTATGGTCTCCCCTAGCCCCTGCCCCATGACTATGCACAGCCCAGCGCCCGCTGCGGGGGGCTGCTTCCAGGACCCCAGCCTCCAGCTGCCCCATCACCTCTGCACCAGCATGCCCAGAGCCAGCCCTGCTCAGCACCCGCTGGCACAGGCCGCGTGGGCTGGGCCCAGCGTCCGCCACGACGTGTGCGAGGCCAGCAGGGTGTGCAGGCCCCTTCCTGGCCACCAGCATGCAGCGAAGCACAGATGCAGGGCCCCCAACGGCACAGCCTGGCATCTGGGAGATGCCCTCACTGTGCTCCTGCCCACGGCTCCTGAGCCTGGTGCACTGCCTGATGCCAAGCGACTCCAAGGACACAGTGCAGGGGCCATCGGTGCTGCCCGCATGCAGACAACGCGGTGCTGCTACTTGCTGTCCTTTGTATGGCTGCTCTGCCCAGACACCTGCTTCCCTGTCACCCTCTGGCCCTCACACTCCACCCCAGTGGCTGCCAGGCTCCCCACGCCCTTTGGGCCTTTTGGGAGCCCCCAGGAGGGGCTGGAGGGCTTGACCTGCATAAACCAGTAGCATGCATTGCCCCTGACACTCCCTGCCCCAGCCAGGGGTGATTCTCCAGGGTGAGCAGGGAGCAAGGCCCAGCACCCGCCGGCAGGCTCTCAGCCAGGGCTGGGCTGGCACCTGCTTCCTGTGTGAGTCTGAGTCTCTGTGTGACCCAGTCTGTGTCCGGGTCTGTCCGTGAAAGACTGCATGCGTGTGTGTCTGCGTCCATTTGTGTTCATGTATGTCTGTGTGTGAGTATGGCCCGTGCGTCTGCCCGTGCGTGACCGTCCGTGTGTGTCCGTGTGTACCTGTGAGTATCGTGTCTCTGCAAGTCTGCGTGTCCGCGTACAAACGCTGCTGTCCTTGTCCTGCAGCACGAGCAGCCCTGCCTCCGGAGTGACCACCCGGGTCAAGTGCTCACTGTGCCTAGTCCCACAGGGCACCGGGGCCTCTGGTCACCAGCACCATGACGCTGGCTGGAGACAGCGCTGTGCCAGGAGTGCTCCGGGCATCCAGGCACAGAGAGCAGGGTAGGACCTGTCCTCAGGGAGACGGTGGGCCAGGCTGCCCAGTGAGCAGGACACCAGGCGCCTTAACTACCTGTGCCCCTTGGTACACGTAGCCTCAGCTGTGCCCTCGGCCCTCACCAGCAGGAACGCCTGGCTTGAACCCCATCCCCAGGGGTGATGGGACTGGACCGCCTGCCCCCTGGGTGCCCAGCGTAGCCCTCCTGGGGACGAGTGGGGCCGCCCACCACAGACCTTGCGAGTGTGGGGAGTGGTTCAGCTGGGCATGGTATGCGGCTGCATGGCCGCAGGTCCCCGAGGCCAGTGGTAGGCGGGACTGTTAGGTCCGGGCCTGTCTGGGAGGCTGCAGAGGCAGGCGCTGGGCCTCGGCTTCCCGCATCCCTCCCAAGCCAGGGTCTGAGACCAAGACTCTCCCCACCATGTCCTCCTGCCCTTCGTAGTCTCCTGGCCTAGAGAGCAGCGCTGGGCCCAGCCTCTCCTCTCACTCTGCCCTCGGAATCTCCTGCGACCACTTGGGAACCAGCGTGAGGACGCAGGGAAGGGCCTGTGGGGTAGTTGGGCCTGGTCCCCTGGGAGTCCCTTGGCTCACTTCTCACCTAGATAAGATCTTAATCGCAGCCCCCAAATTGCCCGCCCCGTGCTGACATTTGTCGGGCCGGCCCATCAGCTTCCCTCCTGCCGCCCTCTCCACAGAGGCCAATTTCCAGGGCGTGATTTGTCGGGCCAGGAATGGTCACCTTTTCAGATGGCGGTGGGGAGGGGAGCTGGCGACGCTGTCCGGTGATTGGGTTCCGTGGGGAAGAATAGACAGCCGCGTGGTGCCTGCCGGGACCGGGGGGGTCTTTTCAGCTGGCAGAGAAGACGAGGCCTGGCCGGGCGCTAGCCGGAGGCCGCAGACAAAAGACTACAGCTGAAGAGCTGGCCCCACCTGCGCCCCACCTGTCCCCCTCCCCCTTCCAGCTCCTGCAGCCTAAACCAGTGCTGCTCCCACTCAGCTCCTGTTTCCCAAGAACCCCACTTCTGTGAGCTTGGACCCCCCAGGACCCCTTTTCCGTACACACAGAGGCCCTGCAGACACTCCTGAAGGCAAACCCTCTCCCAGCATTTGCCCGTCCTTGGGGTTTTGGCAGGGTGGGCTGGGAGCACAGCCCAGGGCTCTAGCGGGGGCACTGGGAAACCCCGGGGCTGGGAGGGTACAGCAACAAGGGCTGAGGTCTGGAACTGCCCATTATCAGTGCAGCCCCTCCTCACCTGCCTCCTGCCTGGTCACACCCCCCCGTCCCCGCTGGCTCAGTGCTGGCGGCTCCCTGGCTTGGCCAGTGCTAGCCCCTGCTCCACGCCATCTTGCCCAAGCATGGCAACCCCCGGCTGCCACGGATCCTGGTCCTGCCTCTGATCACAGAGGGGCTCACAGGCAGCCCCCCCGGGCGACTCTCAACTTTGTCAAACCAAGAGCAGGTGCAGCAGAAGCCGCCCAGGAGGCAGGGAGGCCCTCGTGGAGGTCGAGGCCATGTCTGGGGGAGTCCATCCCATGTCCCAAGCCCTGGAGCCCTTCTGCAGCAGGCAATCTGGCCATGACTGGACCTCATTCCGCAAACATACCTGCTCCTCCCAGGGTTTCGGGGGCCCGCATCCCAGCTCCCAGTGCCTGGCACCTGCCCCTGACTCTACTTCCACTCGAGTTCCTTACTAGCACTCCTGAGGGATGGCTCGTGAGCGTGGCCAGCCATGTGGGAGCCACGGGCGGAGTGGCTGGCCCCGGCAGCTGAGTGAATCAGTACACCGACGATGGCTCTCTCGCTCACACAAGTTCCCACTCTGCCTTTCAAAGAAACGAAAATAAATCAATAAAGACGCTAAAAGAAGGAAGCAAGCAGACCAGCCCCAGCCAAGAGCCCTCCCACACGGCAGAACCAGCCCTCTGCACTGGTCATCGCCAAGCTTCCTGCCCGGAGGAGACGCTGGTCCCTGCAGGAGGCCCACTAAGGCCCTCCTAGGTCGGTAGGCGAGGACAGGGACCCTCAAGAGCTCCCGGGGACCCATCTCAGCCTTCGCATGGGGAACACTTTGTATCCCCTGAGACAGTGCTGCCCCGGCCAACACTGAAGCCCCCAGGAGGCAGGGGGCAGGTGAGCAATTACTGCACCCCTGCACGGGCTGACTGACCGGCCGCCCAACTGTGGGCTCCCCAGGAAGCCTTGCTGCATGGAGCCCGCCCTGTGTTGCTGCTGGTCAGCTGACTGTTGGTCTTCTGCATCTAAGGCGAGAAAGACACACAGGGGATGGAGACCTCCCACCACCAGGTGTGTCCAGAACTTTCCCTTGGGGACCACACATGTGCAGCACATCCAGGGCTGGGCCCTACCAGACAGGCATGTCACAGTGGCACCAGTGACCAGCATGGGCTCCCAGCTGTCCTGCCGGAGCTTGGAAAGCCTCACCCCTACCTCACACCATGCACAGGAGTCGCTGGGGAGCAGTGGAGCCTCACCCCTACCTCACACCATGCACAGGAGTTGCTGGGGGGGCAGTGGAGCCTCACCCCTACCTCACACTTTGCATAGGAGTTGCTCTGGGGTGGCAGAGCCTCACCCCTACCTCACACCTACCACAGGAGTCACAGCAAGAGGATTAAGGGATTTAACTGTGGACAACAGAACCCTCCCACCTGTAGGATGGAATCAGAGGAGACTGAGCTGGGAACAGGGAAGGATTTACTAAGGGAAGCACAAAAGCCCAGAGTAGGACAACCCACGGCTCCCGGTATGCCAGCTTAGCTCCAGGCTCCCCACATGGCCTCGTGCCCTGACGGAGAAGTCCCCAGAAGGACAAGCTTTGGCACAAGGGTGGCAGGACATGGCTGTCACTGGAGAAGTCTCCATGATTAAACTCACCTGCCGGGCAGCTCCCTGACAGACCCAGGCAGCCCAGGCAGCCCACCATGCCGGACACAGCCATGGTCGTCAGGCATGAAGCTGGGTGGGGTCCCCGGGGAGGTGGCGGGGTGCGGGCCACGGATTTCTCAGGGATCCTATGTGCCTCTCAGCAGGGCAGGTGGGTCTAAGGTGTCAGTCCAGCAGGGAGGACAATGGGGGACGCCAATCCGCCCGGGACGCATTCCATAATTATCCTGACACCCTAGCAGGGCTTAGCACAAACACGGCTGGTCGGGGAGAGGAGCTGAGACAGAAGTTAACAGCAGGTATTCTGAGAAGAGGCAGCTGTTAAGGAGCTCTGCGGGTTCCCTGTGCTGCGAGAGATGATATATACTTAAAGGATTGCTCTATTTACATTAGAATTAGCTGTGCAGACTGACACCAAGGAACTGCTGCCTTGCAAATCCTGAGCCCAGTAATCCTTCCCTAAGCCGCACTCCCTAACCACCTGGGTGTAAACCCTCCCGCGGCGGGCACGGGGGTCATCCTCCCCCCCCCCCAGGGCCAACAGGACAAGGACATGGCAGACATCAAGTTCAAGGTGAACAGTTGTTTGCAGTCCCTGGCCCGCCATCGAGGCCACCGACCCTTCCACCAGCCCTGGCTGCTTCCCGGATACAGCAGTTCACCTGGTTCCTCTGTCCCCTCCCTAACGGGGCTTGAGCTGCCCCTGTCAGGCTGGTCACTGTCCCACCCTCCGGCCAGGCCCCGCTCCTTCTCAACATTGCTCAGGAGGCCTCTGCTGGTCCTAGGACCAGGAGACCCAGGGTCACCACAGCCTAGCAGGACCACGTTCAAGTGGACACTTCAGGCCAAGCCCTCTCCTGCCACCCACATGAGCCTTAAGACAGTCCTTCCCCGGCCCCTCCAGAATGGCCCAAATGTTGGAACAGAAACCTGAGGGTCCATCTCTTCCCCAAACCCCACACACAACGCACAGAATTCCTGCCAGTTCCATCTCCCCGAGGAGCCCTGCCCACTTTCCTGCCATCTCCCCACATTTTACCACGATCCCTGCATCCCAGGCTCACTTGTTGCACCTGTGCTCTGTGCTGGAGCCTGGCAGTCACCAACAGCCAGGGCCAGGCCCGTGGGGCATTGCCCCGGGAGCAGAGTGCCCCTCAGTCTGGCCCTGGCTCACCCCTGCCCAGCTCCAGCCCACTGCCCTCTCTTGCTAGGCCTGTGTCACCCTTTATTCTGCCCTCAACCCCCGGTTTATCCCGGGTCCAGACCCCATCATCTGCCTGCCACTGAGGGCTACTCTTGTGGGCAGACAGCAGGGGCCCGTGCACCTGTGCCCGCGCCCACCATGCAGGGTCTCCATGGGCCAGCCCCCAGCCAGGACAAGACAGAACGCCCCCCCTCCAGCCGCACGGGGAGCTGGGGCGCCTTGAGGGATAGTCGCCCATTGTGGCCCCATGCTCTGGGCTTTCGGGGCCCGCACAGCCCCCTCAACCTGTCCAGGCCCGTGCCTGGGCAGCTCTGGGCACCTCAGGCTTCCTGTCCTGGTTGAAGCAGGTAGAGGGGGTGGTGTAAGCAGAAGTGGCCTGCCCAGGCCCCTCCCCTCCATCCACGGGGAGGGACCCAGCCAGGCTGCAGAGCGGCTAATTAGCATGCTGTCTGTGGGCCCAGTGAGGAATGCAATTACTGCATGAGCAGAGCTGCCCAAGGAATGCATTTTGAAGGTTACCATAGGAATCTCTGCCGGCCTATTCATCCCGCGCCGTACTAATCACAGTCATAAGGAAAGGATTGGGGACAGGCTGGAGGTTAACATCTGATGAGAGCCCGAACAAAGACCCTGGCACTTGCTCCTTAACCCTTTGGGCTCCAGACCTGCGGCCCTTCCAGGGGCCCACGGCCTCGGGCACAGGCCGCATGGCCGCCACGGTGCAACCCAGGCGCTCCCTGACCGCCACTGGCCAAGTGAGGCCCTGCCTGACCCAAGGGACGAGAGGCGCTGGGGTCCGGGTCGGAGGTGAGCCAGGCCCGGACAGCCCTCCGCAGCCGGGGGTGCAGGCTTGACCTTGAGCCCCAGGGAGGCTGGTGGGCAGCAAGCTGCGGGGCTGTCAGCAGAGCCCCAGCTCCTTGGAGGCCTCTGTGGTGGCACAGGCCTGGGTGTGGTCCTGCCTCCAACTGCCCAGCCCCTCCGGCGACACCTGCTGCAGAGCACCCACTGGCCTCCCCGAGACCCACACTCCTGGTGGGCATTCGCCTCTCACGCCCGTCCGTGCTCAGTGAACACCAGGCACATCCCAGGAGCAGTGGGAGGTGGGACAATCACTCCTACCCTTCAGGTGGCCTCACCCAGGGGCAGCCACAGCCTCATGGCCAGAAATGTGGGCACACGGGGCTCTAGGGGTGCTGCAGCTCAGGTTCAGAGCCGGGAAGAGGTGTGGGGGAGATACCCTAAGGGTCCATTCGCAGGGAAGTGGACAGGGTCAGTCCTTTCCCGGCCCCTCTCCCTGGCTAGCTGCTTGGACACCCCTCCTGCTGGAGGTGCCTGTGCTTCCCAGCACCCTGTCCCTCCTCCCTCCCTGGGGGGATGCATTCTGGAAGCTTCTGGAACTGCCTGCACCTGTGCCTCTCAACCCCATGGAGCCAAGCACAGCAATTCCGGGGCTGCGCCTCCCCCAGCTCGAGGCCACAACACTGCTCGTCGTTAGCTGGATCCCTGCAGACTGCGCCAGCGCCCCCCCCCCAGCCCAAGCCGCGCCCCGCAGACCTTGGGGGACCCCGACTCAGAGGGGCTCCGCCATTCAGTGGTGGCCCGAGGAGGAGCAGGGTGTTATCAACACGCGCTCAAGGACCAAGCAGCCACCTCGGAGGAGGAAGGCAATTTGCTTGTGAATTTCACCCTTTGTTCTGCGGAGCTGCTGGGTCGTAAGAAATTGTAAAGGTTAGAACGCTCACTCCCAGGCAGTCCGCCCTGCCCTGCTACGGGAACTCGGTGGATGCGTTTATTTCTCTTTTGAAGAAAAAAAAAAAAACCAACACAGAATTGATGTTAAGTGGCCGTATGCAAATCTCCCGCAGCCTGTGGGTTTTATTCTCTCAAAATCTTAGTGAAAGGGCTCAACCTCACAAAAATGAGGAAAAATGGAGCCCGGCGGGGCAGACCCCATTTCCACAGCACAGCACGGCTCCAGGCCTCGGCCTTCCCTGCAGCCACACAGCCCCGCCCTGGGCACCTGCACCGCGGACGCCCCTAGGCACCCAGGCACCCCTGGACCTGTGCTGGGGATACCCGGAGGCCCCTGCTCTGTGGCTCCGCAGGGTGCCCGAGCAGCCAAGCTGTGCGTGAGGCCGACACGGCGTCTGAGCGCCAGCCTGCTGCCCCCTGCCCCTGGCTGGGACTGAAGCTGCACCCTTGGGACCTTTGGGTCAGCCCGGCCACCAGGGCACGCCACGACAGAATACGACTGGACCCTCAAACACAGGACCACATAGGGACGAGGGAAGAAGACAGTGTCCCCAAGTGTCTCTGCCGAGGCGTCCCCAGCCACGACACGGCCATCAAGACAGTGAGAGGCCACGGCCCCACCCTCTGCCACCTCTGGGATTTCAGGCCCAGGCTGGGGCACAGCTGAGCTCACAGTGAGTGCGGGGGCAGCACTGTGACCCCCCTCTTAGTCCCAAGAAGGACTGCGATGGGTCCTGTGCACACACACAGGGAAGCCAGGGTGCCAGTGGCGATGCTGGGCTACCCCAGCGTCCAGGACGGTGGGGCTACATCCTTTAGAAGCGTGGGAGAACAGCAGGTGGCGGATACCAGGCAGGGCAGGCGACAGCCGAGCCGTCCCGCTTCCTTGGGGCTTTCTGGCCCTTCCCCCAGCACAGCCAGGCCACAGAGCTGTGACCCAAGAGGGGCCCCACATACCAGAGACCACCACTCGACCTCCAGCCATGCCAGAACTTGAACTCAGAGTACCCAAAATCTAGGCCCAGGAAGAGCCAGAGGGAACCAACCCCTGCCTACCTTTGGCCTTGAGACTCCCCCAGCTGAGCCTCCCACCCAGCCATGTTGGTGGAAGCCTCCTGGGACAGTCCCTGTGCTGGGCAGCACTGGTGGCTGCCGTCTCCCCCGCCCTGGCTGCCCCTCCAAGCCACCCCTCTCGGGCGAGCCCCCCGCTCTCTCGTCTGCTCCGCAGCTCGCTTGAGGTCCAGTGAGGGGAAGCTGCCGTGGAGGCTGCGCGCTCCAGGCTCCCAGAAGGATAAGGGGCAGCATGCGGTGTGCTTCTCGGTCAGGTGCTGGCCACAGCATGACAAGGACAGTGAGGGGACAGGGGTGCGGGCCTGCTTCTGTCTTGTCCTGCCCCCGAGGCCACCATGCATAGAAGGTTTCAGATCACTGGGGTTGAGGGGGATCATCCCCTGGCTCGCCTCTGGCTCCTCCCCTGGGCTGGCACCTGCCTGGTTCTGGGCCCCGCTGAGCTCCCCAGACACCTGCCCTGTGCAGTGTGTCCTGTGGCCTGCACCGGCTGTCACCTTTGTGGCCGATGAGTCCTCCCCCCAAGTGCCCCCCCACCCGGTCCCGAAGGTGCGGATTGGCGGCTTGTGCTGCAGTGGCCCATTCACAGATAAGCCCCTTTAGAAACCAGGGGCAATTGAAATCAGCGCATGAGTGACAGCGGAAGACTTATCCGGGAACAGACAATGCAGCCCCGGCACTAATCTGCCTCAGACAATGCCGGCCGCCGGCCCTCCGCGCAGGCCGTTCCCACGATGGCGCTGATTAGCGAGGTGCTTGGACGTCAGCCACTATCTCTCAAGGAAGAGTATTTGCCTGTCCGCAGGCCGGGGAGGAGGGGAGGAGGAAGACGAGGAGGAGGAGGAGGTGGCAGCGGGGGCCCTGAGCCCAGCGTTCACAGTCTGTACCCACAGCAAGCCAGAGAAACCCAGGCCCACACAGGGACACACCTGGTTCCAGGTTGCACCTGCGCCTTGCCTGCAGACCCTTGCTCTCAGCCATCATCTCGAAGCAAGCCCCCTTCCTCCATCTTTGGGGACAAGGGCACCTGTCACAGCGCCCTGAAGGACTCTGGTCACCTGTTGCTCCCACAGGCCACAGGTCAGTGCTGCCCAGGCAGGGGCCTGGACATCAGGAGTCTGTGTCCTCCTAGGCACTTGCAGTGGTCACCAGGCACCTCTCAAAGGGCCGCAGGGGCCAAATGGGGTCCCCCATGCGTGGAGCGTGGATGCGTCATGGGTGCCTGGGCGGGGCCCAGTGTGTGCGTGCAGCCGCGGGTCCCGGGAGGCTCTGCTGCCGCCTTTGGTGACAACGACCACGCGCAAGGAATAGTCTCCACCCTTTCCTGTCACCTGGGGGCGCCCTCCCAGCCCAGGGACTCACTCCCCTTGACTCCTTAGCAAGGGGCCTGGCCCTGCCCTGTCTCATGTCATGGCCCCCCTCCCCAAGAGGGGCTACAGTGGGGGGTCTCCGACGGCCCCACGTGATTCCCCCAAGAGCAGGGCTTGGCGCTGCTAGGCACTCGCGTGGGCCCTCCGCTCATGCCCCTTGCACAGTGAGCGTCCACCACCCCCCACACTGTGCGGACAGCCAGGCGCCCGGAAGAGAACTACACTGTCAGTGAAGGCCACTCCGTTCCCTGCCATTTGTCTAGAGCTCACGTCGCATCTGTCCTTCGAAGAAATGGATGGACAGAGACCGTCCTTCTGCAAGTTTGAGCCCCGACAGCTGGCAATAGGCAGGGACCAGGAGCTCCCCTCAGTCCCCGCCATGGGGGCAGGGTCCACTGTGCCGCCCGGGGGTGCAGGGCAGGAGCAGCGCAGGGTGAGCACCCAGGTGCTCCACACCCCAAGCCACATCTCAACCTCCAAGGCCGAGAGCACCCCAAAATTCCTGTCTCTGCCCCGTCACATCCTGCAGCCCTGTCCTCTGTGCAGACACGGTGACCCCAGCTGCCCGTCCCCGACAACGCCAGCACCTGGAAGGCCAGGCGGGGGGTACACATGTGCCTGCACATGTCACAGCAGCTCCCCCCACACCATCACCGGGGCAGCTGCCTGGCCAGGCCAGCCTGAGCACAGAGGACACCCAGGAGGGCAGCTGCCCTCCCCTTGGGCACCTGGCCATAGCACGCCCTGCGCGCTGGCTCAGGGACCCTATCCTGGGACCACCCTCCCCCTCCAGCTGTGCTCTGGCCTTTTCCAGGCCCCCCACACCCGCCCTGGCCCCTCTCTCAATCTCCAGGCGGCTGGGTCCTAGGGCCAGGGGACCTTCGATGCCTGCCCCGACTCATCCAGGTTAGAGCGAGGAAGGAGTGTCCCGTGGTGGGAAAGGGGGTGGCCACGCACAGCCACTGCCGGACCACGAGGCCCCACGAGGCTAGCAGAGCCGAGGAGAGACGCCTATAGCCCAGACCCGCCAGGCCAGCACCCATAGCCTCCGGACAGTGCCCTCCAGTCAGGGCGCATTCCGGGCTGGCCTCTCCCAGCAAGAGCGCCACTGGACGTTCCGCCCGAGCTCCACCTCTGTGGCCAGGGAGTAAGGCTGAGGTCCTAGGACAGGCCTGGCCAGGGTCCCTCCATGCTCCTCAGGGAGGCAGCACAAGGAGGGAGCCTGGGGACCGAGCCAGCACCAAGGGTCCCCCTCAAGGCAACTGTCGGCATGGGCCACCTCTAAGATACAACTCAGAGAGCTGGGCGCCCCCACACCTGCCCACTTGGAAAATCACTTCCCTGTCAGAGACAAACCCTCCCTCTGTAGCAACAACTTTTCCCTCTTTCCCGTCTGCCTCTCTGATACCAGGCTGAGCCCAGATGCAGGAGGCACTGCACTCCGGCCGGGGCCACAGCAGGTCTGAGGCGGCAGGAGCCGACCCCCATGCCCCATGTCCACACCAGGTCCCTGGCCCCCAGCCCAGGTCGCGGAGTTCTTGCTCAGCCGTTGCTGAGCTCTGCAGAGAAGACGGGAGGCAAACTTGGGGGGGGGGTCCCCAGATGCTGGGTCCACACACCCAAGGAGGCCCTTGCTCTAAACAAGGTCCCCAGGATATTTTGCAGTTTTCCAACGGGCAACCTTGACCACCTACAATCAGGGCCAGAGCCCCAGGTGCAGCCAACAGGCGGGCCATTTGGGCTGTCCCCACTCCCCTAGGCCCTCGGCACACTGTACCAGATCCTGGAGAGGAATTGAGAGAGCTCCCTGGGCCCTTGGCCACGCTGCCTCACCACCTGCTGAGCCCTCCAGGACTCGTGGTCAGTAGGGGCCACGGTGCCCACAGGGCAGACACGGTCACCGCAGCCAGGACGCAGGCCCGAGGGTGGGCAGGTGGCAGCCCCGGTCTGTCTAGGACCCAGAAGCTCCCAAAGGTAAGTGGCACCTCCTGCTTTAACCTCCCAAATCCAGACGCAGAGAAACAGCATAAACACACAGACACAGCGCAGAGACGCACAGGCAGCGGCCGCTGGGACAGACCCCGCTCTCCGCTCCAGGCGCCATGAGGGACCCGGCCAGGCCACGTGAAGCTGGCGGGAGCCGGGCATTCCTTCCAACTATAGCTACGACTGAAAACCTCCATCCGACAGCCCCAGTGCTCTGCCCCCACGACCCCCAGAAAGGGGGTCTGTTTCTGCCAGAAAGGAGACCTAAGCCGCCATGGGGAACCCCGAGAGCAGAACGGTCCCAACCGGACACCCTGTGATGGCCGCCGGGCCCGGGCACCAGGCCCCGAGGAGGCGCAGCCAGGCTGGTGGATGAGGGAGTGGATGCAGAGAGGAGAGGAAGTCTGCCCAGGCCCGAGAAGGGCCCACGTCCCCCAGCCTCTGCCGGGCACTGCCCTTGCTGCCTCACCACCCTGCGCACCCCTCTCTAATCCCGACCCCAGCCCGACGGTCAGCTGTGTCACGCCCCCACCACACCTCCACGTGGCCGGCACAGCAGGGCAGGGCCCAGAGGGAGAAGTCTGACAAGCGGGTCAGGGGGCAGCAGGGTCAGGGGGCCACCTAGGTGAGGTTTGCAGCGGAGGCCAAGTGACCGGCTCATTGTCGCCCCGTAACCTGGTGACCAGGCCCTCCTGAGGGACACTACTCACCCTGCAGCCTGTCCAGGAGCCTCCTGGCCGCCCAGGCCTGGTCCCTGCTGGCCCAGGATCAGGCCCCGGGCCCTGGTGTGCAGCCCACGGGGGCAGGGGTGGGACTGAGGGGCCGCGCCAGGAAGGCACCTGCGCTGGCAAAAGAGGAAGAGGCTGGGCCCGAGGGGAAGCTGGATGCAGTCTCAGCCTGGACTGTGGCTTCTAAAATCAGGGCCCGGCCACCCCCCCCCCCCCCATGACCTCATTCCTGCCCCAGGCGAGCTCTGGCTCAGTGAAGGGCCGGGTGTTTGGAAGCTCAGGAGACGCAGGCAGAGCGGCCTGCTAGCAGGAGGATGGAGGAGCGAGGGGTCGTGGGAAGAAAGACACGCCTAATCCGGGGCCACTTGCCCCTTCACTGGGCAGCCAGCCTGCTGGGGCCTTCTCAGAACCCCAGATGTCCTGGGCACAAGGCCCAACTCTCCAGACAGGAGCCAGGCCACAGCGGGAGTGGCCACGGCAAGGTGGCCATGGCAAGGAGAGGATGAAGGAGCCCCGCCAGCACTGCCCTGGGCCCCAGAGCCCCACACCGGCTGTAGGGCGCTGCTGCCACAAGGCAGCCTCCCACCGCAGCCCCAGACATACCTAGGAGGCGACCCTGACCTCACAGCATCAGCTCTCAGAACTGAGGGGTCCCTGGACTCGCCCCAGCTGAGGCGGCCAGAGCCCACCTGTCGAGCTGAGCAGCAGGCAGGGGCCACCAGGGCGGACACAACCTATGTTCTCACAGCCCCTCCTCCTGGACCCGCCCTCACCCCCAAAGCACCAAGAGGAGACAGGTGCTCGGGCCACACCCCCCAGGGCCAGGAGGAGGACACCTGGTCCTCGCTGTTTTCTCTTTAGAGCTCAGCTGGCTAAGCCCGGCCTCATCTGAGCAGCAGCAGGAGGCATGGGGGCCCCGACCCGGCTGGACAGCCTGAGAGGCGCGGTGTGCTGGACAGGCCACAGGCAGGGCCACTTGGCAGAGCCCACAAGCACCGGCCTGGTGGTGCTGTCCCCCAGAGGGACACAGAAAGGGACTCTGCCACCCCCATGCCCAGCCTGTGCCGGCCTCATCCACCCAACCCGGCACCCCTCCACACTGCCCTCCAAGGGGCTGCGGCCTCCAAGGCTCCACCGTGGCAGTGCAGCCCCCTCGCTGTGCCGGGAGGACTCCGCCCCTCTCCCCTCCACCTGGGGCTGTCCAGGGGCACCAACGACCACAGGAAATCCAGGGAAGCAGTTACCAGGTGTAACTGGCTGCCACGCTGCATGTGCCATGGACAGGCTGGCAAGCCCAGCGGGGGGAGCCCCCCAGAGAGGGGACACGGCAAAGGCAGCCTGGGGCTGTAGGCGCGCCCTGGGCCCCGTGGCCCCTGAGTGCAGTATTACACCGGTTCCTCTTTCCCTCTGCACCTGCTACGCCCAGTGCCCGGGCTCCCCCACCCCGGCACACCCAGGTGTGTTTCTGGGTCACGGTGACCACAGACCACAATGGCTGCGGCCCCCACTTTCCCCAGACCGAGGTGGCCGGCCAGCGCCACCACTTCTGTCAAACACTTCCTGAAATAGGTGGCCCCACCACAGGCCCACAGGCACCCACACGCCCGCGGTGACTTCTGGAAAAGTCTCAGGGTTCGGGGCATTTGCCGGGAGCCCCCTCCGTGTCACCTCCCCTGGCTGAGTGAGTCGGGGGTGCCCCGGCCTGGCCCCTCCCTCTGGCTCCCTCCTCCTTCACTGCCGCTGCCTTTTGGCTGTGGGGCCGGTCCACGCCAATCCCTGCGTCGCATCCCCAGACTGAGCTGGCATCTTCCCTCCCACCCCGCCCCGACACCAGCCAGCCCAGAGTGTAGTTGACTCCCCGCGGTGGAGCCCCCCAACCCCCCAGACTCCCTCCACACTTACGGCCTGCCCACTCTTCCCAGCAAGCACACCAGCTCCCTGGGGGCATCGGACAGGGGGGTGACCGTTCAGAGGAGTGTGACCTAGCGGATGAATCAGGGTGTACCCGCCCCTATCCCAGGGACATCCTGGCTATGTGAGCATGCAGCCAGAGCCAGTGCTTGCCCTGGTGCCTTCAGCTAGCCACTGATGGGCTATCTGCCCAGCCTCTGCCAGGACATCCAGGTACCGGGCAAGCTTGGGCTCGGCCCTGACTCTGGGAATGGGTGGGAATGGGGTGAGATCTCCCATAGCCTGGCCAGGCCTGAGGGGGGGTGGCTAGCAGCAAGGACAGTGCCATGGCAGACCCACGATTTCTGGGCTGTCCAGCAGCATCCATGCTATGTCTGACCCCACACACTCGTCCCCTGCTCCACTCCAGAGCTGTGGCGGTAGCCATAGCTGGGCTGTCCGGGCCACAGGAGGAGGCACGCACTGCCCAGTGCCATCCTACCAGGCTCGTCAGAAGCCATCGGCGGCCCTGTGAGTGTTAGGCTTACACGGGCCCCACATGCCTCGGCGTGTGACTTCTTCAAACTGGCCATCTCATCCCAGAAGGGCAGGGGCAGGTCCAGCAAGGGCTGCCTTCACACCCACAGGCCCGGCTTCACAGGTGCCTACAGTGCCGCGGCACATACAGCAGCCGCGGGGCGCAAGGCAGGTTTGGGCACCCTTAACTGTGGTGCCCCTCTGAGCCACAGGACCATGTCACTTGTTGCCCAGGCACCAGCACGGCCTGCAGCATGGCATCCTCCACCCCCACAGTGCCACCTGCGCCCTACTGCCTGGTCAGCGGCCACAGGCAGCTCCTGTGGGCACGTTCAGTCTTTCTGTCTGGGCACAGTCCCCTCCTCATGGGTCCTTCCAGACTGTCACAGCCAGGCGGGGGGGTGGGAATTTGCAAGCCCCAACTGTATCCTCGGGGCAAGCTGCCCCCAACAGCCAGTTCCTTCAGCAGCCGCCTGCTCTGCCCTACCCAGCAGCTGCTCCGTCGGCGGGCACCCCCGAGAGCAGGTGCCTCGGCCCAGGCTCCTGTCCCCACGGCAGACGAGGGCTGTGGGATGACCATGGCTGAGGCGGGATGGCCGGGAGTCCAGGGCGCCATGCCTGCAGCCCGCAGGAGTTGGCAGATTCTCCCTGGGGGCCAGAGGCTCACCTGCTGTTGACACAGCATCTGGGAGCACACCCCACCCGGACGCACGGCAGGGGGACCCACCCGCCCCGAACAGACAGACCCCACCTGCCTGGGTGCCAGGGCCTGTGTCCCCTGCCCCGACTGCCAGTGGAGCACCCGCAGTCACATGCCTGCAGTCACCCGTCCCAGCCGAGTTCAGGATGCCACAAGGGCAGAACCTGGAGTCACAGAAACTTCTGGACTCCATGGGTAGCTTCCTTGCAAGGCAAACTGGCCATACTCTACAGGCCCAGCTGGGTCTGGGGTCTCCAAAGACCCCCACCATGTGGCCCCTCCCAGAGCAGCCCTCGGTGTGCAGGCATACCCTCAAGCAGGTGCTCCATCCACTGGGGTTCAAAGCCACTGGGGAGCCAGGCGCCTGGCTGGGCGGGTTCATGCTCTCAGGTGCATGGCACACTTGCCTAGCCTGTACTTGGGTGGCACTGTGCACAGACCAAACCCAGGGTCCACATGTCCCTGCTGGCTGCCCAGGCAGGGGCCAGCAGCCCTGGGGACATCTGTGGCTACCAGCCTTGCCCGTACTCCGCCCTGGCGTCCCAGGTGCCCCTCAGGGATCCGCACGCAGGAGGACCGAGGAATCCCAAGATCCCAGCTTCCACATGGGCACTGGGTCCCGGGGATGCTCTTGCTTTGTGCCCACAGGCGGAAGGAGTGCTCCTAAGCACGAGACAGGCGAGGGGCACCCGTAAGCGGCCATGACGAGGGCACGTATGTGTGCGGGACACTGCTCTCCACAGACATCTGAGACAGCGGGGCCACCCGGCACCCTGTTTTGCACCCATGCCCCCCTCTGGTGTTCGCTGCAGGGAAGCAGGACTGGCCTGCAGGAGACGTAGCGCAAACACACCGAGCTCTCGGCAGCTGCCCCCAGAGGAGCCGTGTGGGGAGCTGCGGCCGCAGGAGCACCCTGGCTTAAATGAGGAAAACGTGTCCCATAAAAGAGCCGCTTGAACAATGCGGGGTTTATGGGCTGGTGATGTCCTGACGGGTTTATTTTTCCTGCACAGGAAGGCGCCGGGGCTCCCGTGCATCGCGGCTTCCGCCCCCTTCAGCTTCCTCCAGGCGAGTTCCCCAGGTGCCCCCAGCACCAAGCTCAGAGCTGGCGGCAGGAACGCAGTCTGGGGGTTGGGGGCAGGCAGGGCCAGAGTGGGGAGTCCATGCCTTGCAGGGAACGAGGCCCGAGCTTGGCGGCTGGAGAGCTCAGCGTCCTGCCCAGGCCTCCATCCGCAGGGCGGGGCCTGGGCACACCCGGAGGGTGGAGGTGACCTGGAACCCTAAGCTGCCCCATGGGGGAAGGCAGGGAGATGCCAGGGTCAGCAGCATCAGCGGCTGCCTGGCCCCACCCTGGTGAGCACTTGCCTGCGCTCCACCCCACTGCCTGGTCCAGAGCCAGCAGACAGGTGTCAACAGTGACTGTGGCTTCCAGACAGGGCCGCTCCAGGCTTTGTTCCCACTGGCAGGAAGCAACGCCCCCAGGAAAAGTCGGGGGGGAGCTCTGAGCTGGTTTCCCTCCCCACCCGCAGTCACCCGCAAAGGGGCGACACGCAAGGACAAGCGAGGCATGTGGGCCCCGATTTCTGTGTCAGCTCCCTAATGGGAAGCAGCTGGGACTCCCTGCCCTGCCCGTGGGAGGTGATTCCATCGCTGAACAAGAACCCCCCCTCCGACCTGCCCTGTGGGCCCCAGAGCCACTGCAGCTGCCACGAGGCGGGGGGACATCCAGGTTCCTGCTGGATGTGAGAGCAGAAAACCCCAGCGCGGCCAGCTCCCAGCTCGGCCAGGCAGGCACAGAAGTAGTGTGGCGCCATGGGCGGGGGGCGGACACCCAGAAATCCCCTCTGAGCACGGTTCAGCCACCGCAGGGGCTGCACCCCAGCCCCATGTGCACATGCGCGCCTGCCTCCTGGGCAAATGGATTTGTCAATAACCAGGACTTGTTGTCCAAAGGCATCCCAAGGTTGTTTAAAAAAACAAGAAGGAACGCGGCCCGATGGCGGCCCACAAGGCCGAGGGACAACTTGCGGAAACAGCGGCTGCAGTGGGACCGACCCGCTGGTGTGGGCAGCGGCCACGGCCTACCAGCCTGAGATTCAGCTGCAAGCAGAAATCATGGCCGGCCCAAAGGTCCTCCTGGATCTGAAACCCTCTCCCACAAGCCCGAGACACGAATTTCCTCATTTGGGGTTGGATCGCCTGCCAAGCACCCGGAAGGACCCTGGGCTGACCCCAATGTGGGCAGGGAGTGGCCGGACCGGGGTGAAGCCCAGGGTGTGTGCCCACGTCTGCCCGGGCCCCCGCGGGAGCATCTGCTGCGCCCTAGCCCCTCCTCTGCTAGGCCCAGCACAGCTCCCAGCTGCCGGGGCCTTGAGTGGGGACTGGCCAGTGCCGGATGTGCAAGGCACGCAAGGAAGCCTCGGTTGGTCACCCTTAGTCATGAGGAAGGGCCCAGACACACGTGCGATCTGCCCCTGGCAGAGCCCGACACGCATCCAGACCCACTGCTGACAACCGACACACACGTGCGGATGTCCCACTGAGCCCCAACATACGTGCACACCCGCCTCTGGCAGGCTCTCCCCACGTGTATTTCCACCCGTGGCAGGCCCCACTTGAACTCCACGCCCACCAGCGCTGGCCGTGGCCCTGCTCACTTCCCTTCCCGTTTTTCACTTTTGTTCAAGGTGAGTGTGGCCGTGTCAGGGCGGCAGAGCCCCGCCCCTTGCCGGCTCCCGCTAGCAACCCCAGAGGCCTCTGGCTCTCCCGACACCTTACGGTACTTGCTAGAAGGTGAACGTCACAGAAAGAGAGGAAGAGAAGGCATGCGCAGACGCCGACTCGCAACATCGCCACACTCAGGGTCACAGGCAGGGGAGGGGAGTGCCTGGGCCTCGCGGCCAGCAGGTGCCTGCCTGCCAGGCAACACTGCCGGCCACGAGCAGCCTTCCTTGCGCAGCAGGCCCTTGGCCATTCACAGCCACCTCAGGCCACAGGGCCAAAGCTGGCGACCCAGCATGGCCAGGCGGCCCTCGCTCAGCTGTGACGGTCTGTGCAAGGACCCCTCCAGCCCCTTGCCCTGCCCCCAAGGGCCAGCCTCTCGGGGACTACAAGACACAGCAGCCACGAGGTCACCCAAGCGGGCCTGGGGTCCCACCTGCTGGACCACCCAGAGGAGAAGGGGGCCCAGGGAGGAGACGCCTGCTCAGCCATCACCCCAGGACACCAACCTTCAAGCCGGGCCCCGGGGGGCCTTGCCCGTGCTCACACTACATGAGGCTAAGAGGATGTGCCAGGCCCATGGCCCAAACAGGAGTTGGTGTCGGGAACAGATGGTACAGCCTCCCGTGACGGAGCCAAGCACACCAGGGTGGCGCACAGTGTGGAGGGAGCATGGGCCAGCACCACAGCCAGGCTTGCCTGGGCCCCACTGGCACCACCCACTGAACCACCAACCCCAGCCAGGTCCCGGAGAGGTGTCCATGACCCAGAGTGGGCACAGAAGGTTCTATCGTGAGAAGGAGAAGCCCTGGGTGCTGGACACCAGGACCAAAGCTCAAGGGAACGGCACCCCGACAGCCAGGAGCTTGCTTCCCCCACGCCACCCCCTGGTAGCCCACCCTCGACCACAGGCGTTGGGGGAGCACACCTCCCCGGACACCAAGCAGACAGGAGCCCCGGGTCCTGGCGCAAGCAGTGCTGACACACGGGCTCAGGTGTCCCGCGACGGCGGGCTTGCACAGGGCCCCTAGAAACCAACGGCCTGATGGTTGCACGGGCTCCGCCCAGCCTGGTCCCTGGCCCTGGGCATTCCATGCCTCCCAGGGGGCAATAGCCCTACAGAGGACCCACACACACACACTCCGCGCCCTTGGCCCCACCGGCTCTGGGTCAGCCGGAATCCTCTTACTGGGTCCCTGGGTTCAGATCAAATGTCCCTTTGAAAGGGCCAGAGGCGGCCCCCGTGTGCTAGCTCGGGGTCTGTCTGACACCAGATCCCGGGGGCTCCAGCCGTTTCTGCCCCAGCTGGGGGGAGGGGAAGGGACAAGGCTGCCAGGACCATGGTCCCCATGAGAAGAGGCAGAAGGGAAGACGACGTGCTTACACTCAGCGCTGCCCCTACCCCCTCCTCTGACCCTACGCACAGCCGACGGGGCTGCGGGGACCCAGAGACGTGTCTGTGGCCACTGGATCGGTCCCAGGGTCTGGATATGGGCCACACTGTCACGTGCATCAGCAACATACGTGTGTGTGATGGCGGGGCATGGCCGTGTTGACATGTGTGTGTGCAACACTGCTTCCACATGCAAGCCTGCACAGACCAGTGACAGACAAGGCTGCGGCCCCCTGACATCAGGGACACCTTAGGGGGAGGGGAATCTGATATACTCACTGGCATAACGAGGAGACGCACCCTGCTCGCACCCCATGTCCTGGGACAAAGCTGACTAGAGACCCGGCCTGGGCAGCCCAGAGCCCTCCCCAGGCCACTCTCTGTGGCTGGAAGGACAGCAGTTAGATGCCCTCCGCAGTGACAGGCTAACTGCAGCCCTGCCGCTCTATTCAGAATATTGGAGAAGACAAATTCCCCCTGTGGAGGAGTCTGCCCAGGTGCGAAGGGGCTCAGCAACCGCACCGAGCCGAGGACAGAGCCCAGCGTTCACACCAACGAGACCCTGCCCAACCCCTCCAACACGGAGCTGCCCACAGCCCCAGGGGCTGCCCCAGCAGAGCAAAGCGGGGGCCACTGTGAGGCCGTGCCCAGCCAGGAAGCGTGACCCTATCACTGTGCCCTGGTCTCACCAAGCTGTCCGGGTGCAGCCGTGCAGAGCCCAGGTCCAGTCCAGTCCTGCTAGCCACACACGTACATTCATGGCTGTCTCTGCTCAGGGAAGGTTCCAGAACCCCACCAAGCTGCTAACAACAACCACTGTTATCCCCAAAGACCAAGAACATGACAACAGTGACCAGGGTCTCGTCCCAGATATGCTGGCCTCACTGCCTGCCAGCCCCATCCGCCACCACACTCCCGGCCAAGCCTGAACCTCACCAGCATCATTCAAAGACCCTCCGGGGGTCTGGACACCTGTCCAGCAGAGAAGGTGGCCGTGGCGCTCGCCCCTCGGGCACCTGCACCAGCTCTGCCACACACAGCCTCCAGCCGCCCCACGCTGGGCACAGCTGTGGCTGGGGTCGGAGGCAGACGCACACGCACAAGGCGCAGGGAGGCAGCAGAGAGCGGACCAGGGCAGGCCTGGCAGTGGAGAGCAGTGGCGTCCAGCCCTGCAGGCCATCAGCTCAGCGTCCCCAGGGCAATGCACACCTGCCCTCTGGATCCCTGGCGTGAGAATCACGGAAGTGAGGGTCAGCAGTCAACTCAAGTCCGTGGGGCCCCTTGAGGCCCCATAGGGCCGGGGTGGGTGTGTTTAAGAATGGGGGTCCTAAGGCGCAGGGCCAGTAGGGAATGGTCCCAGAGTGCTCCCCGAGTCTTCCCGTCTCCTCCTGGTGAGGAGGGAGCCTGGCCCCTAGGCGTCCCTCCCATGTGCCCAGGGCCAGGCTTTTCCCAGCTCTGGCACAGAAACAGCTGCATCGTCTAAGCTTCCAGGAGGCTCGGGTACCCCCCAACCCCAGGCGGGCGGAGCCCTGGCCTTGCTCACCCCACCCCGCTCGATCTCAGGGGCCCAGGGTTGACGCACGAAAGAGTGATGGGAGCCGGTGGCATGGGCTTCTCACCCTCCCTGGCCACTGGCCTACCCCTGCCCGGCTTTGAACGCAGGTCTGTCGGGACCTGGAGGCAACCTAAAACCGCGTAAGGGGAGAACCGGGCAGCGGCCGAGAAGGACCGGCTGGAGTTGCGGCCTGGGCCCAGGTGGGGATGCCCAGAGGGGCCTCCGCAAGTCGCAGCGGTAATTAACAGAGCAGATTCGATAACAGACAGCAGCTTTTAGCCGCTTTATCTAACCTTTGCAAGGTAAGATTAACACCTTCCACCGAGAGGATGCAGGAGCCCAGGGGCCTGCACTTGGCAATTCTCAGTCCCGGCCTGAAACCAGAGAGGCCCTCGTGGCCGCGCCTGCGCCCCGCTCCCACCCCTCCACTTTCCACTTCTCCAAGCTTTGGTTCCCAGGGACACACAGTGAAGGCGAAGCAGCCTGGTGGCCCCAGCACACACGTCTGGCACATGCACACACCTGCACATTCCCACACACGCACACTGCACACACACACAGGAAGCCACCCAGGAGTGTGCATACACACACACACAGTGCTTCCCTGGGAAGCACCACACACATGCCGCCCTCTGACAGACAGTGGTGCCCAGGGCCTGCAGAGCCCAGGCTGTCTCTTGCTACCACACACTTGTGTTGTGCAGGGGACAACGGCAGCCGCTCAGGGGCAGGCCTCTGGCCTCCTCAGGCGGGCAGGACCCAGCGGCACTTCCTCACAATCACATCCAATCACCCCCAGCAGACGACAGTTCTGCCTCCGGGAGCCATCGCTCCAGCCAGCCCAGAGGAGTCCGTCGCTGGTGCATCCAAGGCCAGCTGGACTGAGGGCGAGAGACGGCTCGGGTCTGGGGGCCGGTGAAGCCCCCGCCCCGTGGCACCATTTGTATTCCGTCAGCCGCTGGCTGGTGTGCGGCCCGGCTGGGAACTGAATGGCCTATTCACAAAGGTGCTCGCACGGCCTGCGGTTGCAACTTAATATTTTCACACACAGACACATCATTATCTCGCAACCCGACACTCGCAGCATCGTTCTGCGATTTTTCAAGAGGGCCTAATTTTTCTCAGCGAGAACCCCGGGGCCCCGATTACCCAGCAGCCCTGCGCCCTCTTTGTGCCTTGGCGGGGCTGCGGATGTACACACGAGTGGACACACATGGCCATGACCATCCCCCGCACTGGGCACTCGTGGCTCTTCCGGTGCGTTAGCAGGCCAGCAAGGGGCTGGGCCGGCCACCGTGGCCACTGTGAGCTGAGGGCACGGGGCCCCACGATGACACTGCCGAATGGTGCTTGGCAGGGGAGCGGCACTGTTCCCGGGGAACCAAGACAAGCTCACTCAGCTCCAGGTGCACCCCTGCACACGCGTGCGCTGTTGCCGACTACGCGTGTCAGCCGGTGGACGGGTCTGGGAGGGGTCATTTTCCACCCACTTACTCCCTGCCTCCAGGGCCCAGCCTGGTTGGCAAGGGGTTCGGGAACGTGCCCACCATCCAGGGCATCGGGAATCAGAGCTTTCCAGCGAGCCGTATCCTGGGGAAAAGCAGGTGGCATCGGGCAGGCAGGAGTTGCTCTCGCTGTGCCACAGGCTTCCCTCCAAAAGGAATCCTAATGCCAGCCTGTACCCCACCCCCAGGGAAGCCCTTCCCCCGAAGCAAACACAGCCCACCACCGCCGCCATCCTGGGCCCTCCTTGGCTGCTGGTGCGGGCAGGGAGGAGGCAGGGGAGGGAAGACAAGCCTGACGGCCCAGGGCTCCCACAGACAGCTGGCCTGTGCGTCCTCTGCCACGTTCAGGCCCCTCCGCTGAGCACAGCAGCTCTGCCACGTCCCTCACTGTCCTCACCATCACAGCTCGCTGGCCAGGCACAGCAGGCAGTAGTTCAGGTCCATCCATGCCTGGCACCGTTTACCCACTCCTGCCCGTGGCCAGGAGACTGAACCGCATCCCAAGAAAGAGTGCTCACTCGACGCTGCCCAACTCGGCCCAGGAAACAGGTCCCGTTGGAAGCCCGCGGCGGTCTCTCTGGGTCAGGCCAGTTCCAGGGAGCAGGGCTGCCGAGGGCCGGGGCCCAGGCCAGGTCCGACCTGTTCTGCTTGCAAGTGCCGTGTCCAGCAGGCATCCGCTGAAGCCTTCCTGCCTCTCCCGAGGCCACACCCAGCACGGCTGGCTAGGGGTACCTTGTGTCCCACCAAGGCCTCAGACCCACCCCTGTCTTCTCCTGGGCACTCCACACCCCGGGAGCACCTGAAGTTATGGGATCCCCAGCCTCTCCCCAGGGCCCCCAGCTCTGGGACCCGGCCGTGAAACAAACCCAAGGCCTGGAACGCCACAGGGATGGGGGGAGAGGGGCTGGCAGCGCCCACAGCAGCTCCATGGGGACAGAGCAGGGTCAGCCTAGGAGGCCGCAGCAGCTCCCTGCGCTTGTGCCGCTGGTGGTGAAGTCACAGACAGAGCCAACGGGGGGGGGGGGGGGGTCGCACGTGTGTGTGTGTGTGTGTGTGTGTGTGTGTGTTGTCTCAGGACCAAGCCCAGTGCCGGCAAGCTACACAGCTCCTTCACTGGAACCCAGGAGAGACACGTTGTGGGGTACAGCTTCCCCATCAGCTCCACGGCATCAGCCTTTCCTGTGTGCACCTGCTGGCCTGACCCCACAGGAGCGAGCTGGACCACTGATACCACCAAGCAGAGTCAGACCCAGGCACCTCTGCCTCATGGCCCGGGAACTCCCAGCTCCCAGCAGGAGCCCCTGCAGGCGCCACATCAGTCCATCCAGACCTTCTGTGCAGCAGGAACACGCCTCACCCTTCTCCTTCCCTTCCCAAGAACCCTCCGCCCCAGCCACCTTCACCTGCATTGCAGGGGTGGGGCCTGGGGGCAGCTGGAGCTGTGAGAAGGCCGGGCCACGCCCCCAGGCGCTGGGGAGCCGCTCCCTTCCCCCCTCCCTGGCCTGGACTCCAGTTCGCTAGGAGGCTGCAGCTTGGCTGTTCTGTGCAAAGTAGGGAAGTAGACAAAGCCACTGGTTCTCAACTCACAGCTCCCTTGTGGGGAGTGGAAAAGCCAAGCTGTGGCCTGAGATCTCTCCTGGCACTGCAGGTGGGCAGGCAGGCCCTAGGGTCGGAGAGCTCACCCCGAAAACGTCTCTCTGCACCCTGCAGCTGAAACTCACTACGGAAATGTGGCACTAGGAAAGGCATTTGTGTCGAAAGAAGACAACTGATCTGCCCAAGTTCATCCCTGGGGACCACTGAGGAGACGCCCCCAAGCCTGGCAAACCCTCCCTGCGGCAGCAGCCCTGGTCCCTGGCCTCTGCCAGGGGACCTGAGCCTCTCCTGACCGTGCCCAGCCTCCCCCAGCACACTCCGCCCTGAGCCCTGACCTTGGCTCCCCGGTGGGTGACTCGAAGAGGAGCACAACCAGCGAGCCCCAGGTCGAGGGTGTCAGGCTCAGACGCAGCTGGGACCTTGTACAAACACAGGCACGCATGCAGGCACACACGGTCAGACAGCCCTGCACACACGTGGGAACACATGCTCACCCACATGTACTCTCAGCCCCACACGTGCACAAACGTGTGCACGCATGCTCACAGGCATATACACTGCCACACATGGCCATACACTCACACATGGTACAAACACTCGCACGGGCTCACACACAACCACACACACACTCCACACTCTCACGGGCTCTCGCACGACCACACACAGACACACACACCCACGCACGGCAGTATGGGCCGTACCCCTAGTGGAAGGCAGCGCAGGGCCGGCCATGGCCATCTCCTACACAGTTGACACGTGGCCAAGGCCCCGGCTTTCTCCCTCCCCAGAGCAGAGCCAGGGCTGCCCCCCGGGCCTCGCCCACACAGTCCCACCTGTACGGAGTGGGTGCCTTGGCCTTGGGGAGCCCACAGTCCGAGGAGGACTTCAGAGGCCTTGACGCCTTGCTCCCCAGGTCACCTCAGGCTGGTGGCAGGTCAGAGCGGAGAGAGGTCCCCCTTCGCACAGGGTCTGCTCCCACGCAGCCTCCAGCTTGGGGCTGCGGACGGCACACCCACCAGCATGTGGCACGCGCACAGGGCAGCGCCCGATCGGACGCGAGGTCCACCAGGACGGAGCCCTGCTCTAGGACGATTATAAATGATTTTAACAGTGCATTTGCAAAGGGTTATAAAAACAGCCATAATATATTTTTTTCCTTAGATTCTAGAATTACCAGTGTGACAGCTAATGCAATAATGATTTGTTTCAAATGCCAGTGTTTAAGCTGCATAAAGCTGATTTTATACATTTTTCCAGTAGGACGCATTGTAGTTAATGAAATTAAACACACCAATCGCATTTGTCCCCAGGGGACGAGGAACTGAACACACCACTGGTTTATTTTTTTATTAAAATAAATTGCAGCCGGCAAGATGGACTAATTGCATACAGAATTGAAAAAGAAACATTCCATTGATATAATTAAGCCAATTTTCATGGACAGAAATAGTATAGTGGATATAAAACAAGCAAAGCCCTCAGCAGAGTCCCACTTCCCTCCTTTTTTGCACCAAACGTTAACTATTAAACAAGTGTGCCCCTTGGAGCAGCGACACTCCCATCTCCAGGCCCGGCATTGTTCTCAGTACACGAGGGGCCTGTCCCAGCCTCCGGCCACTGCCGGGCTGCCAGGCCAGGGACTGGGACAGCGGGGCACTCAGGCTCCGAAAGACACCACGGGCCCAGGCACGGGCAGTGGCCACTAGAGCCCCCCAGCTTGGATGCTCACAACTCGTTCCGGACCAGACCTGAAGGCAGCTGCCATCTCCTGCCAGCGTCCACCTCCTGCCAGCGTCCGTAGCTGGGGCCCAGCAGCTGCCCCATCCTTACCTGAGCAGAGGCAGGCAGCGGCCAGCCCAGCCCAGCCCAGCCCTGGGGTATCCTGAGCAGCAACAGCTGGGAGCATTCGGTGTCCTCCTAGCTTTGCGAGGAGGCTGATGCTTCTAGCCTAAACATCAAAGCAGGACAAACCGAGCTTGCCCCAGCAGAGGGCAGGGGGCCCTCCACCCAGTTCCCACCCTCCTCTGCTGTGCGGTCCAGCCAATCAGTCCCCCTCTCTGTGCTTGCCCGCGATGTCTCACCGTGCAAGCTGGGTGCCTGCATGCTTCCCGGGGTCAGGTCAGCTGGAGTCGCGCCCACCAAGTGGACTCAAAGGAGTGTCTCTGCAGAAGCCCTGAAGAGTCCCCAGGCGCCCGGTGCAACGGGACCCTGGCCTCGCCCTGTTCGGTCCTCCCTCCCCTTGCTGCCCCGCACCGCGCCCAGGCAGGCGCAGTCCTGCACTGCGTCTCTCGAAGCCAGATCTGTGAAGGGACTGGGGGACAGGGGATGGAGCCTGGGTGCAGAGGACGGTCCGCGCAGCCCTGCTCCGTGCTAGAAACCGGAGTCCAACACAGGGACCCCGGCGGAGGAGGACGCCAGGAGGACCCTGCTCTGGCTACAATAACATAGCAGCGGCCACACCCGCGGGACCCAAAGCCGGCAGGGCCACAACTGGGAGTCACTTGGGGGGACGTGGGGAGCAGGAAGTGCTCCAACCCCTGACCCCGTGCTGTCCCGTCCACAGTCCACAGCCCGCGCCGCGCTGCAACGAGAAACGCTCGGAGGCTGTCCCGCGTCCTCCCGCGCCAGTGAGGGAGACTAGTTACAAGGGCTTGATTCAAAACCCAATAAATCGTATTTAACGCCATTTGAAATTTTGAAACGAAATTGTTGAAAAGATTTTTAATCCTGGATAATTTTTGTTGAAACTCCAATTATGTTTCGCAGCAATTACCGGCCCAGCCCCCCAAGGGTCCCTAATTGCCTCCTAATTGAATAAAACAGGGGGCTAATGGCGCCCACCACCGCCCAGCCAGTTCTCGCCTCCCCGGCTGCCCCTGGGGCCCGGGGCTCAGGGGGGAGCCTGGCCGCCTTCACACCACTTTTCTACCTAGCTGGAGGAGGCAGTGCCCTGCCCACAGTGCCGCCCAGGAGGGGGGCTCCAGCGTTGGGCGGCTGGGCTGGCACCTGCCCCTTGCCACAGGGCCCCAAGAGGCGCCCTAGGTGAGCGGCAGGTTATTGGGGACCCCAGGAGACAGCCATGTCCTCCCTGCGGAAATCTGCTCAGCTCCCTCCCCCAGGCCTTGGTGAGCCAGGACTCGGGAACCAGGCCTGGTGGGGGGTGACAGAGGTAGGGCTGGCTCAGCCGGGCACCCAGCCCTGGAAGCCAGCTCTGTGCCCCACCCCTGCAGCACCAACTCTGCCTTTTCGTCCGAAGCGGGGCCAGGACGCCCGACTCCTGCCGGCACCAGCACTGGGTCAGGTGGGCTCTGCCCGGGCCCTGGGGAGCACAGCAGGGGAGGAGGACAAAGGCAGCACCCCCACCCTGTCCTCTGCCCCTGCAGGCTGCAGGAGCCAGGCCTCCTCCTGTGGGCGGTGAGAGGGAAGCCGGTTGCCAACTTGCACATGCCTTTTGCACTCAGCACAGGGGGACACACGGGGTCCCCCACTCCCGCAGCAGCAGTGGCTCCAGCCTCCCTGCCTGGGGCATCACTGGCCCAACCGGGGGTCCTGCCCTGATGGGGACACGTCAGCTGTGCTGCCAGGAAGAAGGGGGTGGCCACCTGCCCACCTGGCTCCCAGCAGTGGCAGCCACGGGACACCCGCTGAGATGGGCACTTAGCTTCTAAATGCGTGTCCAGCACTTCACCAGTTGGAATAAGCATGTGCCTCGGCCCTCATCTGCACCCCCTCATCGCACCCTACTCCCCAGAATCAGGGCAAAGGGCCCTGGGGGCAGCGCTCCCTGGCCTGGCCGCCTGGCCACTGAGAACCCAACTAGAGCCCCATGAGGGGAAGGGAGCCTTGAAATGACCTTGACCGAAAAGGAACAAAACAGCCCCAGAAATGACAGCCCTGGATGCTCCCTCGGGGAGGCCTCCCCGAGCTGTGTCAAAGGCAGGCCAGACCCTGCTGGGGCCCGGGCAGCACGGGCAGCGCGGCTCCCTGCCCCATGGCCTCGGACCTCAGACCCAGGTGACACGGTCGGGTCCCTGTTATGGGGAAACCAGAAGACTGAGATTCGGGAGACTCCTCGGCGGGTCCTGAGCCTGCTACGGCCACCGGCTGGGGACAGGCGCCCTGAGCCTGCAGAGAGGCGGCCGGCTCGCCAGAGCGTGGGTGCTCAGTGTCCAGGCCTAGCAGCGAGCAGCCCGGCTGGAGGCGGAGGGAGCTCGCGCCGCACCTCCCGGCCTGGTCACGGGACCCTGCCAGGTACCCACTGCTGTGGGAAGCAGAGCCACCTCCCAAGCCGCCTTCCTCACCTGGCAGAGACAGCACAGGCCAGGCCGCCCGGGGCCGGGCCTCGGGGAGGTGTGCCGGCTGAGCCCAGCGCTCCGAGCCGGGGCTCTCGCTTGCAGCGAAGGCGGAGAGCGCGCGGCCGGCTGCGGTGCCCCTTCCGCTCCAGCTGCGGGCCCTGCTGCTGCGAGGGCTGGACCATCGATGCAGGCCAGCCGGACACGCACAACCCCAACTTCCACGTGAACACACACCCCGCACACGGTCCAAGCGTCGCGGCAGACACACCGTGCCTACCCAGCCCCTCGACTCCACCACGGAACGCCGCCGTCCGGGTTCGCCCAAGAGGGGTCAGAGGTCACAGGACTCCAGGGAGACCCAGGCCAAAAGAAGAGCGGTGCCTTGCGGGGCAGCCCGGCGGCCGGCGGGGCCCGTGGACGCCCGGTGGGCTGCGGGGGGCTGCTTTTCCTTGACGGGCCCAGCGCGCGGCCTACGGCGGCGGGGCCGGTCGCAGCCGAGAAAGCGTCTTCACAGACCGCGGCGAGTCCCGCGCCCCCGGGCTCCCGCCGCAGCCCCTGTCCACTGCAAGGTCGGGCCGGCTAGGGCCCGGCGGCGGCGCTGGGCGTCCCCAGCCGCAGCCTTCCCCGGGTGGGCGGGCGGCCTGCGGAGGAGGGGGCCGCCGGAGCAGAAGGCGCCGATCCCGCTCCGCGCGGCGCTCGGCGCTTCGCTGCAGCCGGGCCGCGGCCGAGCTTCGGGAGCCGCGCTCGCCGCCTGTGCCCACCTGCCCGCGCCGGCGGCCGCCAGGGCCGCACACCTCCAGCCCTGCACGGGCCGCGGGCCTCTGGCGGCCGGGACGCGGGGGGCGCGGGGGGCGCGGGGCGGCTCAGCAGGCGCGGCGGCGGCGACACCCGGCCAGCGCGGCCAGTCCCGGCCGGCGGAGGGCCCGGGGCGCGGGGCCCCGGCCCGAGACGGAGCGAAAGAGAAAGTAAGAGCCGGGGCCGGGCGCTGTCGCCCGGGCAGCTGCGTCCTGGCCGCGCCTCGAGGCTGTCCCGCGCGAGCCGACGGGACGGAAGGCGGGACGGAAGGCGGCCGAGCGGGGACCCTCCCCGCGGCCGGAGGCACCGGCGCCCGGGCGGCCCGCGCCCACGCCGGGGGCGCAGCGCTCGGGAGGAGACCCGGGGCGGCCGCGGTGGTCGCGCTCGCCTCCCCTGGCCTGGCGCCCGCAGAGCCGGTGGGCGCCGGCCCGCGACCCCTCCTCCGCCCCCTCCCCGGTCGGGGTCTCCCTCCTCTGCGCCCGGCTGGCGGATGCCAAAGGCGGTGCTCTAGCGCCCACTATTTCAAAAGCCCGGAATATGATTTGACCAGCACTGAGCGCGGCTCGGAGAGAGAGAGCGCGAGAGCGAGAGCGAGGAGGGAAAAGTTGCTCTCCCCTTTCGTCAACTTTTCGCTAACTTTCGCTTTTCGCTCCCCTCCACCCCCGGCCCTCCCCCTCGGCCCCCCTCCCACCGCGCGCCTCGGGTTCCCGGGCCCGAGCGCCTGACGCGGGGGGGAGGGGGTGCGGCTGGGGGAGGGGGTTCGGCGGGGAGGGGGCCGGCGGCTTCGGGGGAGCGCGCGGCCCCGGGCGCCCCGAGCCTCCGCGCCGAGCCCGGCCGCCCCGGAGCGCGGGAGGCGGAGCAGCCCCCGGGCCCCGACGCGCACCCCTGGCCCTGGGCGCCCGGCCCCGCGGCCGGCCCGGCGGCGCGGCGCGGCCGAGCGCGGGCACTTACTTTTGGCTAGCTTCCTCGCCCGCGCCTTGGAGCGCATGGTGCCGGCGCGCGGAATCTCTCTCCTCCTCCTCGAGTCCAGGAGCGGCTACACACTATCTTCATCTCTCCAGTATTGTCAGTTTGGACACCTTCGCACATGCGCACAGAGCACTCAATCTGACACCCCTCGCCGGGGCCAAAAAAACTTTGCAATGTATTCATCATCTTCTTCGTCGCGCCGCCGCCGCCGCCGCCGCCGCCTCGGCGCGGGAGTGGGGGGCTCTCCGCGGCCGGCCCGGTCCGCGCCTCACTTACCGCTGCCCCCGCCCCCCTCCCGCGCGGCTCGGGCTGGCCCTTTAAGAGCGCAGCCCGTGCTGGGCGCTCCCGCTCGGGGCCCGCACCCCGGACCCTTTAAAAGGACCCGGGCGGCCCGGCGGCGGCGAGGTGCCCAGGCCCCCGCGGTGCCCGGCGTCGCGTCGCGCCCGCCCCAGCGGGGCCCGAGGGTGTGCGGGGGGGCGGCGGCCGGCCGCACCGTGTCATCCGCCCTCCCTGGGCCTCGGGGCCAACGCGCCCAGGGTTGGGACGCGGGTCCGGGCCGCTGTCGCCCCGTTTCACGGCACTTGGCTGCCAGTCGCACGCTCCGCGCTCCCCGTCGCCCCTCCAGAGCTCGGCCCGCCGCCCCCGCCCCCGGCCCGCCGAACCCGGCTACTCCGAAGCCCCTCCGGGCCCCACCGGCCGCGCCCCCGGCCCCCCACCCCGCGGCGGGCGGCGGCTCCCGAACAACAGCCGGGGCGCCGCCAGCTCCGCGCCGCGGGCCTGCCCTCGGACCCGCCGCCCGCCCGGGGGCCGCCGCGGGGCCGCGGCGCGGAGGGCAGCGCGCTCGGCGGCCAGGGCGGCCGGGGGGCCCTAGCGGACCGCACTTCTCCGCCCCGGGGGCGGGCCCGCGCGCTCCCTGCCTCCGCGCCCCACTCGGCCGCGGCGGAGGCCCCCAGGTGAGTACCTGGGTGCGCGGGCGCCCGAGCTGGGCCACCTGCGGGGCCGGCGCGACGCTGCTGCCCGGCCCAGGTGTGCGGCCGGCGGAGGCCGGTGAGCGCGCAGGTGGAGGAGCGCGGGCGGGAGCCGAGCCGGCGCCACTCCTGCCGCCCTCTCGGGTCTGCCGGCCTGGGCGAGGCCAGCAGAGGGGCCGGCCCGGGCCCCAGCCCCGGGCCAGGGGCCTGGGGGGGCGAGAACCGATGCTGGGATGTGAGAACGAATTGGAAGCCAGGTCCTGCCCAGCAGTGGGAGCCTGGAGGGCTGCGGCTTCGCAGGGGTCAGGCCACGCGAGAGTCTCTGCCGCCCCAGCGCGGGTTCTCGGCCCGTTCGCCCTCGGTTAGGCCAGGAAAGCAGTAGCCGCTCCTCCTCGGAGACCCGCACTCGTCATCCGCCCCTGTGCGGTCAGCGAGCAAAGCCAGCGCGGCCCCCGAAGAAGCCCCCCGCCCTCGCAGTCCTGCCAGAGGCACCGATGGCGCGGGCGCGGGGCCCAAACCCCGCAGATTAGCGGCCCTAGGAGCGGCGCCCGAGCCCGTGCGGGGAGGGCCTGGCCTCTGCAGTTCTCCGCAGGCGTGCCAACCCCAGCGTGCCCCTCAGGGCTGCCCGGCTACCGCCCCTACCAGCCGCACGCAGGTAAGTGTCTCTCCGGAGGTGGGGACCCCCTGACTGACCCCACACCCGGGCTCCTGAATGTGCCCACGGCGGCCTGGCTACTGGTCGCAGAAGACTCAAGGTCATGCCCACAGAACTCTGGGTTCCAGCGCCTGGCTCCTGCCTGGAGCCTGCCCTGCGGTGCCCCTGCAGTGTCCCCGCGCCCTCACCTCCAGCCTGGCCCTGGCCCCCTCCTCCTCTCCGCAAGCTGCTAACAGGCCCCAGCCCCCTGCGCTCTCCCTCCACCCTGAGGCTGCAGCTTTGCTGGGGCCTGGGAACAAGACCCTTGCCAGTTCTGGGGTTGTGGGAGTACCCCTTGACTCTGGCCTTTTTGGGGAGGAGGACCCAGATCAGAGCTGACCAGGGACAGCAGCCCAGGGCTCTGGGTGCGGAGGGTGCCCTCTTGCTAGTCTTCCCACTACCTGCTGTGGCAGGCGGTCCCCAAGGCCATGGCCCTGGCCCAGCCAGGCCCTGCCCCCGCGTGGCCGGACTTAGAAGCGGAGAGCAGGGCGCCTGGGCAGCCCTTGGGAGAGCAGCCATGGCCACTCCTGCCGCGGGGACCGTGGGCTTGTGTCTTTCCCCCCAGGGAACTTTGAGGCTGAGGGGACAAGAACAGCAAGGTGGGGGCGTGGAGGAAGAGGGGCGGATCACAGTCTCCAGACTGATTTGCGCTCTGGGCCCCTGGGCTGGCGCTGGGCCTCGGGGACCTTGGATGGGAGGACTGGAGTGGAGCCCGCCCCTCCCTCGGTGACCTGTGCAGCGAGATTGGGGCTGGGGGACTTGTAGCTCCCTTCAGATGGGTTCCCTGCCAGGCTGCACGTGCAGAGTCCGTCACAGGGAGGCCCCTCAGACCAACTGGGTGGCCTCCCTGAGGCAGCCTCACAGGGGACAAGGCACACAGACTGCCCCAGGCCCTCGGGGACCACTCTCAGTGGGTCCCCTCTGTTGACCAGGAGCGTTCCCCTGGGCAGGGCAGGCGGGGCTTTGGAGCTGGCCCCAGCGGCCCTGCTGCCACGACCTGGCCTGCCCGGGTGTTCCCTCTCTCCCTGGCCATGAACCTGGGCAGGACCTCTGCTGTTTCCCTCGGCTCCCGGCAGGGTTAAGTCCAGGTAGCAGATGTCAGCCCTCCCTGCAGGGTTTAGAGGCCCCAGTCCACCCCAGTGCGTGGGCCACTGCACCTCACCCGCTGCTGCTCTGTCCATAGTGGGAGCAGAAGCCGTGGACCAAGGAGAAAAGGGCTGTGGGGTGCCGCGTGCCCTGAGGATGGGCAGGGCGGCCTGCTTGGTTTCCCAACCGCCAGGGGCTCTGGGGACTTGAAGCCAGATCCTCCCACAGTCTAGAGTGGAGTGGATGTGGGTTAAGGAGACCCAAAAGGCACTTCCTGTCGGAATGGCCCGGATGGGGCTTCCTCGGGCTCCACGTTGGGTGGGCGTGGGGAACCCAGCGCCTCCTGCGTCCTGCGCCTGGGAAGCCTGGCCATGCCCCTGCCGCTCCCAGCCGGGCGGTGGCGACTCCCTGCGGGGACACCCGTTCCAGTTCTGCAGGAGTCCCCGAGCTGGGCTCAGGCGTCCCACCCGTGTGAGCCGCAGACGCTGCGGGCTGCAGGCGGGCGCCCGCCGAGGGAGCCTTCCGGAGCGACTGGAGGCCCGGAGGTCCCGCCAGGTGAGCGCCCTCGCCGCCGCGCCCTCGCCCTGGGCGAGCGTTCCTCCGGAAGCCACAGCCGGAAAGCTTTTGTTTTGCTTTGTTTTGTTTTTGTTTTGAAGAGACTGACACCTTGGGCCTGATGGACAAGCAAGGCCTGAAGGACTTCGGGGGGGCCTGGACGTCGCCGCCGCGCTTGGCCTTCCGTGCCCGGGGTCTGCGGGCAGGCGGCGGCGGCGGAAGCCTCCCGCCTCCGCCGCGATCGCTAGCAGCCAGCGGGATCGGCTTCCCACGCGTTCTCCGCCCGGCCCCCGCAGCCCTGCAAATCCCACCAACGAATCCCGGCGTCGGGTTCACGGCGCCTCTGCGGAGCAGCCACCGCGCTCACCCCACGCCGGACCGCCGTGGAACTGCGGGGTCCCCACCCACCGTCCAGCACCCCGAGGCCGCGTACCCGCACACGCGGAGGCGGGGGCAGCTTCGTTCCCCGGGGCGGCCACGGAGCTGCTCGCGAACGAAGTGCCGCGGGAGCAACGCATGGACGCGGCCCTGGCAAACGCAGCCACCGCTGCCGTTCAGCCTGTGTGTGCGGGCAGGGGCTGGCCGCAACGAAAGCCGCAGCCGCGCTGCGTGCCGCGCCCCGGAATCGCTGGGTGTCGCGCGCCCTCCGCATCCTCAAATGCCCACCGCGCTGACGCGGGGTCCCCGCTAGCCTTTGCTGCAGTTTTCGCCTTCTTTTGGCTGCGGCTCGGTCGCAGTCCCCGCAGGTGGAGCGCAGCGCTGCGGGGCTTCCCCGCGTGCGCACGCGGCCTGGGGACCCCTTGTGCGCTCACCAGGCGGGCCCCGTCTTCACTTCGCCCTCCTGGAACCTCGCGGCCTCGAAGTCCGGCTTGGGCAAAGGCGGGCACACTCCTGCGAGCTGGCTTTAGGATCCCTGGTGCGGGCAGCACCGGAAGGAGAGGCGCAAGCCAACCTTCCAGGTCCAAGAGGCTTACGGCGGTGCCTCTACGGCCCTCTGGCCCTCCAGCTGGAGCAGAGGGCTCTGGACCTGCCGGGTCATGACCGCACGCAGCAGGGTGGCTGGATGGCGCGGGACGTCCTGGGGTTCCGGGGTTGGGGGCACCTGGAACTGACACAGGGCATTAGGATGCGCGACAGGGCGGCGGCTCCCATCCCCTAGCGGGTCGCCTTCCCCTCCAGCGACCCCTGGACCTGGCCCTTCCTAGCTGCTCCTTAGGCTTGGCAGGGAGAAGCCCCGCCCCTTCCCCCTTGACCTCTGCCCTTTTGCACTTCCTGCCTTAGGTCTGCGGGGCTCTGAGCTGCAGCCCTGGGCACAGCGGACCCCGGCTGGGCTGGGCAGGTGGGACAGCATCCTGATGGGGATCTTGCACTCAGAGGCAGGCGGTGCCCTGTGGCCTGAGGCCTGGGACCCAGCATCTGTCTGCTGCCCCTGGTGCGTCCGCGGGAAAACTCCTCTTCTGGAGTTTTCCAAGGCTCAGGGAATGAATGAGTGGATGTGAGCGAATGAATGATGGCCGAGTGAAGTGTGTCCGCGCCGCATTCAGGTAGTTTTCAGCCACCTGGCTGGCATGGGGGAGGGGGACAGGGTGCTGATGAGGAGGCAGGCACCTGGAGACCCCCAGCAGGCAGGGCCCCTACACTCCCAGGGCCTGAAGAAGAAAGCGGGGTGCCCAGGGGAGTGGCTGCAATGGGAAGAGGCCGTGGGGTGCCGGCCAGAGCATTGCCTGCTGTACGGAGACCGCCCCCCCCCCCCCCCAAGGAGCTGCCACAGCCATGTGAAGGCCACCAGACCCGCAGCAGGGACCTGGAGGCACAGAGCAGGGCCTGGGGCGGGGGGGGGGGAGACCTCCCTTGCCAGCAGCCCCTCGCCCGGGGATGCAGCCTGTGCAGAATCCCCTCGGGGGGTCTCTGGCTGGAACCCCTTCCTGGGTTTCATGGGGGCAAAGTGAGGGCGTGGGCGAGTGGGGTCTGGGTGTCCTGGGAAGGCCTCCAGGGCTGGGCTGCTGCCCTCGGGGGCCAGGGGAGTTCCCTGCCCTGCCCGCCCACTACTGCTCAGCACCGTCTAATCCCTTGTTTGAATGCATCACTGGAAACACATGCCAGCTGCAAGTCACTCCACTGAAGACGTGAGCTGGGAGATGCCACTGCGATGTGGGTCCTGGCTGTGTCATGAAACGTGTGTGTTCACCATGGAGCACAGGTCCTGGGGCTGGATTACTGGCAACATGTGTCTGTCATGGATGTGGCACAGACATACGTGTTCATCATGGAACATGTCGAATCATGACATGAAGACAGGCATGTCGGGCGAGGGTACACAGAGCCCGCGCACCTGGGGCGTGAATGAGCCGGCTCTCCATTGAAAGGTCTGTGGTTCTAGAACTGGGACAGCGCACAGTAATCCTGGCCAGGGATGGTGAGGGGGGCCCAGCGCTCTCCCACAGGACACCTTCCTCCCTCCCTCCCTCCCTCCATCCCTCCCTCCCTCCCCCTCCCTCCCTCCCCCCACCTTCACAGCTGGAGCTGCACCTCCCAACATGGAGAAGCTCTGAGCTGTACAAGGCCGGACAAACCACTGTGCCTGGCCTGTCCTCCAGCCCCTCTCTGACCTCTGCGTGGCGCCACACATTGGCAAGACCCTCAAGAACCTCACAGGGTCAGCCAGGCAGGGCTGGCTCAGGAACTCGGAGAGGGTTTGGAGGACACCTCCCCAAGGGCGGTGTGCACGTGTCCCAGGTGGGGCGTGCAGGTGGCAGCAAGACATGGCTTGGTCATACGTGTAGCATGAACTGGCCATGAAGAGGGGTTAGATGAAGGACAAACCTCGGAAACGCCTGTTCTGACTGTGGGACCTGAGAGGCACATGCGCACTGCGACAGGTGCGTGACCCCCGGAGGCACAGAGGAGGTCAGTGGAGGCTAGGCGAGGGTGTGAGGTCAGTGGCCGCAGGACAGCAGTGGCCAGGGCTGCCTGGCCGCCGTGGCAGGGTGACTGGCGCAGGACTGTCCCACACGGTGAGTGTTCCCATGGAAGCTCTGCTCCCGTCTCTAAAGTGCCTGTGGGGTTTTTTAAATGAGCACGTAGGAAGTAGGCGTTATGACATGGGGACTCTAGCTGCTGGCTGCCACTCCAGCATCCCGTGTGAGCACAGTGTGAGTCCTGGCTGCTCCACTTCCCATCCCGCTCCCTCCTAGCGCACCCGGGAAAGCGGCAGAGAACGGTCCCAGTGCTTGGGCCCCTGCGCCCACGTGGGGGACTTGGAAGAAGCTCCTGACTTCATCCTGGCCCAGCCCTGGCTGTTGGAGCCATTTGGAGAGTGAACCAGTGAATGTAACATCTCTCTCTCTCTCAACCTCACTTTCCTTCTTTCTGTGACTGTGTCCTTCAAATAAATATTTGAAAAATAAAGTGACATGCAGAGAACTGAGTTGCTAAAACACCTTTTACAAAGCGCTGGCACTCCCACAGGAGCCGGTGCTCTGAAGCAGGGTGGCCGCGTCCTCCTCGGAGTTGGCCTCGGGAACGCAGACCCCACGAGGCTAGGTCCCTGTTACCCAGCACGCCCCACAGGAGCCTCAGCAGGTGAGCCTGGCTCCTCGCTGGGCCCCCCCCGCCAGGCCTGGGCTTCCGCAGGGGGGATGAATCAGCAGGTGGGACTCTGTGTCCCTATCTCTGCCCCTCAGGAAGGGGGAGGGAACTGCCATGGGGGGTGACAGGCATGTGACCCCTCTCTGAGCTGCCCCTCCTTCGACCTGCCCAAACCACCTCCCGCCGCCGCCCAGGTGTTCTGGTGAGGATGCCCTCCACACATGGGTCCCCAGGGGTGAGGAAGCTGTAGTCTGGGTGACCTTCCGGCCGCTCGTGAAGACTGAAATAGGGTCCACGCCTGCCTGGAGCATCACTGGGCCACGAGAGGGTAGGCAGCATGGGCACCTGCTACGGAGCGTGATGCCGAGTGGGGGAAGCAGTCACACACACACCACACATGCCACGCACCGCATGATGCTGCCTATGGTAAGCAGGCAGCTGGGCCAAGCTGCAGAGCCAGGGTGTGACCGGACAGCTGCCCACTGTGGGCATCATGGGTGACAGTGTGAGGTTCTCACTCACCTGAGTGATGCACACAGTGGCATGTCAGGGCCGCGGCAGGGACATAGCGGACGGCGGCCACCCCACCGAGTAGCAACAGGCCTCTGCCCTGCTCACCCAGGGAGCAGCGTGGCCGAGGGAACAGGCCTGGCCATATCCCCAAGGCAAAGGTGGCCACTGCAGCTGATACAGCGGCAGGACGAGCAGAGCAGAAGGACCATGCCAGGCGAATCCGGGCTGCAGGTGCCTCCAGCTGGCCTCAGGTGGGGCCAAGGGCCTGGATCACCTGAGTGGGCCCAGGGATGGCCACTTCCTCCTCAGATGTGGCAACACAGCAATGTCCTGGTGGAGTGGTGTGGACAGATGCTCCTGGCCCTGTTGGCTTCGAGATGGACGTATCCACAGGCCAAGCAGGGTGATGGTCAGAAGCTGGGGCTCGAGAGGCCGGGGCTGGAGGAGACCACCTCTTCCAGGAAGCCCTCCATGCAGCCCAGTGTGAAGTGGATGGCACAGCCAGAGGGTCCATGCAGTGTCCTGCTCCACTCAGAAGACAGGGCCAAAAGTGCAGGCTGTGTGGTCAGCGGAGATCGTGTGGAGAGGGCCCTGGCACCCAGAGCCAAGCCTCTCTGGAGGTGGGGTTGGTGGGGTGACACCCAACATTGAGGCTCTGTGGGTGAGACCACTGCCTTCGATGCCAGAAGATTGGCAGGTTCGCGTCCTGGCCACTCAGCCTCACTCAGGCTCCCCACTGTCCACCCGAGAGGGCAGTGGAGGGCGGCCCAGGTGCCGGAGCCCTGGCCACCCACGGGGAAGCTGGAGGGAGTTTACAGCTCCTGGCTGCAGTCGGGCCCAGCCCAGCCAATGCACGGAGTTCTCGGAGTGAACCAGTGAGTGGGTGATCTCCCTATCTCTCTCTCTCCCATCTCTTGCTCTGCCTTTGAAACGAATACTTTGTTTTGTTTTTCAGAAAAGGAGTCTAGCTGGCTACATCGGCCGGGCTCCTCCCCTGTGGAATCAGCCTGGTTGCACCTGCTCTTTCGTGCCCCCCACCCCAACAGATTCTCTGTTTTCTGCAGGGTGGGGGCTCCCCCAGTCCGTGGGGGACTGCACGGCTCCAGCCTCCTCCCACATCCCCTGCTTTGTCCGGCTCTGCTCCTGGTCCCCTGCCAGGGAGGGTTGATGAGGAAGATCGCAGGACCCAGGCCTTCCTCCCTACCAGGAATGACAGTGATCCTCCAGCCAGCTTCCTCCCAGGGCCACCATCTGTCACCTGTACTTGTCATCATGAAAGCCTGAGGGCTGGGCCTCCCACACAGCCCTCAGGGTCACCCAGAGCCAGGGCTCCTTGCTGTGGCAGGTACATCAAGGCTCCCAGGGCAACAGATGGCTGGTGAGTGAGGGATGTATGGGTGGATGGATTGCTGGGTGGGTGGGTGGATGGATGGATGGATGGATGGATGGATGGGGGCTGGGGGGATGAATGGGTGAGTGGATGGGTGTGATGACATCAAGTGACCGTCCCACATCCTCGGGTACTGCTGGGGTCAGGCTTCTGAGAGTGGCCCTCTCCCCTCTTCTCCCCCACCCCAGAAGCAGAAGGAATAGAAAGGCCGCTTGCCCCCACTCCTTGAGCCTTCCCTTCCTAATTGGTGGTTCACATGGGCAGGCATCCTTCTCAACTATGTAAACACCATCAAAGATAAAATAAGTCTATTAGGAAAAAAAGAAAGTTGAATGTGGATGGATAAAGGATCATTGGCAGATGGTGGTGGCGGGAGGTGGACGGGAGGTGGACAGGAGGTGGACGGGAGGTGGACGGGTGGTGGACGGGAGGTGGATCTGTGGTGGACGGGAGGTGGACGGGAGGTGGACGGGGTGGACGGGGGGTGGACGGGGGGTGGACGGGAGGTGGACGGGGGGTGGACGGGGGATGGACGGGGGGTGGACGGGAGGTGGACGGGGGGTGGACGGGAGGTGGACGGGGGTGGACGGGGGGTGGACGGGAGGTGGACGGGGGGTGGACGGGAGGTGGACGGGGGTAGACGGGGGTGGACGGGGGGTGGACGGGAGGTGGACGGGGGGTGGACGGGAGGTGGACAGGAGGTGGACAGGAGGTGAGCGGGTGGTACACAGGTGTGGGACAGGCCCCTGCCCAGTGAGCTGATGGTGGTAGTGAGGCCTGCCAAGCAGGTGGAGCATCTGCGTCCCTGAACACACTGGCAGGAGCTGGTAGGGCCTGCAACTCTGAGCTACATTTGTGGCTGCCTGCAGTGGGACACCGCACACGGGCTGGCCCACATCCTCATGTCTGCTGCAGCCCAGGTCCCCGGGTCTCCCAGGGCCCTGGAGGGGTTCCTGTTGAGCTCTCTCCCAGAGCACAGCGCCGCTGTTTTCGAGGCCCAGCCTCATGGTCCAGGGCAGACCGGGGAGGGGAGCTGCATTCCGGGCCACGAGCGTGGTGGGCAGGTGACATCTGCACCCTGGATTGGCTCGTGGGTCCCAGAGCGTGTGAACGGCACTCCCCATGTTCTTCCGTGCAACCCAGCACCACCCTTCCCTGCACCCCTCCTGGGAGCTGAGCCCCTCACAGCCTCATGTGGTCATTCCTGCAGCCGGGGCTCACTAGGCTCCCTTGTGGGGAGAGGTCTGGGTCGTTCCAGGGCTGGCAGGAAGCTCCGGGGCTAAAACTTGGGGTTGGGGGTCCCTTCTCTCCTGCTTCAAGGCACTGCCCAGTGCACCAAGGCCACACCTTTCACAAGATCCCTGTGCCAGCCAGAGCGGTGCCCCTCCTTCTTACAGCAGCAGTCTCCCCTGGGTGGCCCGGCCGAGTCCCACGGGGGGGGGGGGGTGTCGCTGGCAGGCCTCACCTGAGACACTCCCTTCCCCAAGGGCTGTGGCCACCCTCGGGCCCACGGCCAGGTGTGGTGGGGCCTCAGGGCCTGGACCTTGGGGCGGCTGCCCTCAGGAGGCACCTGTGGGTGGCTCTGGGCCCACCATGAATGAGGCCCCGCAGCAGCTGCTGGCCTGCGAGCCAGGCCTTTTATGGGTTTGCCTGAAAGATTTTATTCCAGAAAAAAACCCAAAGCAATTAATCCGAATTACAGAGCAGCCATTTGCAATAATATTTGCTTTAAATATACGTATTTTTAAATCCCCTTGGCTGTGGGCATGGGGTAGGCTCGAGGTGAGAGACACCTTGCAATGATTACAACGCTTGCCGTTTTACATTGTGAAAATGGCTCTGTGGGCTCGGGGAGGACCATAAAGTGTCCGGCGGACTCCCCCAGAAAGCAGCCCGTGAGCCACGCTGCGGTCCTTTGCCCTCCTGCCCCAGGCGTGGTTTCTTCCAGAAGCTTCTGCAAACGCTGGCGCAGCTGCCCCTCAGCGGGGCCCTGGCTGGCAGCCCTCACGGTGGGCAGCACCGGCTGACTGGGGACACGCAGACAAGAGTTGTGCGCGTGGAGGGCCTGCCCCTGCAGGTGTGTGGGAAGATGGCTCCCCTGCCTCCATCACGCTGCAAACCTCGCCCCCCGGGATGAGGAGAGCCTGGAGGGGGCAGCTCAGCTTGGCCCAGGAGCACCCACAGGGTGAGCCAGCTCAGGAGCCCAGAGAGGGCCACGCCCTCCACGCCGCTCCTTGCCTCCCATCTGCCCCACAGGGCTGGAGTCCGTAGGTCCAACCCCCGTGGACGCTTTTCCATGCCTTTCCACCAACAAGCACCCTGACCTCAGCATGTCCCCGCCCCAGCCCATTTTCATGTTGGTCATTTACATACTTCTGCTTTTGTCTTGTTTGAAAGAAACCTCGGCCACCAGTGTCCTGGTGCGGCAGGAGAACCTGCCACCTGCACTGCCAGCATCCCATCCTTGCCGGCTCCTGTGCCCGGTGCTCCGTTTCCCACCCAGCTCCCTGCTAATGGCCTGGAAGAGCAGCAGAGGACAGCCCCAGGGCTTGAGCCCTGCACCCACGTGGGAGACCCGGAGGAGGCTCCTGGCTCCTGCCCGGCCCGTCCTGGCTGGTGCAGCCATCTGGGGGGTAAGCCAGTGGATGGGAGATTTTTCTCTCTCCTTCTCTCTGTAATGTTGACTTTCAAATAAAGAAATACATCTTTAAATCTGTCCAACTCGAGGTTGGACAAGATTTTATACTCTGTTTTGTCTAAAATCTTTATGGTTTTAGTTAATCTTTATTTTTCTTCATTTTTTAAATTTTACTTGAAAGGCAGAGCTACAGAGAGAGAAATCTTTCAAAATTCATTGTTGATTGATGATGAAAGGTTTACAGAGAGGGAGCGCGTCCATTGGGTCTGACGGGTCTGGCCATCGCACGGCTGGCGGCAGGTGCAGCCAGGCCCTGGCCCCTGCGGCTGCTGTGGGTGTACAGGCTCTGACCGGCTCATCCACAGGCAAGGGTGCCCCCTCTCCCCAGGCAGGGAAATGACTCGCCCTGTGACCAACCCCAGCCCTGCCGTGAGCAGCTCACCGCCTCGGGTGTCATGCATCGAACCTCTTCTTTGAGAATTGAATTCTGTGTTAGGGTTTTTGAAGACTGCTGGATGCATTTGGAACGTAGTGATTCAGGAACTCGTCCCGTCCATCCACTGGGTCACTCCGCAGATGGCTGCACCAGCCAGGACCGGGCCGGGACTGGGCCAGGAGCCTCCTCCGGGGGGCTGGGCCAGGAGCCTCCTCCGGGTCTCCCACGCTGGTGCAGGGCCCAAGCCCTGGGGCCGTCCTCTGCTGCTCTTCCAGGCCATTAGCAGGGAGCAGGATGGGAAGTGGAGCAGCCCGTCTAAAACTCGCGCCCTCGAGGCTCTGCTTGCCTCGGTGAATCAGCGAATGGATGTGCAGGGTGGGGGTGCCTCTCTCGGCTTCTCAGGACATGCGAGAATTTTCAGGAACCGAAGGGGGCTGGGTACTGGGCGCCAAAACCCAGCAAGGCAGAGCGGCCGGTGCCCAATGACCATGGCCTCAGGGCCTGTGGCTGCCCGCAGGTTTCCCACCAGGAGGTCCACGTGTGCACCTGTGTCAAAGGGTCATGCGACACCAAGATCCACGTGTGATCAAACAACAAAATTCACGAAAGAGTCAAGGAGACACCGTGTTGGGCCTGGCTCGCCCGGAAGTGCTAAGGGCAAGGGAGGAGTGCCAAGGGGGAAGCCCTGGGAAGCGGCAGGGTCAGGAGCCAGCAGCTGCGTCCCCTGGGTAAGGATGCTCTCCAGGTGATCCTCACGGTGCAGGCAGGTGCGGGACAAAGACCCCCGTGGGCCTCTAGCCTGCCCTGCAGCAGACACAACTGGAGGAAAGGAAGGCAGTCGCTCCTCACAGCTCAAGTGGGGGCACGTGTGCAAACACCCCAAGGGAGGAGGTGGCACAAAGGAGCCTGAGGAGGGAGAGGCAGTGTCTCCGGCCTTCCTGGGACACGGGGACACAGGTGTGGCCGACGGCGGCTCCTGCGCCCCGGCAGAGTGGCAGCAATGCCTTCAGTGAGTACACCTGCTTTTCTGAATGTGCGTTTACTTGTGAGGCGGTGGGGAGGGGAGAGAGAGAGAGAGAGAGAGAGAGAGAGAGAGAGAGAGAGAGTGCCTGCTCACGGGTTCTCTCCCAGTGCTCACAGCACCTGTGCCTGGTCTCCCAGGCAGGTGACGGGAGCCGTGATGGCTGCCTCTCCAGGTGGACTTCAGCAGGGCACTGGAGTCGGGGCTGGAGCCCAGGCACCCTGGGTGGGCAAAGCCGTGCCATGAGCCTTGGCCAGAGGCCTGCAGGGGTGGCTGAGAGTGGGGGCCCGGCTGGCAACCTGGGACACCTGTGTGCTAAGTCGGTGGCTCAGTGCAGAGCTAGGGACACACCTGGGAGACTGACTCACTTGAGGAAAAGATCGATTTTCTGCACAAGTGAACTCTGGATGGATAAAGTCCCTGGGAGCATGAGAGATAACGCCCTAGCAGCTCGGCTCGGTGGCAGATGTGGGGCCAACAGCTTTCCCCACCCCCTAGGGCTGCAGGTCAGGATCTGGGGGCAGGGCCAAGGGCGGCAGGGCGGGGACTCCTGGGGGGCTGGCCAGGCACTTGTACCTCGGTGCAGGCCCACCTGCTGAAATTTAAAACCAAATGGCATAGGGTCTGGGGGTGCCTGGCGTCACCCACCGGCATGACGCTCCGGGTCTGCCTGGGAAGCCGGAGAAACACATGGGGTGCCAGGCAGCCAGAGAGGCCAGAGGCCATCCGCGCGGGCATGGCCCAGTAGTACCTGCTGCCAGGGAATGCCCAGGGCAGTGCGAGACACATGGCACACAGTACACACAACACATGTACATGCATCGCAAGCACACACGGACGTACAGCAGACTGCCACACGTCCAAGCAGTGCACACACAGGTACACAGGCTGACCCTGGACCACACGTTCACACCTCGAGAGGCTCGCGCGGGGCAAGACAAGGACCAGGCCAGGAACAGTGAGTAAGAAAAGCAGAACAGAATAGAGTCAGCGAGCTGGGCAGTAACCAGCCTGTGCCCAGCACCCAAGGAGGCACCCAGTGCCCCTTGCCCCTTGGGCAGAGTGGGTTAGGGACCAGAGGCCCAAGGGTCCCAACTTTGACCCCTGCCACATGAAGGGGCTGAGCAGAGGGGCTTACCGCGGGGGTGGCCACACCAGAGCCGTGAGGGCTGCAGGAGGGTCTGTGCTCCTGGGGCTGCCCAGGGGAGCGGCCTGGGTGTGGACGTCCTCAGAGGCCTGCCTATGGCAGCAGGGGGGACAATGCTGCCCCCAGAGGGCCTTGCCCCCGCCCTGCACCCTGCCTGGTGCTGGTCACCGTGGCCAGTCCACAGCGGGCCTGACAGGAGAGGAGCAGCGAGGGGTGGGTGAGCCTGTCCAGCAGGCCACATCCTGGCCAGTCAAGGGGCCCACGCTGCCAGCTCCCATGAGGTCCTACTCTGCTCTGGCCCATGTCTGCCTCCCAGCTCTGCCTCCACCATGAGGGTGCCCCACCTGGGGAAACTGAGTCATGGCATGACCTTGCAGGCCAGCTGCTCTGATCCTTGACAGCTTGTTCTTGTCCACTGGGACAGAGAAGGCCCTGCAGGGGGGACACAGGGGTCTCAGGGATGTCTGGGAACCCTGGGGGGTTTCTGGGGCACGGCCGGAGTCAGAGCAGCCTTGTGGGCCAGCTCAGGCTGGCTGCTGGACGAGGGGGCATCAGGCGGGATTCCTGCCGGCCCTGACCGTCCCTCTGCTCGCTGCGTGCGCAGCTCAGCCCTCAGGGCGTCCCCCCAAGGGTGGCTGAGACCCCCTCCCCTTGAACGCATAAGAGCAAGACTTTGGGAGAAACTTTGCGTGGAGGATCTGGCTTGCCCCGTTGGTCGTGTGCTGCCAATTATGTACAGAAATCAGCTCAAAGCCCACGGAGTGCGGATGCCCAAGACTGCAGACGTCAGCAGCCACAGAGAAGGGCCCTGCCCACGCAACCATGGCCGTGCATGGCCACAGGGGAGGACGTGGGCTGCGCTGGCTGTGGCTGCTGCCGCAGCATGACCAGCAGGGTCCTGGAAGTCCTGGGGGGATTCAGCTGCGGTCCCTCCCACCTCCGCCGTGACACCTGGCACTTGGTGATCGCAGGTGGCAGGCCCCGGAGGGCAGCGCCTGCAGTCCCCGTGGCACTGTCACAGGCTGGGGCAGGGTCACGGCCGTCCCAGCAGTGCCCAGGTCTGGGGCCCTCAGGCATGGGGCATGGAAGCCAGCCCATGAGGAGAGACCTGTGGCTTCCTCTGGCAGAACCTCTCAGTGGCAGGGCTGGGGGCAGGGCCAGGCAGGTGGGCATCCCTGCTGCAGGTCATGGAGGGAGGGGCTGGTGGCCTCATCGCCTCTCGGGAGGCACACACAGGCCGGGGCTGCAGGGGCAGTGGGCAGGCCTTGGGCAGCGTCCTCCATGCCAGTGGCTGCACCAAGGCTGGGGTACTGCCATGACATCCTTGCGACACACAGGGACCCTGCAGCGCCTGTAACGTGGCTCCTGGCACCACGTCTCCCCAGGAGCCCAGGTGCGGAGACAGGCTTCAGGGTTGCCCCACATCATGTGGCCGCTGGGCTCGGAGGGCCCTGGACAGACCCTGGCTGAGAGGGCACTGGTCAGGCCCTGCGCAGGTCCTGCTTGCTCAGCGGTGGCCACTGTGTCCCCTGGGGGCTGGGCTGATGCTTTGGTGGGCTGCGGTCAGGACAGCTGGCTCAGGGAGCTACCCTGTCCTGTGGACCCTCCTCTGGCTGCCTCCCCACACATCATCCAGACTGAAGCCTCCAGGAGGGCTGTGTCCACAGGTGGGGAGTGGGTTGGGTGAAGGCCTGGGGCTGAGTTGGCAGTATCCAGAGCTCCTCCTGCTGCCTGGCCCCCATGCCAGTGCCAATGGCTCCTCCTGCTGCCCTGGCCCCCACGCCAGTGCCAATGGCTCCTCCTGCTGCCCTGGCCCCCACACCAGCGTCCATGACTGGTACCACTGCCCTCGCCCCCAGGCCAGTGCCCACAGCTCCTCCTGCGCCCTGGCCCCCCACACAGAGCCAGCGTTAGGGCCGGCTCTCAGAGCCCTTGCGGGCTCCCTGCTTCTGCACTCTGGACATGGCCTTGCCGCCCTGCTAGGGCCACTTCTCAAGCCCTGTGAGACAGGGGATGGACCTGCTGCTCTTGAGGGAAGGGCCTTGCACTTCCCTGGCTGGGAGCTCTGCTTCCAGGCGACCACCTCCTGCCAGGCCCCCAGAGACCCCTTCACCCAACCTGCATGTGGTCTGGCTGAGGTTCCCCTGGCCTGGGCCGGCTGGGTAGAGGCACTGTACCCCACTCTGACCACACTGGGAGGCAGGGTGCTCAATGGGCAGATACCAGCCTTCCCCGAGCGGCTGGGCTGGCCCCGCAGTGCCCTGCTGTTCCCACTGCTCTGGGGCCCGACCCAGTGCCAGGAGATTCTGATCAGACAGTGCCCTGGCCTAGGGGCCCTGCTATAGGCACCAGGTCCACCACCAGCTCCTGTCCCTAGGGCACCCCTGCCCCCACCCAGGGGTGCGGGCTCCACGTGGAGTCCCGGCCAACCAGGAGAGGAGCAGAAGGCGCTGGCCGGCCCCCTGGCCCCTCCTGCGGCAGCCACCCCTCCCCCGGGCCTGCCTCTCAGTGGGCGGGCGAGGTTCGTCCTCTCTGGAGCTGGCTTCAGTCTCGTCTTGGCTGCACCCGTGCACCAGGCCCATCCTTGCGACCCCACTTGCATAACTGGGAGGTATCCACTTTCGCAGGCTGACGCCTCCCGTGGAGGTCCCAAGAGGTTCCCCCTGCCCACCCGGCGTGAGGCGGAGCCCTCAGTGCCTCCTGCTCGGCAGGCGGCTTGTGCCCAACAGCCGGGAGCAGCACCTCTGGCCCCACTTGGCTGTCTCTTGAGCAGCAGGCACGGGCGGCCTCCACCCTCTGGTTGCATGGCCCCTGCCAGGGTGCTGTGGGCCTCGAGTCAAGGCGCAGCGTGGGGAGGGACACCCAGCCAGGAAGTGGCATCCCAGCCGCCAGCCAGGCCCCCGGGGGCAGCCCTGGGGGCAGGGCCGGGCCCCGCAGACCCCTGGATGAGGCCCAGCTGGCCCAGGTGTGAGGGCCACCGGCCCAGGCCCACAGCACTGACCAGCCCTTGGCAGCTGCCACCAACAGGTGGGGCCAGGAAACTGGAGCTTTGAGCCCCAGGAGGGGATTACTGTGTCTGCCCGCGAGCCAGTGGGGCCGGCCCATCCCTTGCCTGTGATAACCGGGATGGCTTAGTTTCCCGCCCTGGCTGAGGTCGTAGTGACAATGAGCCCCTTGTGTCCCACACAGAGCACTGCCGTCCGGTGACAGAGCTGAGATCCTGGCACTAGGGCCATCACACAACCCCACAAGACCACAGCTGTCCATGCCCATGCAAGGACCCGCCACACGCTGCCAATGGTTTCCCACAAGGGCAGTTTCCCCTGCAGCTGGGATGGACCAGCCTCCGTCCCCTCCTCACGGTCACCTGCTGAGGCCCCACATTCTTCCCAGCACACCCCGAGGACCAGGGCCAGGCGTGTCCCCTTCTTCTACAGGACCCCCTGCACACACGTCCTGGCCAGGAAGGGACCCCTGAGGGCACAGCTTCAGTGGACCCTACCTCTCACTGCCCTGGCTGGGGCTTTATTGTAGCCACAGTGCCCGTCCCTGTGTCTCTGGATCTGAGGACGCTCAGCTGTTCCTGGAGCTCGGCCCCCAGGCCCCTGCCCACCAGAGGCCAGACTCGCAGTCCCAGAGTGAAGCCCAGCTTTGGCTACCAGCTCCCCTGCAAGCCGTCGGGTCCTGGGCAGCCCTTGAATGTCACCGCTTTCCTGCAGGCTTCCCAGCGATGTGGGGTGTTCAGGCCAGGCAGTGGGCAGTGGAACCCCCGAGCATGGCCGGGGCCTCCAGGCACAGGCAGCTTTGTGTGCTTATGGCAACTGGACAGTGTCTTGTCCTGCCCATGTGTGTGGGCAGCCAACTCCAGAGAGAGGCACACTGCAGTGCACACACACAGGGACACACCCCCCCCACAAACACACACAGACACACACACAGGACACACATGAACACACACAGGGACACACAGACACACCCACAGGGACACACCCCCCACACACACAGGGACACACACACATCCACACACACATCCACACACACAGAGACACACATTAACACACAGGGACACACACAGACACACAGGGAAACACACAGACACACATGGACACACACGGACACACACACGAACACACACACACAGGAAACATACACACACAGACAGGGACACACACCCCCACACACAGGGACACACACACATCCACACACAGAGACACACACGGACACACACAGGGAAACACACAGGGACACACACGAACACACACAGACACACACCCACACACAGGACACATACACAGACACACACATACACACCCACAGGGACACACACCCCCACACACGAACACACACAGACACAAACAGGGACACACACCCACACACAGGACACATACACAGACACACACAGGGACACAGGGACTCACAGGGACACACAGGGACGCACACAGACACACACACGGACACACACGGACACACGGACACACACGGACACACGGACACACACAGACACACACACGGACACACACGGACACACGGACACACACAGGGATACACAGGGACGCACACGGACACACACAGGGACACACAGGAACACACACCAACACACACACACGGACACACACCCAGGGCCACCACATGCTTTCTCTCCCTGCAGGTCACCCTCAGCCCCACCCACAGGGCTCCCCACGATCCTGGCAGCTAGGGCTGTCTTGTGCACTGGCTGGAGCAGCTGTGGGTGTGGCCTGACCACGTGGACCCCCGCTGTCCACGTGGAAGAGGCCTAAGGAACAGGTGCCCCAAAGCCCTGTTGTGTGGTTCAGCTCTCCAGGGGACCACAGTGTGCCCAACGGGGTGTGGGGGAGCATGAGGTGCTGTAGGGTGGCCAGCCTGGGAGGGCCTGTGCCCTAGGGTGCCAACAGCTGACGTGACAGGCTCTAGCAGTCTCCTGTGATCTAGCAGGGAGATGGTCCTTGGGAGGGGGTGGCAGGGCCCCAACGCTCTGATCTCTCTCCTCACTGAGCTTGCCTGGTCTATGCTGCCCACTGCCCACTGCCTGGCCTCTGCTGCCCACTGCCTGGCCTCTGCTGCCCTCTGCCTGGCCTCTGCTGTCCACTGCCCACTGCCTGGCCTCTGTTGCCCACTGCCTGGCCTCTGCTGCCTGGCCTCTGCTGCCCACTGCATGGCAACTGTTGCCCAGTGCATGGTGTCCACTGCCCGCTGCATGGCCTCTGCTGCCCTCTACCTGGCATCTGCTGCCTACTGCCTGGCCTCTGCTGCCCACTGCCTGACCTCTGCTGCCCTCTGCCTGGCCTCTGCTGCCCACTGTCCACTGCCTGGCCTCTGCTGCTCATTGCCCACTGCCTGGCCTCTGCTGCCCTCTGCCTGGCCTCTGCTGCCTGCTGCCCTCTGCCTGGCATCTGCTGCCTACTGCCTGGCCTCTGCTGCCCACTGCCTGACCTCTGCTGCCCTCTGCCTGACCTCTGCTGCCCACTGTCCACTGCCTGGCCTCTGCTGCCCACTGCCTGGCCTCTGCTGCCCACTGCCCACTGCCTGGCCTCTGCTGCCCACTGCCTGGCCTCTGCTGCCCTCTGCCTGGCCTCTGCTGCCTGCTGCCCTCTGCCTGGCATCTGCTGCCTACTGCCTGGCCTCTGCTGCCCTCTGCCTGACCTCTGCTGCCCTCTGCCTGACCTCTGCTGCCCACTGTCCACTGCCTGGCCTCTGCTGCCCACTGCCCACTGCCTGGCCTCTGCTGCCCTCTGCCCGGCTTCTGCTGCCTGCTGCCCAGCGTCTTCCTCTGCTTCCTGAGTGCTGAGCCCAGAACCCCTAGAGTGGACCCAGAGCCCCACAGGTGAGTGCACAGAGATAAATCCAGGGGGACTCCCTCTAAAGCCGGCTGGAACTAAGACGTGGTGCTGGACATTACAGGGTGCAGGACGTGGGCGGCCCACCCCTCAGCGGAAGCAGCCTAGCCAGTGTCCTGCACACTGGACAACCCTAGGTGGAGGGGCGCCGGGCTGCCGATGGGAAGGCAGACCCCAGGGTCCCAACCCCAGCTCCCTTACCCTCTGGGCCCCTGGCCCTGTGAGGAGCCTTTGGGTGCCAGCACTCCTATGTGGGCCCTGCTGGGGTCCTGGAGGGCCCCAAGGACATCACTGTCACCCTCACAGCCATGGCTGTCACCCCTGCTGCTGCGCCTGGGAGGGGAGGGGGCCAAATGAAGCTCCCCACTCCTGGCTTCGCCTGGCCCAGCCCAGCGTTGCAGCCGCTCAGGGACTGGGTCCAAGGAGGGCCCTCTCCACCTCTCAATGTCTCTCTTCCCAGCTCTCTAAGACTGCCTTGCAAAATAAATCAATCTTAAAAAAAATAAAAGTACCCGAGTGACCCTGCTGGGAGGGCCTGGGTGGCAGAGGCCACCAGCCACCAGCTCTGTCCCTCTGTAGCCCTGGGGAGTCCCGGAGCCCCACTCCTCCCCACAGCCAAAGAGGCTGGGACCTGAGGGCACACCCAGGCCACAGGGCCCAGGACTTCAGGCCTACCTGTTGGCCAATGGGATGCTAAGAAACCCCACCCCAGGTCCCCAGCAACCCTGCCCCAGGTCCCAGGCAGCCCCGCCCCAGATCCCAGGCAGCCCCGCCCCAGGTCCCAGGCAGCCTCACCCCAGATCCCCAGCAGCCCCACCCAGGGCGGCAGATCCCGCATCCGGGATTGATTCCCCACTTGGCTTAGTGTAGACCGCAGGTGGCAGCGGATCTGGGTCTGGCAAGTGGATTCCTGACACCCACCAGGTCCCCAGCAGGCCCATCTGTGGTCCTTGCTGGCCCTGCTGTCCTCTGCCTGCAGCTGGGGGGGGGGTCAAACAGCAGGGGGCGCCCTCTGGCCCCCAGCCTCATCTCCAGTTCCATGTCTGTGGAGCCTCTACCCAAGTGAACTAATTGGAAACCAGTTAAGATAAGTCAGAACCAATCAGGAAACAGTAAACTCACTGGGAGGAGGGGTACGGATACCCACAGACAGGAGACCCCGTGCCCCCAACCCAGCTGAGGGCTGGGGGCTGCAGGACGAAGGCCCCTCAGCAAGAGAGCCTACAGCTCTGGGTGGGAAGGCGCCACAGCCGGGAGGCCACACCCCGACCGAACACCATCATCTCACCAAAAGGGAGGTGGGCAAGCCTCCAGTGGAGTGAGGCCACTCGTGTGTGCGGGTGCATGTGTGGCACGTGTGCCTGGTGCTGGGGTGGGTACTAGAGCCTACACGGAGCCCTGGGGCTCTGGGAACGAGTTGCACCTGCAGTGACCCCAGGCAACAGCGGCAGCCACACACAGGCAGCCACAGGCAGGTTCCGGAAGCGACCCAGCCACCCTGAGCACTTGGTCCCACTGGACACGCACACTCCCGGGGGAGGACGGTGTCCAGCACTGTCCAGCACTGTCACCAAATCGGCACGAGCCACGTCAAGCCAACAGGTGGAGGGAGGCGAGCGCGGGAGGAGACGGGGTGTAGGGTCATGGACCCTCAGGGCACACACGTGTGCACACATACAGGAACACAGGCCCATGCACACATGTGCACACACTCACAAGACGAGTGGGTCTCTCCCACAGCACTGCTCGGAGTGCCTGTCCTCTGCGGGCCCGTCCTTCCTCACCCCCGGTTCCCCACTCACACCTGCCTGGTGCCCGTGTACCCGTCACACCCAGGACACACGTGTGCAGCAGGATGTGGGGGTGCTCTGGGGGGCCTTCGCTGGGCTTCGTGCACTTGGTGGAGATCCCTGCGGGCAGCCCTCCACGTTGCCTGCAGGGGTCGGGGTGTGGTCAGCAAAGCCAGGAGCACGCGCAAATGCCGAGGCAGTAGACCCACAGGTGGGCGTGGAGGACAGGGGCCCCCCTCTCTGCCCTCAGCCTTCTGCAGCCACCCCGGCTCCAGTGGTCCCCACCTGCGCTCCTTGCTTCCCTGTCGGGCCAGATCCACCTAAGCCCTTGCCTTACAGCACAGACTCCCTGCAGTGTCCAGGGAGGGAGGCAGAAAGGAGGAAACCCTGGGCACGGTCACAGTTCTGTGTTTTATTGGGCGGCCACGGCCGTGGCCTCAGAAGCACCTTCTCTGGATCACCGAAGTCCCGAACTCCTTGAAGTCGGCGGCCGTGACCCACATCTGCTTGAAGCTGCTGAGCGAGGTGACGATGGAGGCTCCGATCCAGGTGGAGAACCAGCGGTCGGGCGGCACCGTGATCTTGATGGCCGTTCCCTTGGAGGCCAGCGGCTCCAGCTCCCGCAGCAGTCGGTCGTCCAGGCCCGGGAAGAGCGTGGAGCCACCCGACAGCACAATCTCGCCGAACAGCGTCTTCTGGATGTCAACATCACACTTGGCGATGCTGCTGGACACCATCTTGGACAAGCCCGGGCTCTGAATGCCCAGCTGCTCGGGCGCAAACAGCACCTCGGGCGCCTGGTGCAGCTGGTCGCCCATGTACACCACGTGGCCGTCAGGCAGCTTGTACTCCCGCAGCACCTCCTCAGGCCGCCGGGACAGCTCCTTGTCCGGCTCCAGGGCCACGTAGCACAGCTTCTCCTTGATGTCGTCCACCAGGGCCTTGTCCAGCAGGCAGGGGAAGACACGCCCGCTGGCCAGCAGAAGCCGCGTCAGCAGCTCCGTGATGTCCCTGCCTGCCACGTAGAGTTTGGTGACGGCGTGTGGCAGCGAGTAGCCCTCGAAGATGGGCACGGTGCAGGTGATGCCATCCCCGCTGTCCACCACCAGCCCCGTGACGCAGGCCGAGGCGTACAGGGCCAGCACGGCCTGGTCCGACAGGTAGAAGGCCGGCACCCCGAAGCTCTCGAACATCACCTCGGCCATCTTCTCGCGGTTCTCCCGGGGGTTCAGCGAGGGCTCGGTCATGAGCACTGGACGCTCGCTCGGCTTCACGCCCAGCTCCCACTCAAACAGGTGTTTCCACAGCCTCTCCATGTCATCCCAGCCCGTGATCAGGCCACGCTCAATGGGCTGGCGCAAGTGTAGCGTATCATACTTGTACAGCGCCTCCTCCCCCACGAAGTACTTCTTCTGGTTGGCCCCCGCCGAGGCCGTCTGGAACTTGGGGTGCCCCACCACGGAGCTGATGACGTGCCTGGGCCCGATCTCCCCCGACAGGCCCGCCTTGCACAGCCCTGAGCCATTGTCGAAGATCACCGCCGGGGCCTCGAGCGTGTGGGGGCTGAACATGCCTGCAGCATTCTACCCTGGGCACTGCCCGAGGGAGTCGTGAGGCGCGGCAGCCGGCTCTAGTCCGGGCTCTGCTGGCGTCTGCGGGGTTCGTCCCTCTGGTTTTGGGGGAGTTCCTGGCAGGGGCTAGCAGGCCACATCCAGCACCCAGGAGCCCGCCATCCTCCACCACCAGCTGCTGTCTGCCTGTGCCACCACCTGCCCAGGCCCTTTCAAGGGTGTGGCCGCCTAGGTCACAGTACTGGCCTTGGCGACCATTGTGTCGGGGCAGAGGCTAGGGTGGAGACGGGTGGAGCACGACGTTGAGTGGGGGAGGGGGAAATGGGAAGCAGGGGAGGGGACCAGGACTGGGTTTGGGGGGTGAGCCACGCGGCCTGGGGCGTTCCCGGAGCCAGACTCACACACACACACCCTGGCTCGGGGGTGAACCAAGCCCCACAGTGGAGGGGCCGCAGCAGCTGCCATGTCCCAGCTCGCACTCCGAGCAGGCTCCTCCAGAGAGGACTCGGAGGTTTCCCCACCCTATCGACTGTCGGTGCTGAGTGGGGTCCCCCTGCCCACTGAGGCTCTGACTTGGGGCCAAGGCCCCTCATTCCTCTCTGTAGTCCTGGGGAGTCACAGATGGCACCCAGACTGGCACAATGGAGAGGTGCCCCGGCCTGGGTAGGAGCGGCCCGCAGTTTTTGGTTGGGAGCCGGGAAGGGGCTTGGGCCGCCTGCTGCTGGGGTCCTGGGCTCCTGGAGGAGGGGCTTGGGCCGCCTGCTGCTGGGGTCCTGGGCCCCTGGGTTTCTGGGGGAGGGGCTTGGGCCGCCTGCTGCTGGGGTCCTGGGCTCCTGGGTTTCTGGGGGAGGATCTTGGGTCAAGTGCTTCCCCTGGCCCCAGGACTTCTGTTCGGAGCAGGAGGCTGGTGTCCACTCCCCAGGGGCCAGCAACCTCCTCCTCAAGGCCACTCCGGGGAGAAGGGAGCCTGCCCTTGCCTAGCTCCTCACCCCACTGCCAGCCTCTTGGGGCTTCGCCCGTTGCATTTTGGGATCCCCAAGAGTCCAGCAGCCTCCCTGGAGCAGCAGCAAGGCTGTGACCTGGACGCAGCCATGGAATGATCCACACATCCCCCAGGTGGACACCGTGGCCAGCTGCACTGACCAGCAAGCAGTTGTGAGGCCTGCACGTGTCCTCCGTGTGTCCTAGGAGAGGGCCCACACTTGTCCTCTGCATGTCCTAGGAGAGGGGCCCACACTATCCACCGTGTATCCTAGGAGAGTGGCCTGCACATGCCCTCCAAAAGCCCACACATGTCCTCCGTGTGTCCCAGGAGAGTGGCCCACATGCGTCCTCCATGTGTCCCAGGAGAGGGGCCCACATGTGGAGGACTCGTGTAGCTACAATGAGCCCACAGGTGTCCCCATCACTCTGGGGAAGGCACAGGGCAGCACAGGGGCCGCTGCTCAGCTCGGGGGGATGGGTGTCCTGGCAGAGCCCTGTCTGCTTGCCAACAAGGGGACCCTGCCCCAGCTGACCGGAAGCCACCATCCGGGCCTGTCCACCTGTCCTGGCCAGCGCAGCCTCCTTGTACGTCGTAAATCGCTTGAACACGTTTATGGACAGCGTGGCCACAGCTCCTCCCCTGCGCCGACAGGAAGTGACCTGTGACCCACCAGGGGCCAGCACTTCCGTTCCAGCGGAAGCCTGGGGGTCACCCGGCCCCTGCCACCTCAGGTCCCACCTCCCAGGAGGAGTCCGAGGTCACAGGGGACATGCTCCGATGTGAGTGGATAGCATGGCTGTGCGATGCCCCTTTTGCCCTGGGCTGCCCAGCCCCGGTCCAGAGCCCTTCTGCCCAGCTGTCCCTGGTGCCCAGGACCAATTAGTGGCCAACAGACCTGGCTCGTTAAGGCCGACAGCATCTGGCAGCCAGACCTCAGTGCCGACGGGCAGGGGGACCGTCCCAGGCCATCGCTGCCTTTAGCACCAGAGAGGGGCGGCACTGGGGTCAGGGCTGTGGGGGCCTGTAGGTGCCCAGGGGACTGCCTGTGCCTGTCTGTGCAGCCCCTCCAAGGCCCCAGGGGCACAGCCCTGAGTTCGAGCTGGTGCCCCCCTTCCTCGGTGCGTTCCCACCTCAGGGGCTGAACTGTACTTGAGCTCCCTGCGACCCTGTCCGCCTCCGCACGCGGCTGACACCCTGGGCGGGGAGCTGGGCAGCCATGCTCCCCAAAGCCGCCCAAAGCCAGAAGCTCTGGCCTCTGAGAGCTGGGCCAGGCAGGCTCCACTGGGTGAGAGCCTGGGGGACTTGGGCTGGGGAAGAGATGTCTGAGCCCCCCACCTCGTGTCCTTGCAGAACCTGGCCCTGGTCTTTCACCTACAGTGCTCAGCTCCCTATAGGTTCCCCACAAGTAATTGCCTCCTGCGGTCTGGAGGCCTCGGGTCCCCAACATGCGGTCTGCATCATTCCCACCCAGTCTGGTCTCCACCTACATGTGTACCCCAGGTTACTCCCTGGAAACGTCGGGGAGCATTGATGCTTCTTCATAGGACAGGTGCCTGTGGACAGGTGCACCTGCTGCTGGCGCCCAGCGGCCATCCGGGAGTCAGAGCTTCAACACAGACACATGTCTGTGTATGTGTGTGTGTGTGTGTCTGAGTGTGCGTGTGTTGTGTCTTTCTGTGCTGTGTCTGAGTGTGTGTGTGTGTGTGTGTGTCCCATATCTGCAGTGTAATCTTGATCAGGGGGCCCAGCCTAGATGCAGGGGTCACAGGTGCCATCATGGTCACTCCCAGTAGCCTCCAGAGCAGAGCCGCATCCATGTCCAGTGGTTGCAGCCACCAGGAGCCCTGCGCCTCCTTTGCTCTCGTCAGACCCTGCCCACCCCAGGCACAAGCAGGTGTGGGCCATGCCAGCCCGGCTGGGCTGTGCAGGCTCGGGTCCTGGGAGTTCGCCCTGATCACTGGAGTTCACTGGATCCCAACACTCTCCTGTCTCCCTCAGCCTCTGAGAGCCCTCACCCGTGGGTCCCTGGCCAGTCCTCCTGGAGTGCCCTCAGAGCAGAGCACCCCCTGCCCCCTGCTGGTGCTCATGGGGATTGCCACAGGCTGGGTGGGGGCTGTGGGGAGCAGAGTGGGCAGGCCCCGGGAGGGACGAATCCCTGACCCCAAGTCAGGAGGAGTTGGGGGCCTGGTGGGGAACAGCCACCTTGCAGGATGAAACAACTGCCTAGGACCCCCATCTGCCCCACCAAAAGCCAGTGACCGGCTCAGACAGCGGCTACAGAGCCAGGTGGCCCCAGACGGGCAGGCCTCAGACAGCGGCTACAGAGCCGGGTAGCCCCAGAGGGGCAGGCCTCAGACAGCGGCTACAGAGCCAGGTGGCCCCAGAAGAGCAGGCAGGCTTCTTGGCCCAGCCAGTGATGGAAGACCCAGGGCACAGGATCTGGAAAGTTCCAGATTTAATTCCAACCATGTAAGCTGTGGCGTTGAGAGAACTCTGTGAAGAACAGGGCAGTGGCGGGAGGACGCAGACCCCGGACAAAGCCTGTCTTGCGTGGCACACGTGTGTGGGTGGGGGCGCAGAAGGCGTGGCAAGCCCCCGGCCCGGGCAAGACCGTCCCTGGCTTGTAGACGCCTCAGGTCTCCCAGTGGATGGGCTCCTGCCGAAGATCAGCCATGCAGCCATGCAGCCATGCAGCCATGCAGCCATGCACATGGACAGGACTGCACAGGGTGGGGTGGGTGAGGGAACATGGCTTCCATTGCCAGTGGTACCCTGGCAGGTGGGGTTTGGTTAACACAGGCTAGGCCGTACTCCGGGGACTTCTCTGGGGCCGAGGTCTGAAGACAAGCATGGGAGGGGGCAGGAGGGAGCCCCGAGGGGCCTGGCAGGTGGCTCCCTTGGGAGTAGTTACTGCGCTTGAGGCTATGGTCAGTTGTGGCAGGTCCACAACAGGTGGGCATGGCCCACCCCACCCTGAGTGGCCACCCTGCCAGGACCCCCTCTCCCAAGGCCTCTGTTGGGACCACAGGTGAAGACACACCTACCTGTGCATTCCCATGGTCCCCGTGGCCCCCGTGGCCCCCCGTGTCCCCCGTGGTCCCAGGCCTGCTCCTGGAAGCAGCCCACAGAGGCCAGGCCTGGGTGCCCAACTCTGTTCCTGTTGCTGCCGAGCTGCGGGCAGTGCAGACTAGGGGAGCCAGGGTTCTGACTCCTATACCTATGCTTGGGCCCAGCTCCAGCTGTCATGGGAGCCACAGGAATGAGCCAGCCTCCACAGGCCGCTGTCTCTGTCAGTGTTGGCCCCATAGGTGAACATACGGAGATCTTCCCAACTTTAGAACTCACGTGTGTGTGTGTTTGTGTGTGCAGGAGTTGTCACATGTGTATGTGTGAGAGTGTGCAGGAGCTGTGACGTGTGTGTGTGCGTGTGTGTGAGCAGAAGCTGTGACGTGTGTGTGTGTGTGAACAGGAGCTGTGATGTGTGTGACGTGTGTGAGCAAGAGCTGTGATGTGTGTGTGTGAGCAGGAACTGTGATATGTGTGGAAGCAGAAGCTGTGGCATTTGTGTGTGTGAGCAGGTGTGATGTGTGTGTGTTTGTGTGTGAGCAGGAGCTGTGATGTGTGTGTTAGCAGGAGGTGTGATGTGTGTATGTGTATGTTTGTGTGTGAGCAGGAGCTGTGATGTGTGTGTTCAGAAGCTGTGGCGTGTGTGTGTGTGTGAACAGGAGCTGTGGCGTGTGTGTGTGTGAGAGAGAGCAGGAGCTGTGATGTGTGTATGCATGTGTATGTGTGAGTAGGAGCTGTGGCATGTGTGTACGTGTGTGTGTAGGAGCTGTAGTGTGTGTGTGTGTGTGTGTGTGGCCCCCGTGGTGTAGTGTGGTGTGTGTGTGTGTCTGTGTGTGCATCCTAACTGTGAGTCACCTGGTCAGACTGACACGCCCCAGTTGAGGCCCTGGCACCTTCCACGCTGCTGGAAGGAGGGTGTCATGTGTTATCCTGGCTGTTTCAAAATGCTGAGCCCAGGTACTCGTGTGGGACACAGCTGGGCTGTGGACAGATGAACTCACAGACAGGCAAATGGATGGATGGGTGACGGGTGGGTGATGACGGAATTGGTGATGGGCAAATGAGAAGGGCTGGCACCGAGCGTCTCTCCAGTTGATGGACCCTCAGGCAGCTCTTGTGGGGTTCAGCAGCCACGGCAGGTGACACTCAGGCCCCCAAAAGGCTGTGTGTATGCCTGCATGACTGCTGGACTAAGCACGGCTGTGATGTGTCACCGGGTGTCTCCGCCCCGTGCCAGCTGGCCCTGCTGGGGCCGCCTCTTGCTCTCCGAGAATGGAGAGGCTGGGGTGGAGGAGGCTGCGAGGCCGCATTCAAGTCTCTCCATCCCGGGAGCATTCGGTGCCACATGACGAACAGACCACATGGGTGGTTACGGTCTCCAGTCATGTGAGCATCTCTGACCAAGGGGTGGCATCCCAGCAGGGAGCCAGCTCAGAGGGTGACCAGGGAGGCCACGCCCACAAGGACCAGTGGCTGCACAGCAGTGGGACAGACCAGCAGGGGGGAGTGCTGGCGACCAGGGCACAACCTGGCACCCCGGGGCCAAGCATGCGGAGAGCCAGCCGAGTTGGCGTAGCCGCCGTAAGATAGCAGCCCTGGCACAGTCCTGGCTTAGGTCCCCCCGGGGCTGGCCCTCCGCGCTGGAATGCTCAGCATCTGTTTCAATTACGCCTCGCTTCTCAGCTTAAAGATACGCGCAGGCACTGCTGTTCTGTGTGGCCGTGAATGGCCCATTGTGCGTCCCGGGCAGCCCGCAGACACAGGCCCCAAGAAACAGCTCCGCGGCCCAGTTACACGTGGAGGTGGCTGGCAGTGGGGGCAGGGCCGGCCACCAGGGCACCGCACTGAGCGGACAGTCAGGAGGCTAACACGGACCAGGTGTGCAGGGAGTTCCGGCACAGGCCAGGACACAGCTCGTCCTCTGAGGGTCTGAGCTGTGCGGCAAGGTGAGTGCGCCCTGTGGGCAGGGCCCAGACAGGACCTGCACCACGGCTGCCAGCCAGGCCCACGGACCCGGTGGCTCAGGCGCTGGCACACACACTCTCACACACAGATGCTTGGACAGTTACCAAATACACAAGCACCTACCCATATCTGTGTACATTCACACACCCCAACACACAAGCACACATGATCTAAGAACACACAGACACACACGCACATTCAGGCCAACATACATGCATGCACAATCACCCTGCAGTGACACACCCACACTTAGATCTACACACACACTGCACAGCCACACTGCAGTCACCCTGTGCATCCACACTCAGACCCCCCCCACATGTGCACGGTCTCCCTGCACACCCACACACATGTGCACACCCACACTCAGGCCCCCACACACATGTGCACAGTCTCCCTGCACACCCACACACATGTGCACACCCACACTCAGGCCCCCACACACATGTGCACAGTCACCCCGCACATCCACACTCAGGCCCCCACACACATGTGCACAGTCACCGTGCACACCCACACTCAGGCCCACACACACGTGCACAGTTAGTTGCACAGTTTAGGTCTGCACCTCCACCCCATGCTGTCACAGGATCTGCCCGTCTCTGTATGTTAGAGAACACCAGTGGTGACCAAGGCTGCTCCACTGGGCTTTGCTGGGCTGGGCTCCGCTCGGCTCCACTGGGCTGGGCTCCACTGGCCTCCGCTGGTCTGGTCTGGACTGCTCTGCTCTGAGCTGGGTTGGGTTCTGCTGGGCTGGGCTCTACTGGGCTGGGCTTGGCTGGACTGGGCTCCACTAGGATGTGCTTCGCTGGCCTGGGCTGGGCTGGATTGAGCTAGTCTCTGCTGGACTGGGATCCACTGGGTTCCTCTGGGTTGGGGTGTGCTGGGCTCCACTGGGCTGAGTCTATTGGGTTGGGCTGGGCTGCACTGGGTTGGGCTCCGCAGGGCAGGGTTGGACTCCATTGGGCTTGGCTATGCTGGGCTGCACTGTATGGGTTCAACTGGACTCACTGGTCTCTGTTTGGCTATGCTGGTCTCCACTGGACTGGGCTTCTCTGAACTGAGCTCTGCCTGGCTACTCTGGGCTGGGCGCCAGTGGGGTCTCTGGGCTGGGCAGGGCTGTTCTGGGCTGGGCTAGGCTTCACTGGGTCCCACTGGGCTCCACTGGGCTTGGCTGTGCTGATTCTAGTCCAGCTCTTGATCTTCAGGTCAGAGAATCTGCCTTGGGGAACCCTGAAAAGAGGAAGCATGAGTGCAGCACGGGGGCCCCGAGGGTCCTTGGCTTCTCAGCAGCCAGGGTGGGGGCTGTCCACATAGGTGTACTTGGTAAGGGTCCCTGGAGCCACCGGCTCGAATGCCACCTTTCTGCATGTCTGTCACAGCTCAACGGGATCAGAGCAAGCTCCCAGATCCCTGTGCAGACCAAACTGGGCATTCAGTGAAAGTCAAGGCTTCCCTCTGCACTCCCAGCTTGGTCAAGTTACCCCTGGGAGCAGAAGGGGGCCGAGCTGGCACTGCCCCTGCCTCTGTCTGCCCAGCCAGGGTTCTGACTCCTCTCAGCCAAGGCTGGTCAGGGCTGAGCCAACACAACCTGGGCTGGCAAACACCTAGCTGGCCCTGCCCCTCTGCCCAGACAGCAGATGAACAGAGGACCCAAGTGGCACCACTACTGGCCCCAGACTGCGCACCAAGGCAAAGCCACATGGGTGTCCCCCTGCGGGGCCTCCAGGCCTGGCTCTGGGCCCGGGCTGCCTGGAGGATGTCCATGTTGTTCAGTGCCCTTATGGCTCTGCTGTCGCTGGAAGCCGAGGAGAGCCCGACACTGCCTGTAGCCACCCAGCTGCCAGGACCCTGGGGCGAGTACTCCCTGTGACTGCCCTTGGGGGTGGGTGCCCAGCATTGCTGCCAAGCAGCCCTGGCCTTTCCCACCAGCCTCAGACCAGTGGGCATATCCTGAGATTCTGTAAGTCAAAAGGCCGCCAAATGCTGGTACCCACATCACCAAGGGGCAGAGGGCACACATGACACCCACAGGTCTCCAAATGAAAAGATGTGGAGAACATGATTCATGTGAGGATTAGTCACAAAGAAATGCCATCTTTGTAGGTCAAAATTAGATATCAAGATTCCATGTAGTATGACTTCAGATATGGTTGGGTAGGTGGACAGACAAATGGATGATGATGGATGGGTGGGTGGATGGATGAGTGGGTGGGTGGATAAGTGTGTGGATAGATGAATGGGTGGGCAGATGGATGGAAGAGTGGAGGATGAGTGCATGGATGGATGAGCAGATGAATGAATGGATGGATGGATGGATGGATGGATGGATGGATGGATAGATGTATGGATGGATGGGTGGATGGATGGATGGATAGATGTATGGATGGATGGGTAGGTGGATGGGTGGATGGATGGATTGGTGGATGGATGGATGGATGGATGGATGGATGGATGGATGGATGGATGAATGGATAGGTGTATGGATGGGTGGGTGGATGGATGGATGGATGGGTAGGTGTTTGGATGGATGGATGGATGGATGGGTAGGTGTATGGGTGGATGAGTGGATGGATGGATGGATGGATGGATGGGTAGGTGGATGGATGGATGGATGGATGGATGGATAGGTGGATGGATGGATGGATGGATAGGTGGCTCGGTGGATGGATGGATGGATGGATGGATGGATGGATGGATGGATGGATGGATAGGTGGATGGATGGATGGATGGATGGATGGATAGGTGAATTGGTGGATGGATGGATGGATAGGTGGATGGATGGATGGATAGGTGGCTCGGTGGATGGATGGATGGATGGATGGATGGATGGATGGATGGATGGATGGATAGGTGGATTGGTGGATGGATGGATGGATGGATGGATGAGTGGATGTGTAGGTGTGCAGGTGGATGGATGGATGTGTGGATGGGTGGATGTGTAGGTGTGCAGGTGGATGGATGGATGGATGGATGGGTGGGTGGGTAGATGGATTGGTGGGTGGATGGATACGTGGATGGATGGATGGATGGATGGATGGATGGATGGATGGATGGATATATGGATGGATGAATGGATGGATGGATGGATGGATATATGGATGGACAAATGGATGGATGGATAGATGGGTAGGTGGATGGATGGATGGATAGATGGATAGATGGGTAGGTGGGTGGATGGATGAATGGATGGATCAATGGATCGATGGATGGGTGGATGGATGGATGGGCGGATGCATGGGATGGGTGGATGGTGGATGGGTGGATGGGTGGGTAGGTGGGTGGATGGATAGCTGAGTGCATGGGTAGGTGGATGGATGGATGGGTGGGGGTGGGTGGGTAGGTGGGTGGATGGATGGGTGGATGGGTGAGTAATGAACAGCTGGAAGATACAAAAGGTTAAATGGACAGATAAATGAAAGTAAGGAAGACAGCTGAGTTGATTAAAGAACTTGTGAGCTGCTGCATGATCAGAAATTGTAATGACGCTCTGACTCTTGTCTGTCCCTCCTGCGTTGTATGTAGTAGACATATGGCTTGTCACTAACAGGATTCCAGCCTCAGCCCCTCCCTGCAGAGTCAAGAGAAGAGGAATTCAATGCCCAGGGTCCCGGCCTGTGCTGGCCCTAGGGCCAAGACAGAGGGGCCTCTTTTTTCTCTCCCCGCGTCAGCCTGCCGGGTGTAACTCGAGCAGCGTGTTGGGAAGTGTCGGGCTGATTGATCACGCGTGCTGGTGTCTGTTCCCTGGGGCCCAGCCAGGCCGAGGCGGCAGCTGGTAAAGCCTCTCACCAGTGTGGAGGGCTAGGGAAACTGTGTCCTCACGAGGGTGACCTCGTGGGGGTGACGTTACTGCTGAGCATGTAGGACCAGGACCAGGGTCCACTCCCAGGATGTGTCGGCCCCTCATCTCCCCCGCCCCAGCTGGCTTGCTGGACAGGCTGTAGTTGCTGTGTCGGCAGCAGGAGGAGTAGCCTGGGTGATGTCTGGGACGTGGCTGCATGCCGTGGCCACACACGTCATGGCGAGTGTGATACAAGTGTTGGCCTGGCTTGGGGAGCAGTGCTGGGGAGGCGAGTCAGGGTGTCCCAGGCGGGGTCTCCCTTACTCAGGCCCTGTCCCCTCAGAGCGTCAGGGGTGCAGGCTAAGCGCTGTGGAAGCTGGTGCCGGTGCCCGTGGCTGTGATGGGCACTGACGGGCTGTAGTCCTCCCTGGGATCTGGGACGGGACTGGAACCAGACCAGTCGGCTTTCCCGGCATTAGCACCCCACTGGGGGTGGGGTGACCATGGAGGAGCCCTGCTTGGGCTAGGAGGGGCAGCCTAGTTGTTCTCGGCACCTTGTAAGTGGGCCGGGTCCTTCTCCATGACCACTTTCATTTCTTTATGTTTATAAAGATTTATTTACATATTTGAAATTCAGAGTTCCAGCAAGAGAGAAAGAAGAGAGATCTTCCATCTGTCTCACTCCCTAGGTGTCTGGGCTGGTCCAAAGCTGAGAGCCAGGAGCTCCACTGGGTCTCCCACGTGGCAGCGGGGACCCAAGGCCTTGGGTCAACCTCTGCTGCTTCCCCAGGTGCCTCAGCAGGATTGGAAGTGGAGCAGTGGGGACTCGAGCCACCCGTATCGGAAGCCGGAGCCACAGGACGCAGCTCCTCCTGCTGCCCGCCCCCCCTTACCGGACACGAGCCTCAGCACCTCCTCCAACTGGGCGCCTCCAGACTTGCAAAGCATGAACGGGGATGCGTGTGCCTCTGCCCAGCCTTGGCCACCTCCCGCTCAGGGCTGAACCCAGCTCCAGCAGAGGGCCTTGGCAGGACGGCCAGGGCTTTCTCCTGGGTCTGGCCCTGGAACACCTAGCCTCCTCTTAGAGCTCCCGTGACTTCTGGGTGGCCACCCCGTGTGCTGGCTATTCTGACGCCGGGAGCCAGAGTGACTGCCATTCCCATCTCGCTGGGCTAAGGACACCCCAGGGCTCTGAAGGTGTAAGAGACGCAGCCAAGCCGCTTCCTAGGGGCAGTACACACACCTGAGCTGGCCAGTCCTCCTGCCGGCCAGCAGCCTAGTGGTTGGGCCGCGTAGTGAGGCCAGGCCTCGGTCCCTGCAGGTCACCCCCAGCGGCATGCTCACTGTATTGCATTAGCTAATGCAGTACACCAAGGGACACTAAAGGGAAATCAATTCAGGCCAACGTGGGCCCTCTATTACGGGCGCCAACAATCGCCTGTCCACGCCGAGCAGCAAGCAGAGAGCACTTATTCAGATTGCAATTCTTGTGACGGCCTGAGGAGCTACCTTCAGAAACTGTCCCAAGGGATCCACAAGGATCCACGGGGACCCTGGCCAGGGCAGCGGGAGAAGGTGAGCACCAAGCCAGCAGGTCCGCGGGGAGCAGCCAGGAAGGCCGGGATGCTGGGGTCGGGGGAGACGGGCCGGGGCCCCTGGCCAAGGCAGGAGAAAGGAAGTGTCCCCCACCATCGCATTAAATTTGTTAAACAAACACGTGGCAGGCTGCTTGCATATTAGGTCATTTCTCATAAATATTAATTGTGGAGTTTTCCAAAGGGCAAAATTAAGCAAACAAAGCAGCCCCTTCTTTCGCAGCCCCTGAAACAGCCTGGCAGGCTGGGGGGCGGGGACTGAGGTAAGGCAGCCCCCAGAAGGCGGCCGGCTGAAGCTGGCAGGGGCAGCGTGCTCTCCCCTCGCCCCGGAGTCCGCAAGGTGGGGCTCATGCCCCCCCCGGCCTGCACGCCGCCCTCACTGGGCCTCGGGCATCACTCCCTAACCCCATGGGTCTTGAGTGAACAGGTGACGTGGTGAGCTGGCCCACAGGTGCATCTGGCCAGCAGACGGCCCCGGTGCCCCTCCCCCCCACTGGGCTGCCAGCCGTGGGGCCACGGGCAGGGCCAGGTGACAGGCTGGCCAGTTCTTCCCTGCAGTCAGCTGATGTATCTGGGGCACTGGCAGGTGGGAGAGAGCTGCCCAGTCTCTACCCATGGGAGTCCGGGCCTTGCTGCCCAGGTGTGAGCCGTAGGGGCGCCCAGGAACTCCCCAGTTGGGGATCACATGGCTGAACTCCTTGAGAGTGGGCGTGAGCTGCAGGCGTGTGTGTGTGTACGCAGCTGACATGGCGAGCTGGCCCACAGGTACATCTGTGTATGTCCTGGGCGGGGAGGCATGTGACATGTGACCCTGAGGACTTCACGCGGCTCCCAGGGTTCAGAACACATCTCCTGGGGTAATGCCAGGTGGCCATATCCCCTTTTTAGAAGTTTCCAAGAACTGCAAATTCATTGATCAGGATAGGAAACTCACCAGAGACCGACTGTGAAGCAAGAGGCACGAGGGACGGGGCCCTAGAAGGGGCACAGCCCCATGTGGGCCCTGGGCAGGCAGCACAAGACACAGCCTCTTTGGGGTCTGTCTTCGACACACCAGCTTAGCCGAAAGGATGCGGCAGCAACTGAGCAGCAATGGGTCATGGCCCACTAGCAGCAACCCTGGACCAAGACCTTGCAGCTGTGCTGAGCAAGCGAGTCGGCCTAGGGAGGGGTCCCAGCAGCCTCTTTCAACAGAGGCAGCCCCACCAGCAGGTACTATAACTGGCATCCCCCAAGACCAGACCGGGACCCCGGGTCAGTAAGGCCCTGCCCGTCCCTAAAGTCCCACGCTGAGGTAGCGCTGGGACCCTGCCCCTCCAACCGTGGCTGTGTTATTTCTGGAAACCATGAAGGCTCCGTCCAATGACCTCAGACTTTAAAGCGTCCCGGGCGCCCCTCTCCAGCCCCGGGCCCAGCCGTTGGCCCCCGCCCAGACTTAAAGGCAGGAGTTCCAGGCCCACACCATGGATCCACACCCTGCACCCTGTACCACACCCTGCACCCCACACCCTGCACCCTGAACCCTGAGCCCTGAGTCCCTCACCCTATACCCTGAATCCTGCACCCTGTACCTTGTACCCCACATCTGTACTCTGCACCCTGAACCATGCACCCCCACCTGCACCCACATCTCTCATCCTGTACCCCAGCCCTCAGCCTCCACCTCCTGTGCTCCATCCCATCCCATCCCCTACACCCCACACCCTGCACCCACATCTCTCATCCTGCACCTGCACCCACACTCTGCACCCTGTACCCCACAAACTGTACCCTGAGCCTGCACGATGCCCATGACACCCGGAAGGGTTCCGGAGGCCACATGGGGTCCTGCGGTGGGGCCACTGCTGTTCGCGAGGGCAGGTGCAGGCACTGTCCAGGCAGAGTGGGGTGGGAGGGAGTGGGCTGCGGTCGGCGGTGTAGGGCAGCGCAGGGGTCTTTGTAGCCTCTGCCAGGGGAAAGTCCGCAGGATTTTCTTAGCCTGAAGCTGCTCCATGCCCCAACTTCCAAGCCCACGGGTGTTTATGGGGACATTTAACCAGGTTATTTTAACTCCCTCACACTTAACTCATCAACATGCTCTTTGGCCAACATGGTGCCATGGGGCCTTCCCAGTCTGGCTTCAGAAGGGCCAGCACAGGGGGAGGAAGCAAGACCTGTGGACGCTCCAGGCCCCTGACTTCACTCCAGGTGTGGCTGGGGTTATGTTCCCACAGGAGGAGTCCTTCTTCCCAACCCAGAGGCTCGGGGACACGAGCCTCATCCTGCGTCCCACAGGGGCAGCCCAAGTCTGGCCTGATGCAGCTGGTGGGGGAGGCCGCCCAAGCAAACGAGGCAACATGGCAGGTGGGGCAGCGCCTACAGACTCCAGAGGCCTGCCCTTGGAGACAGGAGGGGTGAAGGAGGTCACCGTTGGTATGCTGGCCTCCTGGAGCTGGCTTGGGCTCAGCTGTGTGCTGATGAAGGAGCAGAGAGGGCACGAGGGGTCCAGCAGGTGCACATGTGGGCAGAGGACACCCAGGAGTGACCAAGGAAGTAACCCGGCCCTGACAGCTCCTCCCCAGCATAGCTGCAAAGCTGCTGGCAATGGGGCGTGAAACGTCTGTGGGCACAGCTGGACCAGTGTGCAGGTGGCAGGACTTGGGGAACTGCAGAAGAGACCAGGCCTCAGGCTTGCCCATGGACGCACTTCCTGCCGGGTGGAACCAGGCACCTGGACATGGGCTGGGATCCAGCAGGGTGGGCACTACAACAGAGGCGTGTGAACACACACAGAGCACTGCCCATGCTCACACCTGCACACACACACACAGAGCACTGCCCATGCTCACACCTGCACACACACACTGGGCACTGTCCATGACAAGCACACCTGCACACACACACACACACAGAGCACTGTCCAAGCACACACTTGCACACACACACTGGACACTGTCCATGCTCACACCTGCACACACACAACAGAGCACTGTCCATGCGCACACCTGCACACACACACACTGGACACTGTCCATGCTCACACCTGCACACACACACACAGAGCACTGCTCATGCTCACACCTGCACACACACACACTGGACACTGTCCATGACAAGCACACCTGCACACACACACACACACACACAGAGCACTGTCCAAGCACACACTTGCACACACACACTGGACACTGTCCATGCTCACACCTGCACACAAACTGGGCACTGTCCATGCACACACCTGCACACACACAACAGAGCACTGTCCATGCACACACCTGCACACACACAACAGAGCACTGTCCATGCGCACACCTGCACACACACACACACTGGACACTGTCCATGCTCACACCTGCACACACACACTGGGCACTGTCCATGCACACATCTGCACACATACAGACTGGGCAATGTCCATACTCACACCAGCACACACACACACTGGGCACTGCCCATGCTCACACCTGCATACACACTGAACACTGTCTATGTGCACACCGGCACACAAACAGAACACTGTCTATGCTTATACCGGCACACACACACACACTGGGCACTGTCCATGCACCTACATATGTGTGCACAGTGTCCACACACACAGACACACACTCCCACACAGGGTTGTGCATGACAGCTGCCTTGCTGAGTGTGCTGATGGCTGTAGCTCTGAGCATCTTCGTGGTCACTCTCTGTCCACAGTTTGGCTCCCTTTTGTCATTTTTATCCTCACTGCTAGAGGTGATGGGAGATCCTGAACCCTCACTCCAGGGCCAAGGGTCAGTGCTGTTGCCCGTTAGGTCTCATTCCCACGCAGGAAGGGGGCCAGGGATGCTCTTCCACATGTACCCCCAGGGTGTTGCCCAGCCCCAGCCCCAGCCTTGATTCCTCCTTCCTCTTCAGCTGCCTATGGCGTCAAGTCCTGCTCCTATGACTATGGGGGAATAGGCTATAGGTGCCTGCGGCTTGGGGGTTTACTGGGTGCCCCCTCCCAGGAGGTATAGGACCTGCCTGGCATGTGTGCCGCACCTGAAAGGCATGGACTGTGCAGCAATACAGCTCTGGGGGTGCCCATGAGCAGAGACAGCTAAGGACCAGCTCCGTAACCCCGGCTGCATGCTGGGTCTGTCATTGTCTCTTGTTTTAGGGAGTGCTCCAGGAAGGTGCCCCCCCCCAGGAATGACTGCCAGGCCACCAGAGGCAAACACTACCCTTGGGGCTTGCATGAGAGCAAAGCCCAAGGTGGTCATCAGACCCCACGTGGACACCAGACCCCAGGTGGAAACCTGACCCCACAGGGTCACCAGGCCCCACGGGGTCACCAGGCCCCACGTGGACACCAAGCCCCAGGTGGAAACAAGATCCCACGAGTTCACCAGGCCCCACGTGAACACCAGGCCCCACGTGGAAACAAGACCCCATGGAGTCACCAGGCCCCACTTGGACACCAAACCCCACAGGGTCACCATGTCCCATGGGGTCACTTAGGTTCCACAGGGTCACAAGGCCCCATGGGTCACTTAGGCCCCAGGTGGACACCAGGCCCCAGGTGGACACCAGACCCCAGGTGGAAACAAGACTCCACGGGTTCACCAGGCCCCACGTGGACACCAGGCCCCACGTGGAAACAAACCCCATGGGTTCACCAGACCCCACGTGGACACCAGGCCCCACAGGGTCACCATGTCCCATGGGGTCACTCAGGCCCCAGGTGGTCACTCAGGCCCCATGGGGCTACTCAGGCCCCAGGGGGTCACTCAGGCCCCAGGTGTGCCTGCCAAGATGGCCTAGCCTGGGCCATCGTGCAGCCAGGAACCCTCGTGTCCACCCTTCCGGGGGACATGACCCAGCGGCGGACACGGAGGCCTGGCCCAGCGTGCAGCTGCCAGGCCCTGGGGGCAGCAGGCCGGAGGTGCCCAGGGAACTGGCGATCAATGGCCTTTTTATTCTGTTCGATTCCACTTGAGCCGAGGGCGCGTCCCCTCGCTCCCTAATAGAATCCCCTTATCTGCAAGTGATCTAAACGCTGAGCCTTACTGAAGATTTAAAGACTGTGAACACAGTTGGAATGTTTTAAACTAACAGAACAAGTTGCATTTTAAGAAAATAATTAACTCCCAGGGGAGGTGTGGGTTCGGGGCAATGACAGACCTTCAAGGCTGCTTGCTGGAGACAGAGTTTCCAAATAATAAAATACCTCTCTCTCCGGGCACATGTCAGGCGAGAACCTGCGAGAGTGCAAGCAAAGTGACTTGTTTTTTAAGAGGGCCCATTTGTGTCTTAAAGACACACTCCAAGCCTGTACGCGGAGGGCCACGGCTTCTTCAAAGTGCTCGGGCCTCTCGCCCCCGCCCCGGTCTCTGGTCCCTCGCCAGGGTCCACGGCCCAGGGCGCTTGCTCCCAGAGCCTATGGCGTCCTCGGCGTGCCAGCCTGGGGCCAGTGCAGGTGACCCAGGGAAGACCCTGGCATCCATGTGTCTTAGGCTTTCATGTCCAGGCCACTGCACACCCTCTTCCTCAGGCATGCACCCCCCATGCCCCAGGGAGGACCAGCAGGCCCAGTGCCAGCCAGGAACCTAGAACTTGAGCCTCCCTCTGCCCTCAGCCTGCCCCCGTAGCAGCAGTGGACAGACCTGGAGCCTGGAGCTCTTGGGAACTCCCTGCTCAGCCCCATGGCCCTCAGGGCAGCAGGCCAGGGAGGGGCAGGGACCCCAGGGATACCTCCTGGTGCGTTGGCCCCAGGCCCTCACAGCCCATCCAGCGCTCCCCAGCAGCCAGAGGCTCTCTCTGTGCCCACCTGGTCTTTGTCCCCCCAGAAAGCCCTGGGCCCTGCCTACAGCCTCACTCCTGCCCAGGGACCCTCAGCCTGTGCCTTGGCTGCTGCCAGGGCTCACAGGACAAGAACGGACCCCGACCCTGCCCTGCCCCAGGTCTCCTGGGAGATGGCTCAGGGTCTCGTCCCCACCCCAGCCTCAGCTGCCAGCCTGGCCCTGTGTCGTGGAGACAGCCACGCGTCTGCCCATGCCCGCTCCCGGGTTTGGCCCCTTCACACAGCCCTGCCTCTTGGGAGCCATTCTTTCTGGCAATTTACTCGTGAAGCATTCGGCCATTAACACCCGGCCGGGTGTTCACGGTGGCCATGGACCATGAACCTGGCCCCACCTGGGCCTCCACCAGCCCGGCTCTGTGTGCCCGGCTAAGGGCTCCCTGTGCCCGTGGGGAGGGTCCCCGAGGTGGGCATGGGCTTTGGCAGAAACCGAGGTGGCAGTGGGGAGCACAGAGGGGGCACCTCACCGGCGTCTCACCCTGAGGACACCTGGAAGGGTTGTGCACCCCACCCTGGGCCTGAGTGGTCATTCTTCTCTCTCTTAGCCCCTAAAGCCCTCAGGGCCCGGCCACACCCGGGCTGGACCCTGGAGGGCTGGGGCACCCTGCGTGGGGTCTCTGCCTCACAGTTGCGGGAAGCAAGGACTTGCAGAGGACAGCAACCCTTCACCCTGGGAAGGAAGATGGCACCCAGGGCTCCCCAGGCTCGGGGGACCCAGAGTCACTTCCTCCTCTCCTGCCTTTGGTTCCCAAACCTTCCAAGGCTCCTGGGAGGGAGGGGGCTTTGGGCTCAAGTGAGACCGGCTCAGTCCTGTCGGGGCGGGAGAGGTGGGGGGGGGGGTGGGGAGCGGAGGGGAGGCATATTGACCCTGAAGGTGGCATGGTTCGGGATCTGTCCAGCCTTGGCTTCGGGGCAGCTGTGCCATGTCTCAGCCAAGGGGGCCACAGGCCCTGCCCCATCAGAGGAGAGTCCAGTCCGCTCTGCGCCCCCGTTGCCTTGCCAGGAGCCGAGCTGCTGCCCCTCGAAGCTCCAGAGAGCCCTGCCACTGTGTCCTCTGGGGGTCCTGGACTGCATGTCCCCACCCCCAGGCTGCCTGTGCTGACTCAGCGTTGGCCCACGGCTGCACGTGGCAGGGGCTGTTGGGCACTCCCACTGCCAGGCACTCCTGGGGCCCAGGGCTCAGCCTCGTTGCTGGTGGAGTGGCCACCAGGCCTCCGCAGAGGGTGGGCGGCGGGGGCAGCTCTGGTCTGCAGGAAGGGTGCACTCCAGGACCTCCCCCCAACATGCGGAGGGGTTTATAAGGAGCCGCGGGGCACAGCGAGCAAGCGCCGCTATCATTAAGGGTTTAACGAGGGTTTTGCCCGATATTGGGGAACGGCCCTGTCTCTCATTACGCACTTTAACAAGCGCGGTTCTCCTCCCCGCGGCCGCAGCCCGGGCCGCCCGCCCCCGCGCCTTGTGCGACTTTCATTAGTCTCCGTTTTATGAAGCCACCGAGCACAGATGCCCGTCCAACCCACAGCCACCCGCAGGGACCTGGGGCTGCGCTGGGTGGCCCTGGCCCCTGCACAGAGAGAGGCTATTGTGTCCCGGCCCTCCCTGGCGCCCATGGCCGGGGTAGACCTGGGCTGGGAACACAGAGCCATGAGCCCCACCTGGGCCCCCCCCCCCGGGGATGGGGCAGGAGGGCCCTGCTAAGTGCCCTAAGCGGATGGCAACCCCCCAACCTCAGCACAGCCGCCCCAACCCCAAGGCCCTGCAACACCCAATGCCCAAGAGTCTCCCGTGGCCAAGACCCCCGGCCTAGGGGGACGTGGGGTGGGCAGGGCTTGGAAGACTCCACGCTCCCAAGGGCAGTCAGGAGCCAACTCTTGCCAAGAGGCCTTCAGGCACCAGGAGGGCTGGGCGGACATGGAACATCATCCCATGTCACTGTCCCTCCAGCTCACAGTCCTGACCACGGCCCGACACGTCCTCAAAGACTCCCCAGGGCAACAAATGTGTGACCCCTGTGGGTACCCTGGGCCCGCCCACACCTCTGGGCACCACCTGACATCTCCCACTCTGGCCGTCCCCATTGGCTAAGAGACACAGAACATGGCGCTGTCTGTCATGGGGTGGCACATGTGAGAGAAGAAGCTTGAATTGCTGCTGGCAGAGCCCACACCAAAGAGGGAGTGCCCCGTGCCAGCAGGCCAACAGAGGGAGTGCCCACGCCAACAGAGAGAGTGCCCATGCCAACAGACCAAAAGAGGGAGTGCCCACACCAAAGAGGGAGTGCCCCGTGCCAACAGAGGGAGTGCCCCATGCCAACAGACCAACAGAGGGAGTGCCCACACCAACAGAGGGAGTGCCCCATGCCAACAGAGGGAGTGCCCATGCCAACAGACCAACAGAGGGAATGCCCGCACCAACAGAGGGAGTGCCCCACACCAACAGAGGGAGTGCCCGCACCAATAGAGGAAGTGCCCGCACCAACAGAGGGAGTGCCCATGCCAACAGAGGGAGAACCTGCACCAAAGACCAACAGAGGGAGTGCCCGCGCCAACACGGAGTGCCCCACGCCAATAGAGGGAGTGCCCCACGCCAACAGAGGGAGTGCCCATGCCAACAGAGGGAGTGCCCATGCCAATAGAGGGAGTGCCCCACACCAACAGAGGGAGTGCCCGCACCAATAGAGGAAGTGCCCGCACCAACAGAGGGCGTGCCCGCGCCAACAGAGAGAGTGCCCCACGCCAATAGAGGAAGTGCCCATGCCAACAGAGGGAGTGCCCGCACCAACAGAGGGAGTGCCCGCACCAACAGAGGGAGTGCCCATGCCAACAGAGGGAGTACCTGCACCAATAGAGGGAGTGCCCGCACCAACAGAGGGAGTGCCCATGCCAACAGACCAACAGAGGGAATGCCTGCACCAACAGAGGGAGTGCCCATGCCAACAGAGGGAGTGCCCGCACCAATAGAGGGAGTGCCCGCACCAACAGAGGGAGTGCCCATGCCAACAGAGGGAGTACCTGCACCAACAGACCAACAGAGGGAGTGCCCGCACCAACAGAGGGAGTGCCCCACGCCAATAGAGGGAGTGCCCATGCCAACAGAGGGAGTGCCCATGCCAACAGAGGGAGTGCCCGCACCAACAGAGGGAGTGCCTGCACCAACAGAGGGAGTGCCCCACGGTTCCCAGGTGCTGGACACCAGAGGATGGGAGCTTGAGGCACCCAGGGAGGGGGTCCGCACCAGGGACTGGATGGCATGAACATATCCTCTGGCCCAGTGGCCACAATGGCCTGCATTCAGTTTGGTGCAGTGTGTCTGGGGAACAGGAAGTGGCCGCAGGTCCCCCTGCAAAGGCCATCTGATCCCGGCAGGCAGCAGGCATGTTCCAAATCAAGAAGCAAGCAGTAAATACTCGTTTGTGCCCCCAGGACGTGCCCCCGCTGCCCCGGGCCACAGAGAGGGCAGGGAGCGGAAATTTGCTGAGTCCTGTAAAAGCCCAGGCCAGCAGAGCGGCCGATCAGGCCGGCCTGTGGCCGCCTAATGGACGGTATTGATTTTAATAAGCGTTAAGTGCACTGGGCTCCGAGATAAGAGCCACTCTCTGTCTTGACATGCTGGGAGCCATGGGCTCGGCAGGACAGACCCCTCCCCAGCTTTCTGAGGGCAGGTGGGGGGGAGGACAGAGCTGGTCACTCCACGGCGTGAGGGCAGTGACAACCCCGGCGGCAGGGCACACACTCCAACCCGCCACGCCTCTGAACAGTCGCCCCCTGTAATTTGAGAGCAGTCTGGCTTCCCTCAGCTGGACGAGCGAGTGGACCATGGCTGCCGCTGGGCTGTGGCTGCCAGACCCAGACATGGCCCTCCAGCTGCCCTGGGCATAGCCTGGCAACCCGCCCTCTTGTTCACGGCCTGGGCTCCAAGGACAAGGTTAAGCTGGCGTCTGTCCCTGGAGCGCCCACCCTGCTGCCCCCGGCTCCCCACAGGAGGGCCCTGGCTCTGTGGTGACCTGGACGTGCCCCCTCGGACTCCCACCCACCAGGCCTGCTGTGCACTGGGTACTGGGAGACTGGCTGGTGTGAGTTCTCCACATGGAGCCAGGAACTTCTCTGGGCTCTCACATGGTTACAGGGCCCCAAGGCTCTGGGCCATCCCCCACTGCTTTCCCAGGCCACAGGAAGGGAGCTGAGCGGGAAGTGGAGCAGCCGGGACACGAACCAGTGACCATATGGGTTGTTTGCAGGCAGAGGATTAACCACTTGGGCCATTGCGCTGCCCGAGTTTCTCATTTTTATGGCCCACACAGTCTCCTCAGCTGATGCAGCTGGGCACCCCAGGGCACAGCAGGGCCACGTGGGCTCTGTGGGCTGGCTGTGCCATGCTCTGTGCTGTCCTGGGCAGTGTCCCATCAGGTGGGCAGGGCCATGCCCTCCAAGGCTCAGGCCACCCAGGGCTGCCTCCCTCTACTCACAGGGCAAGCGTCAGAGGGCCCCTCTGAGCCCCGGGTGGCCCCAGCCGTCCAAGAGCAGTCACCACCAGCACTCAGGGGCCCATGGCAGCCAGCTAGGGGGAGCTCCTCCCTGTACCCCCTCGCCCCACAGGTGCAAGGTCTGGGGTCTCCCTGGCAGGAGAGGCTTTCATCACCCTGTCCCCTCCCTCCATGCCACCTAAGTCCCTCCAGCTGCTGTGGCCCAGCCTTCACCCTCAAGCAGTGTTGCACCCCTGAGCTGAGAGTGGGGGCTCTGCCACAGAAAGCTTCTCCGTGGCCAGCAAGGGCCCTGCCGGTCCCTCAGCTTCATCCCTGCAAAGGTAGCAGTGGCCGGCATCGTCTCTGTGCCAGCAAGGAGAGCTGGGTGGTGCTGCCGGGGCGTCCCGCTGCTCTGCCTGTCACGGCAGGCGGGAGGCACTGAGACCCGGCTGTGTGACGCAGGCGGAGGAAGGGCAGGTGCAGTGGGAGAGAAAGAGGACTGGGTCCCCAGGCCCTGGCTGTGGGGAGCCTCACCCCTGCCAGCGAGCATAGGGGCACTGCTACGGGGAGCCTCACCCCTGCCAGCGAGCATAGGGGCACTGCTACGGGGAGCCTCACCCCTGCCAGCGAGCATGGGGCACTGCTACGGGGAGCCTCACCCCTGCCAGCGAGCGTGGGGGCACTGCTAAGGGGAGCCTCACCCCTGCCAGCGAGCGTGGGGGCACTGCTACGGGGAGCCTCACCCCTGCCAGGGAGCGTGGGGGCACTGCTACGGGGAGCCTCACCCCTGCCAGCGAGCGTGGGGGCACTGCTTCGGGGAGCCTCACCCCTGCCAGCGAGCGTGGGGGCACTGCTTCGGGGAGCCTCATCTCTGACAGCGAGCGTGGGGGCACTGCTAAGGGGAGCCTCACCCCTGCCAGCGAGCGTGGGGGCACTGCTACGGGGAGCCTCACCCCTGCCAGCGAGCGTGGGGGCACTGCTACGGGGAGCCTCACCCCTGCCAGCGAGCGTGGGGGTACTGCTACGGGGAGCCTCACCCCTGCCAGCGAGTGTGGGGGCACTGCTACGGGGAGCCTCACCCCTGCCAGCGAGCGTGGGGGCACTGCTACAAAGAGCTTCACCCCTGCCGGAGAGCGTGCAGCCACTTTTGCTTGCTCCCTGAGGCCACTGCATCCCCACAGCCGACCCGCAGGAGGCTGCATGGCCCCTACCCCAAGGGAGTGCTCACTTGTCCTTGCCCAGCCCTGGGTCTGCCCTACGCCATCCTCGCTCCTACGTGCCAGGCTGGGAGGTCAACACTGTTGGCTCTGTGACTACCAAGATATCACCTGCTGGCAACAGCCATGGGCTGCACCCCAGAGAAGCTGTGCCTGGAGTGCCTGAAGGTCCTGACTGTGAGGGGACAACCCAGGCCACCTTCACCGGGGGCCACCTTACCAGGACCCACCTTCACCAGGGCCCAGCTGTAGCAGGTGTTATCCGTTGTACAAGCAGAGGACTTCCCGGGCCCAGCCCAAAGTCCAGCGTGGGCGGTGGGCGGCAAGAGTGTTTGGGGGGCGACCACCAAACCTCTCATTAGTGCCCCTAAGTGTGATTAATTCTACTAACAGTCATGGGCCCGACGTGCATTGTTCACCCCCAGAGAGCTCTGAGCAAATATTTGCCCACAGAGCGACGCCATATCGTGGGGGCCCATTTGCCCTGCAGTACTGCCGCCCCTCACTTTAGCTCACCTGGCGGTGGTGTGTGAGCAGGGCCCAGCACAGGCCCCTGCTCGATCCAGCCGCAGCCGCAGCTGGTACATACCCAGCAAGGAAATGACCGCCTCACACCGCTGGAGGCTGGGGTCCAACATCAAGGCGTGGGCAGGCCAGCCTCTCCCAAAGCTTCTCTGCTGGACTTGGGGACACTGTCCCCCACCCCTCCAGGTCCTCCCACGGTGGCCACATCAGAGTCCAGCAGTCTGAGGGGCCCTGTCCCCAACCCAACCCAACTGCACTCCATGGTCCTGAGGGAGGGCCCCAGAAAAGGTGGCCTCAGCGAGGCCCATCTGGACTGTATGAGTCCTCAGCTCTGGGACCTGCCGCGCCCCAGCAGAGGACCCTGGGGCAAGGCCCTAGCCCGGGGTGGGGAACCAGGCCTCTGCCAGGGGAGGGGGAGGCGCTGGTGGCCAAGGGCAGCCCCTTCCTTCTGCCGTGAAGAGGCTGGTCACAGACCCTGCTCCCTCTGGAGGCACTGCATGGTGGGTGGAAGGGCACATCAGGGCCAGAGAGGCAGCTGCTGGCCACCCGCTCACACGGAACACACAGACCCCAGTCCTCTCCGCCAGCCCCCGGTGCCCTCGTGGGACCGTGAGTCGTCACCTGCTCTGCAGCCACCCAGCACAGGCCACACCCAGCCTCCCCACTGAACGCACACAAGCCCAGCCAGGGCTTCCTCCAATAGGTGAGACCACAGGAGCTGCCCAGAGGACTGGCCGTGGGCTCCACGTGGTCAGCTGAGATAGGCTGGCCGTGGGCTCCACGTGGTCGGTCGGAATTGGCTAGCCGTGGGCTCCACATGGTCAGCCAGGATAAGCTGGCTATGGGCTCCACGTGGTCAGCTGAGATTGGCTAGCCGTGGCCTTGCATGGTCAGCTGCTAGAGCTAGCGTGGAGCGTCATGGTCCTCCCCTGAGCACCGCCCACCTGCCAGCTGTGCTTGCCCCTCCCGGTGGTTTCTGCTGGAGCACACAGGGCAGGAGGGAGGGCCGCCCTACCAGCTCCCCACCTGGGATCCCAGCTCAGCCCAAAAGGTGGGTCTGCTCTGCAAGATGCACTGAGAACCCTGCCCCCACCCCTTGCTGTGGGCACCACTGTGATGTGCAATGCCTGTGGCCGGGGTCCCTGTGGTGACCGATGCTGACCAGGACTGGCTGGGTTCACAGCTCAGATAGAACAGGTTGCGGTTGGCCTGTGAGGGCACGTCCCTGTGGACAGCCTCTGAGCTTGAACTTGGCGCTCTCCACAGTGTTTGGGTGTGTGCTCCATGTCTCTTGGGTTAAGCTGCTGCCGGGTTGCTCTATCTGTCGCTGGCCGAGTCTCCCAGTCAGTGTGTGGATGTGCCAACAGCAGCGCTGTCACCTACACGCTACTGGGCGCATGCTCCACGCGCCGTTGGTCTTACAGATGGCTTCCAGAGCGGCGCGCCTGCAGCTACCCTCGTGCCTGTGGTGGTGTGTGCGCCTCGGGGTCAGCTCCGCGTGGCAGCGTGGCTTGCCCACACAGCTTTCCCAAGCTTACGCTCTAGCACACATCAACCACGCATCAAGCCCATGGGGGAGACTGCACGTGTCATTTTCTAAACAGCGTGTGTTTGGGTTTTGCTCTCAGTGGGCATACCAGCCCCTGCCTTGTAGGTGACCTCATCTTACTGACTGCTTTGGGATGGATTTGGGCGTAACTGCATCATTCCACTGGTGTTGTCTGGCCAGCAGAGCCAGGAGCCTTCTCTCTGTCCCTCCTCATCACCCCCTCTTCCTCTGGGCTGCTGTCGGAAGTCTACGCTGCTTTTCGCCTCCTCTCTCCTAAGCTGTGCCTTCTCACAAGCGTTTCCCACAACGTGGTGTCCCTGCGTGATGCTGAGGCCAGGCCTGTGCTTCCGTGAGCACCCCGCTCCTGCTCGTAACAGGTGCCGGGGGCAGGGTCTGCTTCCTGGACCTGCCCGTCAAGCTCCCCCTAGGGCTCTCAGGTCAGGCACAGGAGGCTCAGATCCTACACGGAGGCTTATCTTCAGCTGGGGGCTCCTGTGTGTCAGGGACATCTCCGGGTGTCCTTGCGAGAGCCCCAGGGTGTGTGTGTGTGTGTGTGAGCATCCCCGGGGTATGTGTGTGTGTCCATGGGCTGTGTGTCAGTGTCCCCTGGGTGGGTGTGTGTGTGTGTGTCCCCTGGGTGTGTGTCAGCATCCCCTGGGTGTGTGTGTGTCAATGTCCCCTGAGTGTGTGTCAGTGGCCCCTGAGTGTGTGTGTGTCAGTGTCCCCAGCGTGTGTCCAGGAGTGTCCATCCGGCTACTTTTTGGCTAAAATCAGCCTTTGTATATTTCTTGCTTGTCGTCCAGGCTAGATTTGGATGGAGCACAGCATGTGTGTTGGGGCCTGGTGAGCTGACCGGGGGCTCAGTCCACTGCTGTCCAGACCCCGGTGGTCAGTGGGAGGGTCTCAGCTTTTCCAGAACCTGGAGGAAGACCCTGCAGGTAAACCCCCAGGGCCAACGTCTCTGCTCCAGGCCCTTCTTGGCCCTTCCTGGGGTCCACAGAAGTTGGGCTCCTGGGGTCCCCCCATTTGTGGTGCTTGCCCTGCCACAGGTGACATTTCTGGGTCTGCCCACAGACCCAGAGGGCGGGGTCGAAGGGCAAAGCAAACACAGATAGATGTCCTGACAGCCGGGGAAGGCCCAGGGGCGGAGCCCGGAGCACGTCCCCTTGGCCCTGGCAGCTCGGAGCAGCCAGCTCTGCCCCTCGGACTCTGCCTGGCCTCCAGGGCTCCCTGCCACCCTGCAGGGCTGCCTTGGCAAGAACCAGCCAAGCTTGCCGCCTCTTGTTAATGCAACTGGCCAGTAAATCCGTGCTCCCAGGGCCCCTGCACCGGGGAGCGGCTGCAGGGGTGCCTTGCCCTCCGCCTGTGTCTGGGTCTGCTTTCCAGCCCAAGGCTGCCTTTGAAGGTGGCATCAGATGGCTCGCCAGAGGTGCTCCCAGCTCAGAGGTGCTCCCGTTGTGGGGGTGCTCCCAGCCCAGGGATGTACCCAGCTCAGGGGTGCACTTGGGCCTGCGGTGGCCAGCGTGGGCACTGGGGAGAATCCGCTTACCCGGGGCAAGGATGACTGAGTGGCCTCCTGAAACCAAACCCAGCCACAGGTACTGCCCCAGACAAAGCCGGGCTTTCAGGGCATCCGTGAGCAGAGGGATCTGCCAGCCGCTCGGGAGGTAAGAGGAGACCCTGTGCGGCATGGGGCAAGGGGTGTCATGCCAGCTGCAGAAGCCTTGCTGGCCCAGTCCATCTGTCTGCTCACCATTCACTAACCGCTGCCCTGCACACCCTGGGCCTTCCCCCCAGCCAGGAGACCCCGTCAGCAAAGCTGGAGACCGCCATCCCACCAGGAGGAACTGGGCCTTTCCCTGCGCCCCCACAGCACGGGGCTGGGTAATTGGCCGCAGCGCTGCTGACGGCCTTGGACAAGGCCAATGGCGGCCACGGCTCAACTCAGAGGCCGTGTGCAGGGAGCTCCTGAGTAATCCCAGTGTGTCCGGGTGGGGGGCACTGGTCCTGGGAGGGGGCAGAGGAGCAGGAAGTCGCAGCCCAGAACGCAGCCCCACAGGGGCAGGGGCCCCCCAGAAAGAAACCAGGGTCCAAAGCCCCATGAGCCTAGAGGGACAAGACCACGAGTGACGTCAGAGGGGACAGGGGACACACAGCCCACAGGAAGCAGGCAGACGCCTCTCAGGGCAGGGGAGGCCAAATGCCCATCGCTGTGTGTCTACACCCGCCCTGTCCACTCAGCTCAACACCGTCTACACCCGCCCCATCCACTCAGCTCAACACCGTCTACACCCGCCCCGTCCACACAGCTCAACACTGTCTACACCTGCCCTGTCCACTCAACTCAACACCGTCTACACCCGCCCTGTCCACACATCTCAACACCGTCTACACCCGCCCCGTCCACACAGCTCAACACCGTCTACACCCGCCCCGTCCACACAGCTCAACACCGTCTACACCCGCCCCGTCCACACAGCTCAACACCGTCTACACCCGCCCCGTCCACACAGCTCAACACCGTCTACATCCGCCCCGTCCACACAGCTCTGCCCCTACACATGCTCACGTCCCTGCTGTGGCCTTTCTCTGTCAGGACCCCAGAGGTTCCTCCTCGCTAGTGAATGCCTGACATGGGGTTTGGTTCCACCCTCCCTCAACCCCATGAAAAACCACGATCTCTCAGAATCCCGGCTTTCTGAGCACAGTAGCGCCCTGAGGTGCTGGGTGCTCCCCTTTGGGGGTGCTGTCCCTTCTCCCGGAGTCCTTGTCGCACTGCCCTGCACTGGGGACCCTGGGAGCCATGTCTTGGTTTGAACGCCCCTGCCAGTCAAGGTGCGGTGGGGGTGCGGGCGTCTGTTGCCACCCCATGAGTGTGGCCAATTGAGCAGCCCGTGGTAGCCAGCAGCCCGCGGTCACCAGGCAGCCATGGTCACCCAGCAGCCCGTGGTCATTGGCAGCGGCAGCCACTCCCAAGCCCCGAGACCGCCTAAGGGCCCACCGCGGTCACCTTGTGCCCTTTGGCCACCACGGCCATGTTGCCCTTCTCATCCCTGCGGTGGGCGCCATCGCCCCACGGGGCTGTCCCTGGACAGGCCACCCAGAGCCCAGGACCACGTGCATGGCAGCCATGAGGCCCCTGGGGGTCAGGGTCAGCAAATGGCGGCTGCCCTGCCTCCCTGCCCCTCCTCTCCAAACCTCCCCCACACTGGCTGCTGCCGCCTGGACCAGCCTGGAGGACTCACCTGCTCACAGTGACTGCCAACGCCACACTGGCCGCTGCCGCCTGGACCAGCCTGGAGGCCTCACCTGCTCACAGTGACTACTGACGCCACCACGTGCACCCACGGGGGCAGGGCCGGAGACCGGGGGTCCAGACCCCCTGTCCCTGGCGCTTCTCTTTGAGCCCGGGCCGAGGACAAGGGGGCTGGTGCACTCCGACCTCGGGGGTCCTGGCCCTGCAGTCCCCAGGGGAGACCTTCTCCAGGACACACCTGGGGAGGAGGAGCCACTCTGGGAGGGGGAAGGGGCGCCTCAGCACGCGGCCAGGCCACCACGCTGCTGGCATCCCCAAAGGAAGGGGGGCCGGCTTGCAGACAGGGCCCTGTGTGGACGCTGGTGGGCACCAGCCTCCGCTCCATCCCCCAGTGGACGTGGCCTGGACAACCCATCGAGGACGAAGCTGCAGCCCTGGTGGCCCAGCGTGGCATGCGGGGCGTGGGGTGGGAGGAGGGGGTTCGGTCTGCACATTCCGCTGCTGTTCCGGCTTTAGCCGAAGTTGCTTTCTGTCCTGTATTTAATATACTGTTTTAAATAAAATTTTCCAATAAATCTTAAGAGAAATACGTCAGGGCAGAGCTTACAAACCATGGTGCAATATCTAACAGTTCGTAAACTACTCCCTCCAGCCACCGGGATGGCAGGCATGCGGGGTGCAAGCGGTTAACTCCGGACAGTGGTTTAGCCCCTAAAATTAAGCAGGGGCCCGGCTGTCGCACAGCCGGCTAATTAAGCATCGCGTTACTCTTTCTTCGTCCCATAAAATTAAACTTCCTGCTCTGAAGGGCTGCAGGGACGGTGGGCCGGGTCCGTGGACGAGCCCTCGGGCCACTGCTGCCGTGTGGGCCCAGAACCCCGAGACATCGCAGGTCGTAAATCTCACATCATTGTAACTGATCCGCTTCTCCCCAGAGCGCATGGGGGACACAAGTCACCGTTGCTGCACCTGCACCCCAGGAATGATGCCCCGCCCTGACCCCCAGCTGGAGTGGGGCAGCCCAGGACCTCAGGGCACAGGGTTGTCCCCTCCAGGGGCCTGCCCTGGTCCCAGCCTTTGCTAAGGCTAGTGGGTGAGGACGTCCTTGATGTGGGCTCAGGGGGCCTCCCGTGTGGGCCATCTGGGGACCCGTATTAGGAAGAAGCACTTGAAATGGGCTTGGGATGGCCCTGGGACCCAGACCGCCCAGACTACCCGTGGCTTCCCTGGTTGGGGGCCCTGCTTGCTCGGGGCGGTGCGTGGGGCGAATCCTGCTGAACTCAGTCCTTCCCACTGCTCAACACGGGGGCGGGCGCAGGGCAGGGCCAGAGCGCAGGTGGTGTGGGGTGGCCTGGACTGTGTGCCCCGGCAGAGGGCCCAGGTGCCAGCATCCTGTGGGCACACCTGGAGAGGCAGCACTGGCGGCTCAGTGGCAGGACCCGCACCCCCGGATGCCTCCGACGGAACGCCCGGCCCGGCTGGGGAGTGACCAGGAGTGACCAGGAGTGACCAGCAGTGACCAGGAGTGACCAGCAGCCAGCCGGCCTCTGGCCGCTGCAGGCCTGGGGAGTGACCAGGAGTGACCAGGAGTGACCAGGAGTGACCAGCAGCCAGCCGGCCTCTCTTTCGCCTTTACCCTCTCCGTTCTGTCTGTCTTTCAAATGAAATAAAATTTTCAAGCTGTCCTGGACAAAGGGCGCTGTGGACAGACGTGAGGGGGACCAGCAGCACGTTGACCGTGGGCACTGGGGGCTCAAGGTGGAAGACCACCAAGACCAAAGCCATTGGACAACATGGGTCATGCCAGACCCTGCTTTACTGGCAAATGCTCGCTGACCCCCACACGAGGCTGAAGCCTGGCCTGGGCCACCTGCGAAGCCTTCATCAACTCAGGCTTATGCGGGCGCCTCTGCCCTGGAGAGGGAGCCACAGGGAGCCACCTTGCCATGAGGGTCCCCAGGAAAGGGCCCGGAGCACACATGGCACACGGCCACGTTGGCACCTGCTGGCACGCACAGCAACACAAGGCATGAACCAGTGGCATGTGCAAATCTAACCCTGTGTTGCTGGCAGGGCACAGCCCCAACACACACACACACACGCTCACACACACACACACACGCTCACACACACACACGCTCACACACACACGCTCACACACACACGCTCACACACACACACGCTCACACACACACGCTCACACACACACACGCTCACACACGCACACACATGCTCACACACACACACACGCTCACACACCCTCAGACATGTTCACGCTTAGTCACTCTCACATGCATGCCCTTTGCCCCCATGCAGGTGGCATTGCCCCACGATGAGCTCCTCCGCTGCTTCAGCCATAGCCCCATACCGTCATGGCCCTGAGCAAAGGCGGCTGAGCAGGCTGGCAGGGCCAGCACCTCCGAGAACCTTGGCTGGTCCCAGCCTGCGGCCACAGCCACAGCTACAACCACATCGGAGGCAATACGCCGGGGACCTCCCTGGGCAGGGGGCGTGGGCAGAGGGAGGTGGGGTCAGAGGACACAGGTTGGGGGCTGATGGCACAGTGGGAGCACCACAGCTGTCCCTAATGAGAGGCCTGGGGCTTTTGATGCGGAATACACCTCTGTGACAGGGCATCTTCATTAAGATGTCCAGGAGCAGAGGTCAGAGGGCCCGGTTGGTGCAGGTGAGGTGGCCAGGATGCTCGGCCCCCGCCCTGCCCTCCACCCTGTAGCACACAGCACCTGCCCAGCCAGGCACCCAGCAGCCGCTGCTCAGGGTGGCACGGATGGAGGCCTGAGGTCCAAGCTTGGCACCTGGGGTCCTGGCCATTCCACTTCCCATCCAGTTCCTTGATGGTTGCCTAGGAAAGCCGCAGAGGACGGCCTAAGTGCCTGGACCCCCGCACCCACTGGGGGACCTGGAGGAGGCTCACCAACCCTGGCTGCTGTGGCCATTTGGGGAGCGAACCAGCAGAGAGAAGATCTCTCTCTCTCTCTTTCTCTCTCTCTCTCTCTGTCCTTTTCTCTCTTGTAATTCTGCTTTCAAATAAATGTTTTTAAATCTGGTTTAAAAAGAAGCCCCAGGCAATCGTTAACGCCGGCAAAGAGCAGGAAGCCACATCTCCCGGGTCTTGGGGCCGTGACAAGAAGGAAAAGTCTGGAACGTGGAGCATCACGCAAGTTCCAGGAGCTGTGAACACACATTCACACTCATGCCCACCCTCACACACAAACACATCCCACTCACTCCCCACAGCACACGGCCACCGGGGAATCTGGAACCCGCAGGGCAGGCAGTGTAGCTGGTGTGTGGAGCAGATGGAGGGACCACGTGGGGAGGGCAGAGCCTCGGGAGTGGCCGTGGCTGGGCAGGGTGCACGTGGGAGTCCTGGGCCCCCATCCTCTCCAAGGACAAAGTGAGTTCCCCACATGCATCCCAGAAGGTCCCAGGCTACAGCAGGGCTGGCAGAGCGGCCAGCGGCGCAGGGACTGGCGGTGGGCCAGGCCCCAGCATGGAATGGGCTCTGGGAGCCCTCCCGGCCACCCGCCCGTCTGCACCGTCCATGATCCCGGGAGCCAGCAAGGCCGGCATCGGGTTACAGTGGCGAATGCCGGCTGCGGGAGCACACATAAACCTGAGCCCTGCGCATGTTCCTCGCCCGATTCCCAGCATTAGCCGCTCACCCGATCCGCACACCGGGCTCCGATTTCCTCGGCGCTGGCCGGGCCGGCACGCAGGGCCCCGGCCGCCCAGGGCCTGCACAGCTGTGCCGCTGGCCACGGTTTCCTTTCATGTTCCCATACTGGGTTCATCCCGGTAGTCTACCTGCAAATCTCAGGGCATAAAAGAGGGGGAGAGAGTGCCCTGAGGTCCCTAGGGCTTAACCTCACCCACAAAGGTCAAACAAGTCAGGGCAGCGCCCACCCCCACACGGCCTCCCTGCCCCATGGCAGGCACCCCCACTGCTGCTTGGGGCAGTCGGGGGTCGTCCATGCCAACAGGCCTCTTGGGAAGTATCCCAGATCCGGGGGGCTGTCCTCAGTGCAGCTCAGGGGCCAGAGCCTACTCACGCCCAAGACACCATTGTCGAGGGCTTCCAGGGCCAGACCCCCCATTTTTATGTTGTTCTAGAGACCTGTCTGTTGATCTAAAAGGCCGGCTCAGAAGGATATTCCAGCCCTAGATGGCTGCAGCGGCCAGGCTGGGCTGGTCTGAGCAGCTGGGAGCTCCCGGGTGCCTCCGTGGGTGCTGGCCCGAGCAGGCAGGAGCTCCCGGGTGCCCCCGTGGGTGCTGGCCCGAGCGCCCAGGAGCTTCCCAGATAGCCCCGTGGGTGCTGGCCTGAGCAGGCCGGGAGCTCCCCGGATGCCCCTGTGGGTGCTGGCCCGAGCACCCAGGAGCTCCCCGGGTGCCCCGTGGGTGCTGGCCTGAGCGCCCAGGAGCTCCCCAGGTGCCCCGTGGGTGCTGGCCCAAGCGGACGGGAGCTCCCCGGATGCCCCTGGGTGCTGACCCGAGCGGCCGGGAGCTCCCAGGTGCCCCTGTGAGTACAGGACCTGAGCAACCAGGAGCTCCCCGGATATCCCGGTGGTGATGGCCTGAGCGGGCCGGGAGCTCCCTAGATGCCCCCGTGGGTGCTGGCCCGAGCAGGCAGGAGCTCCCGGGTGCCCCCGTGGGTGCTGGCCCGAGCAGCAGTTCAGAGGGAATGTGAAGCAGGGAACAAGGTCTCAGGCCAGCCCCCACGGAGGATCGGATGTTCTGACCCACAGTGCCACCCATGCTTTTGTTCATGTGATAACATGTTCACATCTTTATCTTGGAGCTGGCATTACGGCATAACCAGTTAAGCTGCCGCCTGTCATGCTGGTGGGACATATGGGCACAGGTTCCATCCTGGTTTGTCTGCTTCCAGACTATTCTTCAAACTCTGGCCCTGCCCTGCGCCAGGGTGTGTTGGTCTATGCCGTCCTGCACCCAGGGGTACCTGCTTCTCCCTAGCCTGGGGCTCCCAGGGGAAGCCACAGCATGAACCTTAAGCCACGGCTCCTGGTCCTACCTTGAGTGCAGCCTGCCCTGGCCCAGGCTCAGTGCCCCCTGGAGACCAGCTCAGTAGACCCCGGATGAGTCCATAGCCCACAAATGAATCCTGACGCTGGGACATGCATGGGTACAGCAAAGCCTCACTCTCGGGATCGGGGGCTCCTGGCTGGGTGGGGCCAGGAGCCAGGGGAGCCGGGCTGCGCAGGTGCGTGTGGGGCTCCAGGGCTGGGCCTTCCCCACCACCCTCACTTCTGGAGCACCCACTGCCTGCAGGCACATGTCCTCGCGGGCACGTTTTCCGGAGCTCAGGGTCTGGGGTCACAGTGGGGTCCAGGAGGCCGCGGTGTGGGGGCGTCCTGCCCACCCTTGTGGCCACTGCTGGCCTCCGTCTTCTTGTGGCCGGCTCCCCCACGCAGCTCAACTTCCTGGCCCACTCCAGTGGGCTTCAGCCCTCTGTCCAGCTCAGGCCACGAGGACAGGCCACAGTGTGATCACAATCTCCTCCCCCAAAGGGAACCACAGCCTCTGTGCCTGGACCCCCAGTGCAGGGCGTGGTAAGGGCCCGCCCCCAAGAGGGGGTACCCTCCCCACGGGGACCGGTGGCCCAGGCAGAGCCTCAGCTAGCACCTTCTGGCCCTGGTGGGAGCTGGTCCTGAATTCCAGAGCCTGATGGGCCATTCGGGGCTGGAGTGATCCACGCTTGGTGGAAACCCCAACAACCCCAGTTCTTGTCCCTCCTGAGACACGTCAGCCACATCTGTGCACACCTGGCCCCTTGAACTTCTGAATCCAGTGGACGGGAGGAGCCAGAGCTGGGGAGAGCCATGTGGGTGCTAGCCCTGACGGCAGCCTGCCCCGGCCCCCATCTCCCACTGGTTGTCAGATGCAGGCACCTGTTGGCCACAAGTCACCCAAACATTGAGCTGTCCCATGGGCTCCCCCAAGACCCTTGTGGGAGACCCTCACGGGAGCCCTTTGCTCATCATTCAGACTTTCCCGGGCACCCTGGCCACTCTGCCCAGGCTCTGCCGTGGGCCCCCAGGATGTGGCGGCCATACTGGCCCCTGAGGAAGCAGCGCTTGGGGCAGCGACTGCCGCAGTGGCAGCTCCTCACCACCAGGGGGATCTGGGCACCCAGGCTTCCTGGGCGCCGAGCTCGGCCGGGGCCCTGGTGGGACTGGACAGGGTCAGCCGTCACAGCTGCAGCCGGAGCTCAGCAGCACCACGCACGGGATGGACACAGTGCGTCTGCTGAGCTGGGAGGAGCCGCTCCTGGGCTGGCGCCACGGGCTTCTGAGGATCGGCAAGGCCGTCGGTCCCGTTTGCCTCAGCTCCCACGGGCTGGAGCAACCTCAGCACGCTCGTGGGAACAATCCCCCAGGGACCCCGGGGCTGGACGGGGGGTCTGCCTGGACCCCCCACCCCTGCCATCTGGCTGGAGACTGCAGGAGAGTGGGTATGGGCCGTGCCGGGGGCTGTGGTCAGGGCCTGGAGGGCTGCCGTGTCCTCGACGTCACCCCGCCCGGCTGCGTGACCCCAGGTGAGCTGCCTGGCCTCTCTGTGACCAAACCTGCCCCCAGCCTTGGCCAGGGTGCTCAGCTGTGGACAGAGCACTCAGCTGTCTGTGCGGAGGACTGGGCAGTCCACACCCCCGGACCTCCAGTGTGACTGTCCACAGGGGTGGACGCAGCCACTCCACGGAGCCCAGACCGCACTGGTGGGCAGGATCCTGGCCCCCAGCATGACAGGGAAAGGAGGGGACCCCACCCCGCCCCCCGCTTAGCGGTGTTTGCCACCTGCCTCCCCTGCCTTCCCTCCCCAACTTCAAACTCAGGGCCACATCTCCGACAGGAATTCACAGCACACCAAGAGGCGCCGAGACGTGCTTGGCGACGAAACGGTTAGCTCAGAGAGGCTGTGCTCTGACGGCAGGGCCTGCAACGCCAGCATCTGGCTGTGACTCAGTTTCCCCAGCTGCAAGCTGCTGACTTCCAACTCCTGGGCCGTGGTCAGCATGGTGACCCAAGGGAGACCCCAGCCACCAAGCAGGGCAGAGCGATCGCCTGGGCTCAGCCAGCACCCAGCACTCAGGGAACGTACCTGGGGTAGGCCTGGCCTCAGGTGGGTAATGGCTAATGGGGCCTGGCACGGTGGGGCCTGCAGCTAGACACATAGTCAGACATCCCACAGGGCTGTCCGGGTCAAAGGCCTCCACCCAAGCTGGCCCTTGGCCATCCCAGAGCCCTCAAAGCCACGTTCACAGCTGTGGGGTGGGACCAGCTCACACGGGCACAGGAGCCTGCAGGAAAGAGACCAAGCCTTATTTTGCTTCTAGAAGGTTCTCCATCCCAGCACTGAAACTCAGAACTTCAGGTGTTGAAGGGGCAGGGTACCCATGTCCCAGGTGCCCTGGAGGGACCAGGCTGCTGCCAGCTGCATAGCGGGTCTGGGCAGCACCTCGGCCGGGCCCGACTCCACCTCTGTGGGTGAACCAGCAAGTGGGGGCCCTCTGCTGCTCCCATAAAGGGGCAGGAAGCCCAGACTAACTCGAGAGCCCCTTGGGGTGGGGGAGCCCATGCCGACCAGGGCCCAGCAGAGGATGCTCGGCTGAGTCCCTGCATTCTGTGTCCAACAGCTGCTGTGGGCAGAGTCGTGCCCCCCCGGGGGACATTGCAACTTGCTGGTGAGACCTGAGCCGGACAGAGGGCTGAAGCCCACTGGAGTGGGCCAGGAAGTTGAGCTGCGAGGGGGAGCCGGCCACAAGAAAACGGAGGCCAGCAGTGGCCACAAGGGTGGGCGGGACGCCCCCACACCGCGGCCTCCTGGACCCCACTGTGACCCCAGACCCTGAGCTCCGGAAAACGTGCCCGCGAGGACACGTGCCTGTAGGCAGTGGGTGCTCCAGAAGTGAGGGTGGTGGGGAAGGCCCGGCCCTGGAGCCCCACACGCACCTGCGCAGCCCGGCTCCCCTGGCTCCTGGCCCCAGCCACCCCTCCCCTGCGTATTCATTCCCAGAGGTGAACAAACGCTCCCTTTTGTTCCGGCAAATGCGTCTGCCACACTTATGTGCAGCTGAAATATTCACGCATGCAAAGAAGGGAGTGTGCGGGTGATTCATTATTTAGGGCACTTTGTGCTGCCGGCCCAGAAACCACACCGGGGTGTCCCACCTCTCGCTCCCACCTGAGCCCCTGGGGCAGCGAGAAAGCCGCTTTGTCCCGGAGCGTGAGGACGGTTGCACGGCTGTTACGACCATCAGGGAACACGCACATGACGGCACGGGGGGCGGGCAGAACAGCGGTCCGCAAAGTGAGAAAATGCTGAGTTGTCAGCCGTGCTGCTGAGCACAGAGCGTGGGGCGGGCAGCGGGGCCGGCCCTCAGGGTCTCTGGTGCAGGTGAAGGTCCCCAAACCCTGCAGTGTTCCAGGCAGGGCTGCCGGTGGTGTACTGTCCCCATGCCCAGAGGGCCCCACGGGCAGCCCACCACTCGCAGAGCCCTGTCTCCCAGCCCCAAGTGCGGGTGCCTGCACAAAGGGCCAGCTGAGTGCGGACAGGGTGCACTTAGATGTGGCACATGACCGTGTATGCACGCAGGACCAGAGCAGTGGTCCTCGAAGCCACGTGCACACATGGCCAACACAGCCAGGCGGGCCTCCCAGGGCCAAGCCCTGGCTGCTGATAGCCATGGTTGAGACCCCGTGAGGCCCTGGCCAAGGGTCCGGGTCAGCCCCCCGGGGTGGGCATGCATGTGTTCCATGTGGGTGCACACATGTGCAGGAATATCGTACCCACATGCATCTGTATGTCTGTAACAGTATAAACATGTGAACATGTGTGTGTCAGGGTTAGACATGTGTGATTAACTGGGCTGTTCTAAATGTGTCAACATGGACATCTGTGTGTCAGGCAAAGATGTGTGTGATTAACTGGGCTGTTCTAAACGTGTCAACATGGACGTGTGTGTGAACATGCTGTGGGTGTGTTCTAAGCATGTCAATGTGGGTGTGTGTCAACGTGGACAACAATGTGGACATGTGTGCAAACATGCTGTGTGTTCTAAACATGTCAACATGGACATGTGTGTTACATAACATGCTGTGTGTTGTAAGCATGTTAATGTGGACATGTGTGAACTCGCTGTAGGTGTGTTCTAAATGTGTCAATGTGGACATGTGTGTGAACATGCTGTGTGTTCTAAGCATGTCAATGTGGACATGTGTGTGAACATGCTGTGTGTGCTAAGCATGTCAATGTGGGCATGTGTGAACTCGCTGTGGGTGTGTTCTAAGCATGCCAACGGCCAACGTGGGCATGAGTGTGAGCATGTGTGTGTTCTAAACATGCCAACATGGGCATGTTTGTGAACATGCTGTGTGTTCTAAGCATGTCAACATGGACACATGTGAACATGCTGTGTGTTCTAAGCATGTCAACGTGCACATGTTTATTAGGTAACATGTATTGGTTTGTGTACACGTGTGTGCGGGCAGATTTGTGTTACACAAGTGTACACACATGACCTTGTGCGTACTGCAAGTGCAAGCGTGTGAGTGAGCAGGTGTGTCTGTGTGGTCATGGGAACCTGAGAGCAGCATCCAGATGGCCCCGCAGGCCCTGGGTGGGCAGCAGGTGGTCCAGCCCAGAAGGAGAGGTGCGGGTGACTGCAGCCCCCCAGGCCCCCAGCGGTGCCCCAGCCAGGTGGCTCTGTGGGCGCCGTGTCCGTAGTGATCCCTGAAGGAGCTGGAGCACAGCCCTGAACAAGAAGTGGGGTGTGTCTTCCCGTGTGATTCCAAACTCCTTTGGGAAACACCAGAAAGACCAGAAGAAATGTTTGAGAAGGGCCCAGGTGTTGTGGTGACGAAGGTGGGAGGGACGGGGCACACTGCTCCAGCCTCAGGCAGCACCGCCCTCGAACAAGCTCCCTGTGCCTTCGCTGTGCAGGGCTCCAGGTCCAGCTGGCCCTGCCTGGGGTTGCAGCCAGGGGGATTCCCGGGAGCCAACAGGCAGGGTGACATCAGAGCTCTTAGACGCCGCCCAGTGCGGACTGCCACAGGGGACTCACGGGTGTGCGGCTTCCGAAGGCTCCACCCAGAAGGAATCAGGACATGTGCCACCTGCCCACTAGGGTCACCCTAGCCAAGGTGACAACTCCACTGACAGCTGCCCCAAAGCCCTAGAACCCTGCAGAGGAGGCAGGCCTGGCCACTGGGACACAGCCCCAACTAACTGGCCCAGAATGTAGTGCTCAGTTTAGCGAGTGCTAACCAACTCCTTAGCCCACACAGGTCCCCCTGTTTTTATTTTAAAGCAGACTTGAATGTGCCTGATTTAGGTTGTGGGCTCGCAGGATATCAGCCTTACCCATCATGGGGAACTCCATAGCATGACGAAGCCCCTGTCTTAGGTTGGTCAGTGCCCGGTCCATCTTACCCATCCCTGGCTGCCATTCAACATGTTGCCTGCTGCCGATGCACAAATCATACTTGGGGAGGCTGGTAACCCTGTTCCATGGCTAGGAGTGTCTTTACCTCGGTAGCAATGAGCAGACAGCAGTTCCTGGGCTCAGGGAAACATAGCACTACACAGGAGAAACATACATAAAGCATATGATGGGGAACAAGAGGCCCTGACCATAGGAGTATCTTTAGCTCGGTAGCAATGAGCAGACAGCAGTTCCAGGGCTTGGGAACTTGCATAGGTGATACACACAAAAAGGCATACAATGGGGTACAAGAGGTCTAGACCAAATCTCACAGCATCTGCTGTTCCTTTGCCAACAGATCAACCCACAGTTACAGCGCAAGCATGCCCACCCGCTCATGTTCATCAGTAAAGTCCTGTTGTCCACAACTCTGGCAGTCTGTTCCGCGACCTTGTTCACTGTCACCACGGTAGCTGGTGGCGGCTGCTGAGGTACTGGCTACGATGGTCGCCGTAATGCCAAAGTCTCTTTTATTCTTTATCAGGCTAACAGAGGTCTCTCCGTCAGTCCCAACAGTCACAGGTAGGATTCAGGGCAGCTGCAGGATAACAGCAGAATCGCACCTGCCATTCCAGCATGCTGTCAGGGTGTACTGGAACTCGGTGTCATTCACTTCAGAGGCGTTTTTTGCTTGTCCCGTCGATCTTCCGATTGAAATGCCATCATCTTGGCCAGTACCCGAACTTTCACAAGACTCAGCAGCAGGAGCTTGCCGGACAAGCCTCTCAGGAATCCACCTGGACCATGTTCGTCACTCGGTGAGGTCGTCCACTGGTTGACACAGTCCATCATAGAGTCTTCATTTGCCCAGTATTTCGCTGCCAACATATAGCTGAGATGGTTGATTGACTTGCTCTGTCCTGTGTCTTTTCTTGGCTAGGGTTCTGAGTCCAGCACTTCGATTGGGGCGATCTCCAAAGAAACTCTGAGGTATTCCCAGACCAGATTCTTGTATGTTCTAGCAAGCACAGGGCCCGACACAGTCCATCACCCCGATCAGCTGGTGGTTTCAATTGCTGGGTTGGTTCTGTTTTCAGTCCTGATTTCCACTGGAACCAATGGCTGTTGCAGTCCAGCCTGGTTCTGCCCAGCACACACACGGCCCCCGCATCAACCAGTGAGAGCTGCAGCCTAGTCGGGGCGACCCACAATAACCCCCACCAGGCCCGCCCCCTACCCTGGTTTGCCAGTGTGTATAGCAGACTAGTCCAGTCTGTCCCACATCCTATTTGGCTCTTGTACTTGTCAGTGGGTATTAAAGCTTAGTTCCATCTAACCAACTCAACTCTCCAGCCCTCACAGATGTTGTTGAGTGCCTCTCTGTCTAGCCACCCCAGCCCCCGTCTTAGTTTTCATGTCCTCCCGCGGGAGTAGTGACCCAAGAGGGGGGAACCCGCTATTTCCCTCCCAGGTCTCTCTCAGTCCCGGTTTATGCACTCCTCGGGTGGTTCTGTGATTTGACTTGACAGAATTAGTCCCCAGTGCCAGCTTCTGCCAGCTGATGCTGTGGCTAAGCCCAAACATCCCTCACCCACTCTAATTTATGCTTGCACCAGCAGGAATAATCCGCCCAGCCTGGCTTTTCCCTGATCTAGTCCACGTGCAGCGCACAGGTGTTGCCGCCTTGCTTAGTCTGGTCTGTCCCCTTCCCAGCCCGAGCTCTCCAGTGGGAGTAGCTGTCTGGTGAGGGGACCAGCCCCTTAGTCCCCCCGCCGGCTCTGTCCCTCCCTTCCTGGATCTCACGTGTGCTGGTTGGGTGCTGCAGTCAAATCCATTACAGGCAACCTCACCCTGGCATTCCATAATGTGTACTGGTTTTGTCACAACCAAACCCGGCTCAACCCACACTCTGTTCTGGTGTTCGGATTTACCAGTGTATGACATGAACTGACTCAGCCCGGTCTGCCCCTGACTTATGCCAGATGTATGCCAGTGGGAAACTTTCCATGGCCTATTCTGGGCTGTTTCCTATCATGCTTCTTGCGCTTACCTGCAGGGACTGTGTCATGCCAGAGGAGTTGCCCAGGCTCCTCCATCAGAACCTCTCCCAATGCCAGATTTTGCGCATACCAGGGGGTCCTTGAGCCAGCCCTATTCAGTTCACCTCATGTCCTAGCAGGAACAGTGGCTTTTCCTGGCTGGCTTTCACCCCATTCTGGTTCTTGTTGTTGGATGTTTCAGCCCAGCCATGGCTCGTCCATACCCACATACAGCTCACACATGGCTCAGTAAGGGGTTGAGACCCAGCCTAGTCAGTCCAACATCCACCCTGGTTCTCCAGGACACCAGATGATGTTGGGGTCTGGCCTGGCCTGGTGCATCCAATCCCAGTCTACACTAGTGCCTCGGGAGATTGCAACTGTTTCCTAGATAGAACACAACCCGATTCCAGCACACGCGCCCCTTGGTGGGAACCTCAACCCAGTTAAGGTGTCCCCTTACCTCCCCAACTGGGCCTGTCCCTAGCCGTAGATCATGCGCCTGCCAGTGGTTGCTCTGACTCAGCTTATCTCAGTCCCTCCCTTCTCCTGGCCTCTGCCTTAGACAGTGTGACTTAGCGTCCTTGACTCAACTAGCTACCTAAGCAGCGATTCAGACAACCAATACCCCAGAGCTCCCTGGCCGGGCGGCCAGCAGGCAGAGCCTGGCACCACATGGTGCACTGGCAGCCCTGGGGGAGGCCGAGGACTCGTTCACTGCCTTGCGGCAGTGTCACTGGCGTGAGCCCCCAGCATTGGGTCCGACCCGGCAGGGGCACCCCCCACAGCCGCCACACTGTGAGGAGCGTCACTTGCCCCCGTCTCCAAGGCCCGCACCCCTCCAGAGTTTTTAAATTCTAAACTTGCCTCCGGATTACCGGGGTCCCTCAGATTGTCCCTCGTGCCCCTGAATGGGGAGAAGGTCTGAGGATGGAATTAATTATGCCCCTCCAGAGTTTTTAAATCCTAAACTTGCCTCTGGATTTCCAGGGTCCCTCAGATTGTCCCTCGTGCCCCAGAACGGGGAGAAGGTCTGGGGATGAAATTAATTATGCCCCTCCAGAGTTCCAGGGGTCCCTCAGATTGTCCCTCATGCCCTAGCACAGGGAGAGGGTCTGGGGATGAATTCAATTATGCCCCTGCAAAATTCCTAAATTCTAACCTTGCTTTTGTAGGTCCAGGGGTCTCTCAGATGTCCTTCGTGCTGTGCCCCACATTGGGCGCCATTTGTTGCAGCCTGTTAGGCTGGTAATGTGGACATGACGAAGGATCTGGGGATGAGACACCGACACAGAGACCAGAGATGGTGGAAATGTCTCTCCCTGGCCTCTCTCGAGGCCTGCTTTTATTGCCTCCACTCTTGACCTCTCACCTAGTTCTTGTTTACACTTTGCCCCACACTCTCAATATTGGATACAGCTGAGTTCCATTAGACCAGGTGCTTTCAGCCCCAAGCCGATGACCTGTAGCTCTCAGTTTAGGAGTGCTAACCAACTCCTTAGCCCACAACAGAAACACCCAGGCCGCACACACGGGGCTGCGGGCAACCAGGCCGCACACACGGGGCTGTGGAAACACCCAGGCCACACATACGGGGCTGCGGGCAACCAGGCTACACACACAGGGCTGTGGGCAACCAGGCCACACACACGGGACTGTGGGCACACCCAGGCCACACACACGGGGCTGTGGGCACACCCAGGCCGCACACACGGGGCTGTGGGCACTCAAACACATGTCACACCTCCACACACATGTACACATATCCGGTACAAGGATGTACACTCACACACACAGCTCTTCTGCTCTGTGTGCTCTGCAGCTGTCCTGGCACATGGAGTATCGTTCAGTCCCAAGGACTCCTGGCAGGTGGGTGAGAGTGCAGTGGATGGAAGTGTGCCAGTACTGCCCATGCTGTGTTATCTCTGGTGGACTTAGTTCCGGGGCCGTCCAGCCACCATCTGTCTCCAGTGTGCCACATGCACTTTAGCTGATCAGGAAGTATTATTCTACTGGCCCTGCTGCAGCTCCAGCAGCCAGCCACAGGCATGGGCCCTGCTGCCCTGGGGCCACGACATCCACTCACAGGGATTCTGTTAAGGCCAGCACTGACCCACGAGCCTCCCAGACACCACCTGCCAAGGTCATGTCACTGGGAATCCCCCAGGCAGGGCACTGGTGCCCCTGCACGGGACTCCTGTGTGCCAGGGGCAGGCCACTATGTGTTCACAAGGGTGGAAGACCTGGCCGTGTCCTGGGTGCCGCTCTCCACCCTTGCCCAGGAAGGAAAACGGCTCTGGGAGGTGACGCATGCCCCTCAGTCTCGCCCACACCCAGGGCCTGGCTCCACGAGGGTCCAGGAAGAGCAGGGATGGGAGTGGAACCCACAGAACAGACCCAGGTGGGGCCCACGGCCAACAGAGCTGCCAGGAACTCAGGGCAGCCACAGAGGTGGGAGGCCTGGAGCATCAGCGGCTGGGGGCAAGTGGCCCCCAGGACCCCCGGCACCCCGTGAGACGTGAGAGGAGGCTGCAGACCCATTGATCACTCGGCGTGGGCTCAGATAACCCCTGGGCACTGTCGGAGGATCAGCAGGTAGAGCAGGGGAGCCTCGGACACGCAGGCCCTAGAGAAATAGTCCACACCTGCCCACAACTGTCCACATCTGCCCACACCTGGCCACACCTGCTCATACCTACTCACACCTGCCCATACATACTCACACCTGCCCACATCTGCCCACACCTGGCCACACCTGCCCATACCTACTCACACCTGCCCACAGCTGTCCAGAGCTGCCTACACCTGCACACAGCTGCCCACATCTGGCCGTGGAGTCAGCCTTCAGCCCTGTTTAGGACACTGAGGCACCACCTGCTCCAAGGTCCTCTGAAGCTGCAAGTGGCACAGGCATGCCAAGTCCAGCCTTGGCCCTGGAGGGCAGGAGCCCTGGATGGAGAAGCAGGTGTGCTGTCTGCTGCCAGGGGAGGGAGCCCAGGGCAAGGCAGGAAGGGATCATATGCCTGGGTCCCTCCTCTTTGGGACCCCCGCCTCCACTGCCCTCACTACCAGGCCCGGGGTTCCAAGTGTGAGCTGGCTGCCGGGCACCATCCGCTGCCACCCTTAGAGTGAGACTAGCAGCTCATCGTCAGGCCTTCCATGGGGTGGAGTGGTCAATGGTGGGCAGGGATACCGAGTGAGTGAGTGGGCTTGAGTGCCCTGCCAGCCATGGGGCAGAGCCTGCCCCTTCCCCTCACACTCCTGGGCTCCAGGGTGCGCATGGGAGCCTGGACAGCCGGCACACGCAGGGAGAGAAGCCAGGACCTCAAGGGACTTATCACTCCGAGGGTGCGGACACACAGACACGGGAGCCCTGCACAGACACGGACAGACACAGACACACAGCTGTGCACGCAGCTCCCCAGCACACCTACATACAGCCGGCAGACAGGCACACACTGAGGTACCTCTGCACGCATGCACGCGATCACACTTCCATGCGTGTATGAACCCAGGTTCACCAGCCCATAACACACATGAGCCGTGCTACACATGTTCACACGGCAACGTGCTCATATGTAGATGCACATGCCTGACCACACACTGGGCACTCACGCACTAGCATCTGTCCAGGTGCCGTGTGCGTGACCCAACCAGGGCAGGTGCCGCGTCTGCCCGGGACCTCCCTCGCCAGGAGGCTGGCTGCAGGGCAGGCCCTCTGGGTCAGAGGGCTCTCAGCGGCCAGCAGCAGCCCTCGCCCCACCCTCAGCCAGTGCCCGATGCAGTGGGCACTTGGTGGTGACTCCAGGCCCAGGCATGGCAGGGTTATCAAGTCCAGCTCAGCCTCCGCTGACCCCCAGGACGCTGCCCTCCCACGCGCAGCCCGGCTCTCTGAGTGGTGCCAGCACCAGGGTCCCCCGAGCCCAGGGGAGCCACTGAAGGTCACTCAGCCAGAGCGGCCCCCCACGCCCTCCCCGGGCTGAGCGGTCATGTGGCAGGGTTGGGGGCCACTGGACAGCAGCGAGCCAGGTAGGAGCGGGACAGGACAGGCCTCCTGTGGCCTCAGTTTACCCCCTCAGAAGCAACGAGCCACGTGTCCAACATGTCCTTGGGCCCAGCTTTGCCAAGGTGCAGGCTGGCCCCCCAGGAGCCCCGAGCACCGGGGTTCCTCCCCACCCCTCCCAGGGCCGGCCTCTCGTCTAATTACCACTAGCCTTCTGCTGGACGCCGCCGTCCCTGCCTGATAGAAACCAGTAACTTTGAAAGCAAACTGGGTCTTAATTTTGCCTGACAGCCCAGCTTGAAGCATGCGGGCGCGCTGGGGTCTAATTAAATGCACATTCGTATTCCAAACAAATTAAGTACAATTAAGGACCCTGAGTTATGGGTATCTATCACTCCGTGATGTTTTTGTAAAAATTACCCCATCGAGATCAAAGGCGGAGGATCCTTGCCTTAATTGCTTCATTAGGCCGCCGTGCACCAGGCCTCGCGAGCACCGGGCCGGTGTCTCTCTGGGAATTACTCAAACGACGGCTCTCAGAGTAATTGCTTCCATATTTCTCTCCCGGAGACGTCCCGGCCTCCACGGATCAAATACAGCGGCTGCAGGAGCGCGCTCGCCCGGTCCCCGAGCAGCGGCCCGGCCACTCTCGTGGCGCCTGCACGGGGGCCCTGCCGGGCGGGCGGCTGGGTGGGCTGGCCCTGTCCGGCCCTGCCCACGCTTGGCCACGGAGCCAGGGCAGCAGTGGCCAGGGGGGCGGGGGCCACCAGCCCAGCAACATCCACCCCGCCTGCCCTCCCTGTGTCTGGCAGCCCGGGCTCAGCCCACTTCTCGGCCTCTCACTCAGAGCCCTCACATGTCCACACTGGGGTGAGCCCCTTGGTAGGGACAGAGAGGAGGGCTCAGCAGAGTGAGGGCCCCCTGGCTCTGAGCCCCTGGGCCGCTGCCAGCCTCGTGCCCACACCCCACATCCCCCCACTGCCCAGTTCCTACTTCCTGCCTCCCGACCACCCCCCACCCCCAGCAGAAGCAGGGCTTGGGAGCTGCTGGACCACCAGGTCACTACACAAGGGGCTCAGCCCTGGCCCAGCTCTGCTGGGGCCCTGAGTGGACACAGCTCAGCTGGACCAGCTCACAGGGACTGTGACAAGGAGGCCAGAGGGGCAGCAAGTGAACCAGCCCCACCACGACTCCTGTGTAGGCGGGGCCCCACGCATCCTGAAGGTCACAGCTTGCCGTTCTGTACCCTGCAAGGTTTGATCTGCCACCCCACATGACATCTTGTGGGGACCCAGCCCAGCACCCCAAACCCTCACACCCGGGTCTGCCTCCTGCTTCCCAGCCACACCCACCCCCGACCCTGCAGCCCCAGGGTCCCACCTGCTACTCCTCCCCCGGGCAGGGCACAGCTACTGCATGAAGCGGGGGCTCAGCCAGGACCCTGACGGGGCTTCGGCAGTGCTGCCCAGAGAGACCTGGGGGAGTCTGACCGGGACCGGCCAGGGTGGTCCTGCTTGGAATTAGGGTCACGGGCCGCCACTCGGCAAGGCACGGCCACCCCAGCGAAAGGCAGGCCCAGCCCCCAACACCCGCCATGGTGGGGGGCAGGGAGGGCTCCTCTTGCCCCCGGGTTCCTGGCTTCTGGGCCCAGACGTGGGCAGTGGGGGTACTGCCTCAAGGCACCCTCAGAGGACCCAGTGTAGCAAGAGCCAGGGGAACAGCTGACACCTGCTCTCCCAGACCCTTCCAGCCAGGGCCGGATGCCGGGAGCCCAGCCCCAACCCCACCAGGCCAGGCCAGAGCCTGCGCTGGGCCCCAGTCCTAACTACTAAGCAGGACCGCATGGGCACCCTTATCAGGGTGTGGCGTCACCGCCCAGGAGCAAGCGGGTGGAGGAAATAGGAGAGTGTGTGGGGCTCCAGCCCAGGGCCAGGCCTGCCCTATGTCCCCGGGTCTGGCTGACCTGGGTGGCCACACGTGCCTGCTCTCGGCTTTGCTGGGGGATCCTGTGCTTGGACGGAGCCCCTGAGAGGGTCCCATATCCACCAGCAGTGCTGGCGGCACAGGACGCCCCTCCATGCCGAGGGGTCTCCACACTGCACATACCTGGGAGGAACGGAGGCTGGGGAGGGGTGGTGGCCACGTCCACATCCTCCAACAAGTGGACGCTGGGTGGGGACTCAGGACAACGGCCACCAGGTGGCGTGACCACTCACCTGCCAGGAGCAGGTGTGCAGGCAGGTAGGCTGAGGCAGCTCTGCCTGAGGGTATGTCTGAACTTGCAGCCCCAGGCCGGGGGGCACTGAGACAAATGGTGGGCAGCCCGGGACCCCTGCTGGGCACATTACGCACCAGCCAGCGGCAGAACACACAGCCTACTTCACGCTCATCGAGTATGCATGGTACTCATCGAATATGCATGGACCTATTAGCATAGCACAGCAGCCGCACCAGGAACCTTTAAGTAGGAATCACACAGGCCGGAGAAGGGCGGCTGGGGGAGCGCCCAGCTGGTCAGGTGGGCAAAGGCTCCGTGGCCAGGACCGACAGAGCCCAGCCCAGCCCTGCCCAGCACCCCTCAGTCACCCCACGGGGCGGCCGGCATAGACCAGGGCACCCAGCATCTCAGACCTCCATGGGCACACAACCCCAGCCCCTCTCCTCACCAGGCCCATCCCCCAGGTCAGTTCTCATAGCCTGGTCTTGTGAAGTTCCCAGGGCCTGACTGGCGCCTGCTCTGAACCCCACCCCCACCTGCCAACTCCACATGTCTGTGGCTAGCCGGTCCCCCGAGCTCTACCCTCCGAGTAGGGTCAGTGGGAACAGGCACGGCCAATGTCCTCCCCACCTGGTCTCCAGGTCCCTGGGCCCCTGGGCCCCTGGGCCCCTGGGGCAGCCCAGGCTGGGCTGACACTCACCGGGCAGGGACATGGAGCTCTGGAGACCCTGGGCAAAGGGGCGGGAGTGGCCATGCCCACTGATCCACGCCCCCGGCATGGATCTGACCCTAGGTCGCAACCAGCCTACCACGGCCCCTCCTTGCAACCCACTTCTGTGCCCCAAGGGTAGCAGTGGTGGCTGGAATCACTCCAAGGACCCGAGGTGGTGGCTCAGCGTGGCTGGCTGCTGCCCAGAGGCCCACGGGCAGTACAGGGCTTTGGGGGCTGGGGGCTGGGGGCTGGCTGTGGCCTCTGGCTGACCCAGCAGAGGACGGTGACTCAGGCCACAACCGTGAGGACGCAGCTGGGGGCGCCTCCTGGGGTGGGCATCATAGATGCTGTGGCTGCAGGGAACCTGAGCAGTGCACCTGGCTGGTCAGTCCACACGCCCTGCCCCCGGGGGTGTTGCTGCAGCCCCCCTTATACCTTCCCCGCCTCCAGAGCCCCCCTCAGCCCCAGGCGCTCAGCTGCCCCTGGCCACTGGAAGTACAGTAGTCCTGTGCCAGGCCCCGGCAGGGCCTCGGGCCAGGCTCTGGCAGTCTGGTCCAGGTGGGCGCAGGCAGGGAGCAGGCCCCCAAAGATGCCCTGACTTGCTCTTGGCCATAGCTGCAGAGTCCACCTGCCCACTGACCTGGCAGAACCCCTGGAAAATGAGCCCAGATCCCACGGCGGGGCAGGGATGGGGAGATACCCCAGGCTGTCGCCTGGTGGGCCCCTGCTGTGCCCACCAAAGTTTAAAGGAGCATTCACCCTGAGCGGCATGCCAGGCTCGGCTGGGCATCCCCTCGGCTCGTGGCCACGGTGCAGCTTGAGGGCACTCGGCTGCAGAGGCACAGTCCTTTCCCACATCTGTCCATGCACTGTCCCCAGTCACAGAGGGACAGAGCCAGCCACCTCCCAACACCAGGACACCACCCACGGAGACCAGAGACCCCTCCCCGTAGTGGGAATAACTGAACATGAGCCCCAGGTGACCTGTGGGTGGACAGCCTTGGATTCTGGGGGTGCAGGCAGGGCCCAATCCAGTGACTGGCTCTAGCAGGGAGGTCGCGGCCCGTGTAGACCCAGGCTGGCATGGGGGCAAGGCGGCCACAGACCAAGGACACTGAGACCCCAGCTTCCAGAACCAGGAGCCATGACCGTGGTTGCCTCATACTGTCCGGCCCAGGGCTCAGCAAAAGGCTCCAGGGCCCACCCAGGCTTCCCCATGCGGGGCACAGCCAGGCTCAGACGAGGGTACCCCGAGAATCCTGGCCCCTGTGGGACACCTCCCCATGTCCCAACGAATCAACAAGGATGCCCGAGGGCGTGTTGTCCCAGAATCACCTGCCCGGAAAATGGCGATCCACTGGGACCCCATCTCGGCTCCCCCTTCGGGTTCATGGGACTGTGAAGTCAGAGCCAGGCCGGCAGAGCAAGGGCCTCCCGCACTGGCCACACCTGCCGGCTTGGTAGGCACGGGCGGGAGCAGGCTGACCCTGTGCCCTGGGTCGCCTCAGCGTGCCGAAGGATCAGGCTGTGGTGTGAACACCTAGCACAAGTAAGCCCAGAGCCACACTGGAGATGGCCCCCAGCACCCACCCTCCCCCGGCAGCCTCCCCTTGCCCTCCCCCTCCCCGCCCCTCCCCCGCCCCCCGCCCTGCGCCACGAGCACTTATTGCCAGCAGACCCAGCACCTCGGCTGGGCACTATTTGTCTTCCATAACGGGATCTTCTCAACCTTGAAACTACTTTCTGTTCTAAGAATTTCCTGACGTGGGAAAACCGGCTGAATCGGGGACGGACGCTGCCCAGCGGGCCCGAGACACGGGAGCCAGCAGCTGCCAGAACTGCTGGTGGCGGCGTGGAGGGCCGCTCCCCGCACCCACACGCTCCCAGCCCCCCCCACACACGCCAGGCGCCAGATCCATCACCGGGACCAGGAAGCCCAATCGGCTGCCACTGCCTGCCGAGCGCAAGATGGCCCCGACGGGCAGACAGAGGCGAGAGGGGTCTTGTGGACTTGGCTGCCACGGGGCACATGTGAGCACATACATATGTGCACAGAACATGCAGGCACACGTGCGCGCCAATCACATTTACAAGCATGTGCATCAACACACAGACACTCCTGTGACACCACACAGACAAGCTCGCTGGCCAGCCCGGACTGGGCTGGCCTGGGCTGGCCTGGGCTGGCCTGGGCTGGACTGGGCTGGCCTGGGCTGGACTGGGCTGGACTGGGCTGGACTGGACTGGACTGGGCTGGCCTGGGCTGGACTGGGCTGGCCTGGGCTGGACTGGGCTGGACTGGACTGGCCTGGGCTGGCCTGGGCTGGCCTGGGCTGGCCTGGGCTGGCCTGGGCTGGACTGGGCTGGACTGGACTGGACTGGGCTGGCCTGGGCTGGACTGGGCTGGCCTGGGCTGGCCTGGGCTGGCCTGGGCTGGACTGGGCTGGACTGGGCTGGACTGGACTGGGCTGGACTGGGCTGGCCTGGGCTGGCCTGGGCTGGACTGGGCTGGCCTGGGCTGGCCTGGGCTGGACTGGGCTGGACTGGGCTGGGCTGGACTGGGCTGGACTGGGCTGGCCTGGGCTGGCCTGGGCTGGCCTGGGCTGGCCTGGGCTGGCCTGGGCTGGACTGGCCTGGGCTGGCCTGGGCTGGCCTGGGCTGGCCTGGGCTGGCCTGGGCTGGACTGGCCTGGGCTGGCCTGGGCTGGCCTGGGCTGGCCTGGGCTGGCCTGGGCTGGCCTGGGCTGGCCTGGGCTGGACTGGACTGGAGGCAGGAAGCAGAGCCCAGACCGCGGTCAGGCTCACTCTCCACCCTGTCCTTCAGGGCCCGCGGCAGTCCCTGGGGTCTGCGCAGCCGGGAACGTAGGGGCCTGGACAGCGCAGTGGGGGACAGGCGTGGGCATCCTTGAGCACAGCCTGAGCTGCCAGGGTCCGGCAGGGCCCCTGGCCTATGGCATCAGCGTGCACTCCCGGCCCGCCCGGCAGCAGCACCGGCTACTCTGCGATTGCCGTTCCAAGTCCGCGGGAGCCCGGCGGGGGGTGGTGGGGCACAACCTTCAGAACTAATGTCAATTTTCTGCATCAAATATTTTGATAATTAAACAAAGCTGATCAAGAGAGGCGAGCGGCCGGCCCCGGCATTCAGGAAGCAGAGCCCATTAAGCAGGGGGCCGGGAGCGCCCGGGGCGGCAGCCCCAGATTAATGGCTCGGCAGTAATAGATTTCCCAAGCTCCGCCGCACGGGCCAGCGGGCAGGGAGGGCCGAGCGGCGCCGCGACGCCGTTAAAGGGGCAGGGGCGGTAAATCAAGGTGCCCTGGGGACGAGGCAGCCAAGCCCAGCTGGCCCCGGTGTCCTGCTCCAGGGCGACAGGTGCCTCCCTCCTCCCAGGGGCCCTGTCCCTCACCTGGCCTGTAAGACGTCCATGCAGGGCAGCCGCGTGACCCCAGAGCTGCCCCGACCACGTCCACCTCTGCACAGGACCCTGGGACAGCCGGAGGAGAGGCCCCCTGGGGAGAATGAGGGGTCTCACAAAGCCTGGAGTGCCTCCGTCCAGCCAGGGCGGGGGGAGCCCCAGGAAGGGAGGTGCACACACAGGGCCAGGCTTGCACTGCCCTCCGCAGATGCTCACTGGACAGCCAAGTCCCAGAGGACAGCATGAGTGGGTGGGGCTTCCAGGGGGCCCGAGAGAAGGACCCCAAGTGTTCCTAGGCTCCCCAGCTCAAGGAGGCCCCTGCCGCAGGGCCTGGCTGCTGCCCACTGCTCTGGTTCCCAGAGAGCATGGAGGATGCGCTCCGTGCCTGCACAAGCTTGGGGTCAGTGAAAGGGACTCCCCAGGCAGTGGAGGGCCTGGCAGGGTCTTGGGCTGCCCACTTCCTGCCTGTACTCCTGGCACCTCCTCCACGCTGAGCGCTGCTCTAGGGTGCCACAGTTGAGCAGCCCGTAGCCCAGGGCCCTGCCTCTCGGTCTAACCCCCAACTGGAACCCCAGGCAGGCGCTCCACAGGAGCTCTGAACCCCGAATCCCTGCTCACTTCGGGGTACAGGTGGAGGTGGGAAGAGTGGGGCACCCAGATCATCCAGGCCCCAAGGCTCCCTGCCCTGCCCGGACACCCAGGGTGCCTCCTCGGAGGCCAGAGCCCTGCTGGCCGCCAGCCCTCAAGCCTACATCCTCCCTCCCTGCCCTCACTCCACTCCACTGCGGGGAGCACTCTCCCCAGGACCCAGACTCCCTGTGGACGCAGTCCACGCCTCCTCACACGCTGGATCGCCCTCTGCAACAGTGTGGCCAAGACATGGCCAAGGCATAGGCGCTAGTTACTGCGCGAGGGGCACAGGAAGTGGGGGGCAGAACCCATTATGCTGGACCCCACATAGGGCTCTCCTGGGCTGCAGCGTGGGGGACCCTGCCTCGCCTGGCTCAGTGTCTGTCCCAGCCTCCATCGCCAGTGACCTGGGGACATCACAGTGGGGTCCGGGGAGGTGGTGAGTGTAAAGGGGGGCGGGGCCAGGCCCCATCCCAGGAGTCCCCACAGGCGCCCGCAGGTTTCCCGTGACCAAGAGTGGCGTGGGGCAGAGGGCCAAGGAACATGGAGGCACCCGGCAGAGCAGCCCGTGCAGTCACACCTTGGTCACCTGGCTGCCACCTGTCCCTGCCGCCAGCCACCCAGGAGCCATCCCTGGGCTCCTAACTCGGCCCAGGGTCCCTGGTCAAGGTTGAGAGTGGTCCTGCAGCTTTGCCCCTCAGGGATGTCCTGCAGGGGCCGCCCCCCAGGGTCAGGGCCGGTGTCACTGGGCCTAGCCGGACCCTTAGATCCCACAAACAGTAGACCCAGGCAGTCACTGAAGCCATACAGGGTGTAGGCAGCGACAGCGTGGTACACCTTCCCTGGCCAGGCTCCAGTGGACAGCGAGGCAGGCACTGCCAAGGACTCCCCTCCAGGCACAGCCAGGAGGCCTTGGCCTGCAAGGTCCCCAAGCTACCTCGCATTGCCCCGACCACGTCAGCCCTGCAAGGACGGAACAAAGCCACCATGTGTCGCATTCACCAGTGGGGAGGGAGGACTGGGCCACCTGCCCGGACAGCTGCCCACACGGGGGACGCTGGTACACAGGTGGTGATCAGCTCTGCCATCCCAGAACCACAGAGTGCGGGCCGGGTTAGGCTGAGCTGTTGTGCCCGGGAGACACTATGAGGAGCTCGGCCACCCACCACCTCCCTGCCTTCCTGGACAGGCCAGGACCCCCCACATGGCCAGACCTGCTGGACGCTCGTGACAGCAGGAAGGGCACTGCCCAGGTGGGTCCCGGGCCTGGAGCCGCAGCACTGGCCGCCCCACACCTGGCCACATCACCCACAGTTCTGGGCAGCAACGTGTTTGGCTGGCCTCAGCCTCAGCTGGCCCCAGGGACAGTCCCCGAAGCACCTCAAGGTGGGGAGCCAGAGAGGTGAGCCAACCCTGGCGGGGACCTCAGGCTCCAGCCCAGGATCGGGGGAACAGTAGCTGGGGCCTGGAGCTGCGGGCACCCTCGGGGCTGAGACCACCCCCGGGCGCATGCGGGGCAATGCCCAGGCCAGGGGACGGATGGGTAGCGGGCGCCAGGTCAGCCTCTGCCCCTGCCCCGCCCCCATCCTGGAGATAATGGCTTAATAAGCGATCTGTTTTTTATTTAAAGGGTCGGCAGTAAAACCCGGATCACATGTCTCTCTCGGTGGGTTAAAAACCCGCTGACGCTCGTTTCTGCTATGCAAAGCGACACTCGATCAAATCAAACATTTCCAGATGCGCCCAGCTGGGCGGGGACAGCCGAGCAGGCCGCGGCCGCCACCTACTGGCCGCCCGGGGTAAGGCGCCCACTCCTCAGGCCAGACTGGGACCCCCCGCCCTGGGGGCTGCCTTGCCCAAGGCACAGGGACCCCCAGGCATCCGCTCCTCAGGCCGGGTAGAGAGCCAATAACAACCAGGACCCCCAGCCCTGGGGACTGCCCTGCACGAGCCATGAGGACCCCCAGGCACCCGCTCCCCAGGCTGGGTGAGGAGCCCACAGTGTCCAGGACCCTCAGCCCTGGGGGCTGCCCTGCATAAGGCATAGGGACCCCCCCGCGTCCCCCTCTTGGCTCCCCACCCTGAACCCCTGACCTGCCTGGTGCATGCCACAGTTGACCCCACACAGAAATCCCAGTGAAGAGCTGAGAACCACCCAGAACCCACAGGGTCCCCACCCTGCAGCAGCAAGGGCGGAGGGCGACCATGCCAGGGGTGTCCCCCTCCCCCTCGGCCCAGCACAGTCAGTTGGCTGCCACTGCCCTTCCCAGCACCCCCACGGGAACCCCAGGCCCACAGGGCTCCCTGGGCGTGCAGAGACATGCCCGCTGACCCAGCCCTGGACTTCCTGGCTTGACCCTGACCCCATCGAGCCTGGCCATACCCTCCCTGAGCTGTCTGAGCCAGAGTGTGTGTTCTCCTTCGGACCCTCTCCCCCTGTGGGTCCCGGGGGTGCTTAGGGGGCGTGGCTGGGACCGGGGTGTGCTGTGTTCCCATCTTACAGCATCGGACACTGGGGGCAAGATGTGTCCCCCTCAAAGATGACGCCAGGGCCAGCTCGGGCCGGCCAGCAGCAGGTTCACAGGGCAGCCTAAGGCTTCGCCCAGAAGCCCCTGCCTCCCTGGAGCTCAGGCACCAACTGTGCCGGGGCTGAGGGACTGGATTCTGTGGGGTTGCGGAGGAGGAGCCCACTGCTGTCACAGGCCCAGGATAACAGACCCCTGAGCCAGAGAACACCCCTCCCGGGCCCTTCCCTGCCTGTGCACATGGCGGGAGCCAGGCTGCCTGCCCCCGTCACAGCAAGAGCTGGGAGGGCTGCCCCGTCTCGGCACCGTGCCCTTCCCCAGGTGTGGGCACAGCATCTGCAGGGCCAGTGAGGGCCCGGGAATGCACAGATGTCCGCAGGTGTGGGTCCCCTTCTGTGTGCCAGCCCAGGGGCAGGAAGCGAAGTGAGGAGGGGCTGTCTGGGGGAGGTGGGATCTGCCCCCTGAGCCCCTGCCTGCAGCCCTGCTCCAGCTCCGATGGCCTGGTGCCTCTTCCCACCTTGCTGCAGAGTCCTCTGTGACTCCTCGGGCCCAGGACAAGACCACGGTCCTCCCCCAGGCCCTTGGCATGCCCAGCCCCCAGCTGCACGCTGTAGGGCACCCCAGCCCCTGCCCGCGATGCCCCCTTCCTCAGCTGCCCGCTCCACGGCATGTCTCCTCCAGTGCTGGCTGGTGACCCCTGCTGTGGGTGACCACAGGCCCAGCCTCCACCTGCCCCCAGGGGTTCAGAGGCTTCCCGGACACCAGCCGGGTCTGCGGGCACCCGCACACCTGGCCCACCCTGAGATAGGCAGAGACCCCCGCAAACACAGGTGCAGCCCCAGCTCCGGCCCTCCCCCCACCTCCTCGCTCTAGCCTGGTCCTCATCCTGGGCCCAGTGGGCCAGTGGCCTGGCAGGCTCAGCGAGCTCTGTCACAATGTTGCCGCGCTAGTTCCATTTAGAAACCCTGAGGTATTAGCGCACTAATCTTCACAAAGGTTAATTTATTCATGGGGGTTCTGACAGAGATGTATGGCTCCGAGCGGCCGGCCCTTCCCGGGGGGGCGCCGCTGAGGAGCCGGCACAAAACAGTGGTCAGCGCCCGTGGCCGCGGCGCTCCTGCGCTCTGCCTGCCTCTTCCCAAGCAAGCGGCCTGGCCGCGGGCCCCAAGGCCGCCTCCACAGCTGCTTTGGCTACAGCAGGTGGCTCCAGGGAGGAGATGGGGACAGTGGAGTCCACAGGGGTTCCCTAGATTCCCAGAAAAGCAGCTTAGAACCCCCTCCCTGGCCCACGTACCAAGAGCAGAAGGGGTCTGGGCTCGGGGCCTGGGGCCACTGGGCAGTGGCAGGCTCCCATGGCAAGGACACCTGGCAGTGTGGCCTGGGCTCCCGTGGCGAATGAACTCGTCCTGGCCAAGCTGTGGCCACTCAGCATGGAGGCCCACCCTGGGAGCCCAACCACAGCTGACCCCGCTGCCCAGGGTTCCTGCTGATCCTTAACCACATGCACACCACCTCCTCCAGGGAGCCCTCCCTGATCATCTGGCCGCAGTGTCTGAGAGCTGTTGTCTGCTGGTGTGGGTGCAGGGGACCCCAGCCAGCGGCCAGGCAGGGGACCCCATGCTGCCGAGTGACCTGGGCGGGACTAGAATCGGTCTGAGGCCACTGTGGCAGGTGACCCAGAGAGGATTCTTGCTTGGTTCAGCTCAGCTCCAGAGGAAGACAGCTCCACCAAGGGCTACCAGGGTTCTGGGGGTCCTGCCGACCGGGCCTGCAAACCTGCCCCTCCCTGGCCCCCACTCAGGTGTGGGACCTTCGCACGGGTGACGTGGCCCTGAGCCAGCCCAGCACACTCCGAGCCCCGTGACCATGAGAGGCAGGCTGGCCGTGGTAAAGAGAGTGGGGATTGGGTTACACGGCGAAACACGTACAGAGAGCGCGGGTTGGGACGTGTCAGGTAAATCAGGCTGATTCGAGCTGTCAGCTTTTGGAAAAGCCTCAGTGAACAAGGGCGTCCTTTCGGGCTCCCTTGGAAGGGGTGGGCCGGCCACTGGGCTGATCCACCCATCTGCAGGCGGTGACCTTGAGCCCTGACGACCCTGGTGTGCTGAGCTGCGTTGAGAGCCCACTGGTGCGGCTGACCAGGGACCCCTCTGCAGGATGAGGTGGACGGAGCCGCCCCAGTGCCGAGTGCAGGTGTGTGCAGAGCCAGCCCCTGCCCGCCACCTGTGGGTGCTGCTCAGCGCCTGTGTGAGGTCAGGCTGCCCAAGGGGGCTCCAGCTGCCCAGTCAGGTGGGGATTTGCTCTGTGTGCTGAGCCCCTCCCAGGCTGCCCATCCAGGCCCTGGGCTCCAAAGCTGTGGGGCAGATTGCACTTCTACGGGAGGGTCCTCAGGGCACCAGAACTTCAGCACCCACTCCTCACCCCCACCCCCTTCACCTTGGTCCACGTCCATCTCTGTCCCCTGTCGCCATCTTGTCCTTGGGTCACAGCTGTGCCTCCACCTCTCGCTCCAGGCACAGCCCGGCTGGAGTGGACACACCAGGCTTGGGGCCAGCCTGGCCTGGAGGCCCAGGCCTCCTCCAAGGGCCTTGGCTTGCTTCTCTGTTGCACCTGCACTGGTCGGGGAGCTGCCCCAGCTCCCACCCCGTCCTCCCTGCCCACTGGCTGGCTTAGACAGGTGGGTGCTTCATGCTGTCTGTTGTGCCAGCCACACAGGCCAAGACCCTCACACCTGGAGTGCCTGGCACCAGACCCACCCACACCACCTGAACTGGAGCCCTGGCCAGGGCAAGCAGAGGGGTCCAAGTGTATTCAGCCCCACCCATTGGGTCCCCACCCTGACCCCCATCCAGGCCTCGAGGGTCCCCAAGTTCTGGGATGGCCCAGGAGGTGGGATCATCTAGGTCCCCCTTGGGAAAGGTCTGGGCCCAGCCCCAGACCTCATGCTCGCCACACCTGAGCCTTCCCTGGCAGGCGGCACCCCACCCCAGCTCAAAGCCACAGCCCCCAGACCAGCCAAGGGGAAGCAACTGAATGAACCCAGGACTCCCTCCCGGGTGCACCACTGGCCAACACCCTGGGCGCCTGCAGCTCTGGCAGCCCCCGTGTCCACACCAAGCCCAACCATGTCCCTGGTGAGCCCAGCCATGCCAGTGTTGGCCACAGCTGCCCTCAGAGGCTGGGAGCCAGCACTGAGAGGAGGGGGCATGGTCAGGGACCCAGCTGCTCTGGGCATCTCTCAGCATGCGGAGGTGGTGAGGACTGACCCTTCCCATCCTGGCCAACTGTGCAAGTTACAAATGACCCGAGGCTTGGGCGATCGGGGACGGTGGCTGGCGCTGCCGTCAGGTTGGGCAGAGAGGCCAGCAAGCCAGGGCAGCCACAGGGCCACGTGCGTTCTCGGGGACTGGGCCCAGGCCAGGTGTTCATCGGGGTTACTGACCAGGCATCTGTATGCAAGGAGCTGCCCCTGGCACCCCAGAGGACTGTGTGGCTTAACCCGGGGACAGGCCTGGCAACCCCTTGATTGGTGCCCCTTCCCCAAGACCCACAAGGGGTGTGTGGCCCCTGGACAGACCTGAGACCTCCCCCAACAGCCTGAATCTTCCCACGGGGGTATGGGTGTCATCTGGAGCTGTGGGTGCCAGCTGGACCCTGTCCCCTGAAAACGCACAGACCCTTAAATATTGATGGGTCTCCCCAAAGTTGACAATAAATTTAGCAAATGAGAGCTGAAGCCATCAGGGTTGCCCAGAGCTATCCTGGTGTGTAGGGGGACACCTGGCAGACAGTGCCATGGGGGATGCCCACCTCCACACTCCCTGGCGGACTCAGCACCCCCACCCTCGGGCTCTGGCAGGGTCAGCCTGGCCTCACCAGGGCCAAGGCACATGCATGTCAGGAGGAAACATGCAGGTGCCATCCCGGAAAGCACCCGTTGCCGCTCCCCCCGACACCGGGCAGCCCCTAGGATGGTCTCGCTCAGAGACAGAGGCCCCCTGCTCCTCTGCCTGGGCCCCTCTGCCTGCTCCTGCAAGGTCGGGGGACGTGGCTTCCAGCTGACCCCCATTTGGTCCCTGTGTCTTTCTTTCAGCATGCCTGCATTGGTTTCGGTTTTCTTTATTTGTTCGACAGAGAGCCCTTCCACCGCTTCGCTCCCCAGACGGCGCAGCACTGGCTGACCAGGCTAGAAGCAGGAGCTACTTCTAGGTCCCCCTGGTGGGCAGTTCAGGCAGCCGGTGCTCTCCTGGCCCCAGGGCACGCCCCCAGGTCCCACTCCTCCCTGGCTGGCCCCAGGGCACCCCCCCAGCTCCCACTCTTCCCTGGCTGGCCCCAGGGCACCCCCCAGCTCCCACTTTACCCTGGCTGGCCCCAGGGCACCCCCCCAGCTCCCACTCTTCCCTGGCTGGCCCCAGGGCACCCCAGGGCTCCGGCTCTTCCCTCGAGGACTCCCGGAGCAGGCCTGCCACGTGTGGGCTGTCCCTTGGCAGCTCTCAGCTCACTGGAACATGAGGGGACTTGCACGTGCGCCCTGCACGTCACAGACACCATGGTGATGCATGTGTCTGTAGTTTCCTTTACACATACGTAGTGTTTGTATGTTTATGTCCCAGGATGCGGTTCGGGAGGTGCGGGGACCCTCCCTCACCGTCCTCCCCCACATTACCAAGGCAGTCCTGTAGTCACACAAGTTCAGCATCTTGGCACTGGAGGTCGAGAATCCAATATCAAACTGCCACGCTGTGCCGCAGTGACTCCGTGACACTCCTCCTTCCGGTGGCCCATGGCAGCGTGTCTTCCCTGTGCGCCAGTGGCCCATGCACAGCTCAACTGCAGGGTAGGCGGGAGCCCGTCGTCTCCAGAGTGGCGTCCTTAAAGGACTAGGTGGCAGCCTGTCCCACCCCAAAAGCTGCAGCAGGGAAGGACCAGGGTTGGTGCAGACCCGTAGGTTGGGGCTTTAAGCTGGACCTCGGGGGAGAAAGGGCACAGTGTGTGGGCATCTGGTACAGAGGGACCTCAGGAGGTGAGAAAGGAGGTGAATAGAGGGGGCAGGGCACAGGTGGGGGACACACACGAGGTCCAGGAGCTGTCCATGCCCCATGCGTGTCCCCTGTGGTAACAAGATCAGTGGCACCTGGAAGACCTACGGCGCAGGCAGCAGCCACTCCACGTGTCCCCATGCAACACGCCCACGATGTGCCATGGACACACCAGGTGTCGGCGAGGGGTCAGGGATGCCACTGACTGGGTGTGTCCGCTGTTGGCCTCGCCAGGAGCTTGGGCAGGTCACTGGGAGTGAGTCCAGGCAGCGGCGGCAGCAGCGGCGAGCTGACCAGGACCCCAGGCGTCAGGGAGCTGACCGGGACCCCAGGCGTCGGGGAGCTGACGGGACCCCAGGCGTCGGGGAGCTGACGGGACCCCAGGCGGCTCAGGGCTCTTGACAGCTGTTTCCTCAGGTATTTTACCCAAAACAAATGCCTGCCTAGAAAAGCACCCCGTGCAGACACCCCCAGACCCCAAGTCCAGCAGGGGGACCAAGCACCCGCAGTGCCCAGCAGTGCCCGGCTGGGGACCCAGCAAGTCCAGCAGTGGGACCAAGCCCCTGCAGTGGCCGGCAGTGCCCGGCTGGGGACCCAGCAAGTCCAGCAGGGGGACCAAGCACCCGCAGTGCCCGGCAGTGCCCGGCTGGGGACCCAGGTCAGACACCAGAGGGCAGGAGCCAGGGTCAGCCTCACACGGTCTCAGACACCAGATCTCCGTGCGGCCTGCCAGACATCAAGGTGCTTGTCTTCCCTCCGGCCTCACTGGAACCCCGCCGTCCTTCCTGCCATCCTGGAGCCCAGGCCCTCAGCCCCGCCTGGGTCCTGGCAGGCCGGGGGTCCTGCACTGAGCTGAGACCCCAGCACAGGCAGGGAGGCGTCCACGGCGGGTGAAGATGGATGGCCGACCCGGCCGCGCGGATCCCGCTAATGACTGCTTAGCACGTCCATAACTTCACCAACAAAACCCGGCCGCGAATCCCCAACGAGGCCGGCTCCTTGATTAATGCTAATGGGTTTTCTCACCAGCTGTGAAAATGCATTTTCCATAATTTAGCTGTCATTACAATGGGAAGGATTTATAAAACACACGCGTGTAGTCCGTGCTCGGGGGGCCAGGAGGCAAGCAGCCTGGCGAGGCCAGGGAGCAGCTGGCCCTGCCCGGGAGGGGTGGGTACGGGCACGACCACGCCTGGCACCCGGCCTCAGGCTCGCCACCAGGCTGGGATTCCCGCAGAGGCCCTCGGAGAGCCACCAGCTGGGACGTGGCTGCCCCCTGGGGCTCGTGAGTCTGGGCGACAGCAGGAGCAGCAGCCACAGCAGCCACCGCCATGACGCACCCATTTCTCAGGCGAGAGCCTTGAGGCCTGGCCGCTGGCGGGGAGCCAGGCAGGAGCTGGACCAGGCGGGCCGACTTCTGAGCCTGCAAGGACGAGGCGTTAGCATTCCACCCTCCCGTAGAGCTAGAGCGAGAAGAAAGGGACTGGCGAGATGGAAGAGAGGAGGGGAGGATGGGGGGCGGAGGGGAGGAAGGGGCCCCCAGCCTGCAGAGTGCAAGCGCCCCAAGAGTGCCAGTGACTCCAGCAACGGCACAGCCAGGGCAGGCCAGACGGCCAGCAGCCGTCACACTGGGGCCTCAAGCTGCGGACAGGCGCCCCGAGTGGCCGTGCCGGCTGACTGGCCTCTGCGCCCCTGGGCAGCCCTAGCCCACCTGGTCTGCAGCCGAGGTGCCTTGCGCCTTGGGGATGGGGCCGTGCGCGGCCGGCCAAGAAGTAAAGCCAGCGTTGAATCGATTACGGCGAGTTCTTCCGAACTCCAGGCACGCTTCGCCTCCAATTAGCAGGTCTCCCTGCCCGCTGCGGGCGCGGGGCCTCCGCCGCGGAAACTTTCTCCCGTCTGTTTTCGTCTTGCACAGCGCCCGGCCTTTCGCCTCCAGCCCGTCTAATTGAAACTAATCTTCGCGGGCAAGGCCTGTCTCTCCTCCTAATCCCCCCTCCGAGGAGGTTCACATGGTCCCAATTACAGCCACACCGGCCCCTTTTATTCCTGCCAGCGTCTCCCTCTGCCAGCCGCGTTTTTTTGGGAGCCTGCGTTATTAACTCCATGCTCGTGAGTTCCTGCCCGTCACCGGCAGGGAGATGCTATCGCCGCCTGCCCAGGGGTAAGGTTACCCGGCGAGCACTCGCTAGGCAATAGAGGGCAGGGGAGGACCAGCCCCGGTGGGGGAAGGGGTTCTGGAAGCTTCCTGGGGCCCCCCAGCAGGGGGCTACCAGGCAGGAGACTGGGGTCCCTGAAGTGGGCTCAGGGTTGCAGCAAGCCCAAAGGAAATCCGGCATTTCCAGGCTGTCAGGGACGTCAAGTTTTTCCACGCTTGGGGCTGCAGCCCAGCCCCGCCGAGCCGCACGCAGGTATCCTGGCTGGTCAGGCTGCGCTGGCAGCCAGGGACATGACGGATTCATGTTGCAGAGAAAACAGTGACACCATCACCACCATCATCGTCGCTGAATGAACAAGCCCCGGGCCCAGGGACCTGAGAGAGACAGAGAACACAGGACCAGCCAGGCAGCCAGGGAGGAGAGCCTCCACCCAAGGGCACCACCCTGAGCAGGGCACCTGGCGGCCCGGCCATCCGGCAGGCAGCCGCCCTCGGGCCTGGCTGTCCCGCCCCTCGGGCACAGCTGCACCAGGGCACAGCTCCAGTGTCTCTGGCACTTACTGCCCTGGAGCAAGAGTCCCCAGGGAGGCCATGGCCCAGAGCCCCCCGTGAGACCCTCCTGCCTCCCAGGCAGGACACAGGGCCCTGTGCCCAGCGGTTGCTCCCGCTGACCCACCCCGTCTCCCTCCACGCGCACAGCTCAGGTAGGCCCTACCCACAACGCTCCGGGTGCCAGCTCTGAGCCTGGCCGGCCAGGGGGCAGGGGTGCCTGGAGAAACCTGCCAGCCCCGCTCCAGCCGCCGGCTGCCCTCCTGCTTGAGCCCAATGGCTCTGCCGTGGCCCGTGCCACCCCAAAGCCACTGGGGCTCCCAAGGCTCTAACCACCATGCCACGGGCTTGCATAGAATGCCGACTGCGGAGGTGGTGACAGACACGGCTCACCTCCGTGTAGGTGCGGGCACCGGCGGCCCACCGTGCGACCAGGTCTCATGAGGAACCAGGCCCAGGGGAGGCCTACGTGGCTCAGCCATGGGGAGCGGTTCCCATCCCAGCACCACCTTCGCCGCCTGCCCGTCGCCCTGCCGCCCCAACCCCAGGCTGCTGTCCAGCAGGTGGGGCCACAAAGTAGGCAGTGGCTCCGGTCCCTGGGTCCTGCTGCTCACCTGGGAGCCCTGTGTGGAGCTCCTAGCTGCTGGGGTCGGCCAGCTCAGCCCTGGCTCTGTGGCCATGTGAGCAGTGGACCAGCTCGTGGCCAACTACGTTCCATCTCCCTCCCTCTTCTGTCTCTCTCACACCCCAACCTGTGTCTTTCTAACAGAGGGGAAAAAAGAAGAATTCAAAAGTGAAGAAAATGAGCTGAACCCTGTGGCTACTATCCCCGCTGAAGAGAGGGGTCCTGGCCCTCCTGGACACTGCGGCTTCACCTGTGGCCCCAGCACGTGGTCAGCCAGCACCGCCCTGAGAGCCTGGGGTGTGCAGGATGTCACCCCAGCAGCAACAATCAAAGGCTACTGTCCTCCATGGTCCCCAGGGGGACAGGGCAGGGTCCCCAGGGGGACGGGGCAGGATCCCCAGGGGGACGGGGCAGGGTCCCCAGGAGGACAGGGCAGGAAGGATCCCCGGGGTGACGGGGCAGGATCTCTGGGTGGACAGGGCAGGGTCCCCAGGGAGACAGGGCAGGATCTCTGGGAGGAGGGGGCAGGGTCCCCAGGAGGACAGGGCAGGATCTCTGGGAGGACGGGGCAGGGTCCCCAGGAGGACAGGGCAGGATCTCTGGGTGGACAGGGCAGGGTCCCTGGGAGGACGGGGCAGGCTGCAGCCCCGCTTGGTGAGAAGTGCGGGCCCCGAAGGACACGCTGAGTTGATCTGTTTCCACCAGATGCCCAAGGCAGGCAGGAGAGGACTGGCCAGGTGCCCAGCTTCTGGGCAGGGGCAGGGCACTACAGAAGGCGGGCTGTGGGGTGGCTGTGTGAGCCTGTGAACATGCAGGGAGCCAGCAGCAGCTTGGGCCCTGACGCGAGCATGGCCAAGACGGGCACCTTGCGGAAGGCCAGGGAGGCGTGTGCAGGGACACAAGCACTGAGGAGGCTGCCCGGGCACACACGGCACACGCACGTGCTCACAAGCGGCCACACACGGCCAAAGACAGGTGTGCGCACATGGCCAGGCACACGGGTATGTGCACAATGTGGCCACACGCCGGCACACACAGTCACATGCACTTGGTACACGTGTCTGCCCGTGTGTGCTTGCACACATGTGGACACACATGTACATGGGCACACAGAGGCTCCACGGCCTGTGCCAGCACCCTGCAGGCTCTGCGCATCCCTCAGGGAGTGTGCAGGCCCGACAGCTGTTCACACGGTCAGGGCGTGGCCCTTCAGAGCCTGCACTTAAAAAATAATGCATTTATTTTTATTGGAAAGGCGCAGCAGATGCATACAAAACAGGAAGCTCTGTCTGCTAATTCACTCCCCAAGTACCCGGAATGGCTGGAGCTGAGCCCATCTGAAGCCAGAAGCTACTCCCGAGTCTCCCACGCAGGCACAGGGTCCCAAGGCCCTGGGTCGTCCTCTGCTGCTTTCCCAGGCCACCAGCAAGGGAGCTGGGTGCAAAGTGCAGTGGCCAGATTTGAACCGGGCTTGGCCGGTCTGAGCTTGGTCCTCGGCGGGTTTCCAAACCCCCAGATGTGAGCGTGTGACTCGGTTTTTTGTGGCTTGAACCCACCAAAGGGTCTGTAGAGTTGGTTAATAATGCGGCCACTGGAGCAGGTATGGGGCGTGGCTGGCAGAGCCGCCTCCCGCGTGGGCACGGGCTCTGAATCCTGCGGGCAAGCGGGAAGATCATGTCCTTCCCTCATTTTTTATTAACATTTATTTATTTTTATTGGAAAGGCAGATCAGATTTAGAGAGAAAGGGAGATCTTCTGTCCACCTGGTTCACCCCCAAAGTAGCTGCAACGGCCACAGCTGAGCCGATCTGAAGCCAGGAGTCCAGAGCCTCTTCAGGGTCTCCCACGCGGGTGCAGGGTCCCAATGCATTGGGCCGTCCCCGACTGCTTTCCCAGGCCACAGGCAGGGAGCTGGATGGGAAGTGGAGCTGCTGGGATTAGAATCAGTGCCCGTATGGGACCCTGGCACATGCAAGGGGTCCCATAACCATTGAGCCTGTCAGACCCATGCCTTCACTTTTTAAAGGAAACATTAACAGCTATACGTGCTATGTGATGGCTGCTAGATAGACAATATTAGGAATAATATATACACAGCATGTGTGTGGTGTGTGGATGTGGGTGTGATGTGGGTGTGATGCGCAATAACATATTGCAAAGCATGTGTGTGTGCGTGTGTCTGACAAGCGCACAGAGAAAGAAAGACGTTAAAGGAAACTCAGAAAGCCGAGCGGGCCGAAGGACACACCGGAGTCAGACCACAAATCCAACTGTAACACCTAACATTCCGTCCAAAGATTTCAAAGCTACTTACTTACCCCAAAGAATTACAGTGTGGGGCAAGGAACAGAGAAAGCAAAGAGACCATCTGTCTGCTGGTTCACTCCCCAAACAGCCACCACGGCCAGAGCTGAGCTGACCCGAAGCCAGGAGCCAGGGTCCTCTTCCAGGGCTCCTACATAGGTGCAGGGTCCCAAAGACTTGGGGCATCTCCTGCTGTCACAGCTGGCAGCTAGTGCTGAGCAATGTGGCCATTTGCGAGGGGCCTGAGGGGGGCTGGACTCACCTTCCCTACCCCCAAACTCAATAGCTCCTCATCACAGCCATGACTCCCTCCCACTGTGGCCAACAGTAATGGCTCCCTACCAAAGTGGCCAGCAGCTGTCGCCCCCTCCCATGGTGGCCAGAGGCCATGACCCCAGTTCCCCCGGGTTTGGGCACTTGCCCTGTGACCAGCCTCCCAATAATGGCAGCTGTCACCAGGATAGATTGGGGGGACAGCTTCCTGGGCCACTTCTAAAAACCAAGCCTGTGCTTACCACTTGGAAGGGCATAGAAACAAAACAACAGAGAAAAAGCTTCTGTGTGCAGGTTTACTCTTCAAACCTACCACAGTCAACACCGGGCCAGGCCCCATTCGGGCGCCTATGTGGGAGCTGTCCCTGTGCCTCCTTCCCAGGTGCCAACACCGGGCCAGGCCCCATTCGGGCGCCACGCAGGAGCCGTCCCTGCTGCCTCCCTCCCGGGTGGGTGCCAACACTGGGCCAGGCCCCATCCGGGCGCCTATGTGGGAGCTGTCCCTGTGCCTCCTTCCCAGGTGCCAACACCGGGCCTGGCCCTGTCCGGGCGCCCACGTGGGAGGCAGCACCCCATGCGCAGGAGCCGTCCCTGCTGTCTCCCAGGTGTCTGCTGGCTGGAGCTGGACTTGAACCCAGGCCCCCAGCTGTGTGTGCCGGTGTCCCAAGCAGGGTCGAGGCCCCCAGCCCAACACCCACCTCTGGTGCCCCTTGCTAGGAGCCCATGATCCCGTGGCCTGGTCACCTCTCCCGTGCCACCACGTGGGTTAAGGCTCAGCCGGCGTACTTGCAGGGCTACGAGGTTGCAATACACGGGCGGCTGCACCAGCATCTAACCCTGCTACCCAAGACAGTCATGAGCCAGACCTGGCCATTTTCTCCAACAAAAATCTGTAAGATTCATTTTATATGTGAAAGACAGAGTTACAGAGAGGGCGTCCTTGGCCCAACTCACTCCCTAAGTCGCTGCAACGCCAGGGCTGGGCAGACGAAGCCAGCAGCTTCCTGGGGCTCTCCACATGCTGCAGGAGCTCAGTTCGTCCTGCACAGCCTTGCAACGCGCATTAGCAGGGAGCTCAATGGAGGCGGAGCAGCCGGGACCGTGGGATACCAGCTCCTCTCCAGCAAGACGAAAGGCAAAGCCAGGCTTGGGGCAGGTCCAGCGAGGAGCTGAAGGTAACAAAAGCAGGCCGCCACCCAGGTTCTCACAAGCAGGACTGGCAATTCACAAACTGATAGCTTGGGGGGGGGGGGGGGCTCGCCAAAGCCAACTGAATGCGCAGAAAAGGCCAAAGTCGGCGGGGCTTGAGCATGGCTCCAGGTGCATGATGGGAGCTAAAGGTCCTGGTGGGTCTATGGCTGCAAGTTCACAACCTGACGGAGCCTGAAATCTCTCCGACAGGGGTGGGGCTTGCGAGGGCGTGGGAGGCAGGCCTGCATGGGCACAGAAGGGACGTCTTGCAGCCAGGCCACAGAGCGTGGGGCTGTGCATGTGGCTCTCAGGGTCCACCCAGGGCTGTCCAGCAGCGTCTGCCGGCTGGGTGGGGTCAGCTCCTCCCCTGCGCCATGCCCACGCTGAGCAGGAGAGCAGCCTGGAGGGGGCGGTCAGCTGCCGGCTGAGGGAGGATGAGGATGGTCCGTGTCCTCTGCCCATACTGCAGGCAAGGGCCCAAGGCAGTGAGCACAGGGGCAGGGCATGGGCGGAGTGGAGGGGGCAGGGCGGGGCAGGGACATCCACCTGAGACCCTCCCCTTTCTCAGCCTCCCCATCCCCCCCATAGTCACCAGCCACAGGGCGCAAGGAGGAAGTGCCTGGGCTGGGTGCTGAGCTTGTCCAAGGAGCCAGGCCGGGCACCCCCTCCCCGGAGGCGCCCTCCAGAGAGCTTCCTTCTTCAGAAGATGCAGAAGTTCCGAGGTTCCCAGCCCTGGGGATGGGGTGACAAGATTAGGAGTTCCACAGCACACCTGAGACCCCCAAGGACCCTCCCGGAGGCTCCAGCCAGGGGCCAGCAGAGGAGGGCTGGGTGGCCAAGGATGCGTTCCAGAGACCAAGGGCCTAGGGTGGCAGATCTGGGGGCCCAGGGACAGGAAACGGGGCTTGGGGCTGCAGCAAGGCACGGGAAATGGAGGCGGGCCATCCCGCCTCAGCTGCCAGCCCAGAGGGGGACGCATCAGAGAGCGGCGCCCAGGGACCATCTTCTGCCCGCGCTCGCCCCGGCCCCCGCTGGCTCTATTAGGGAGAGTATGTTTTATTAATCTCGGATATTAAAGTTTAATACTGTGATTACAGGGAAAAATGTGACTGCACCTACCGGGGCCCGGTAACAAGGGGGACATTTGTCAGGCCTCGCTGGATGCTGCCTGGCCATCACCCGTGCTCAACAGCCCCAGGGCTCTCCTGCGGGGCTCTCCAGGTAGTGGGGGGCAGGACAGGTGAGGAGGGGGCACGCAGCCACGGGGGGCTGAGGAGGGGACACGCAGCCACGGGGGGTGAGGAGGGAACACGCAGCCACAGGGGAGAGATGACGGGACACACAGCCACGGGGGGGTGAGGAGGGTACACGCAGCCACGGGGGAGAGATGAGGGGACACGCAGCCACGGGGGGGCGCGGCCCAAACCCTGTGTATACATAGCCCCAGGCTCCTGCCTCTCCCACGGATGGAAAGCCTGCGAGGCAGGCTGGTGTAGGCAAAGACCAGCCGACCCCCCGCCCCCACCCCCACACAGCTTGTGGAAAGGGTCTGGCACACTGGCTGTGACACAGCCAGACCTGACAGAGCTGGACGTGGTCAGGAGGCGGGCGAGGCCCGTGGCACCCCCACACAAGGGGGCCTAGTCCCCATGCCCACAGCAAGCACCAGGCGGGCACCGCTGCTGCCCTGGTGGCCTGGCAACTGGGCAGAGGAGACACCTGGTGAACTGGAGGAGCCCCTCCCCTCAGCTGCCGAGCCCTCTTCCCACACCGCCCTCCAGCACAGGGGAGGGGCTGCAGGGGCAGAGCCTGACGGCAGTGGGGAGCCTGTATCCCTTCGGGACCATGTTCTGCGCTCTGGACTCTGCATTTTTACAAATAATTAAAAATGGTTTTTATTTGTATGAACGCTTTCCCCTCCTCTGACCTCGTGGGGCTGCGCTCCCGCCCAGCACTCCTGGGGGGCGGCATACGGCGGTGAAGTCACTGGGACCCCCAGAGCTACTAGACCCGCACGCACGTGACCGGGTCGCCACCGGCCAGACATGAGATCGAAACGTGAGTTAATGAAGATAAATAACTTGAGAATTCAGTCCGAGGTTCAGAGTCTGCACCTGACAAGCTCGGTGGCCATTCGGGCCAGCACCTGCCCCTTACCACAGCACACGGCTCAAGGGACGCAGAGCCCCACCTCCCTACCGCAGTGCCCCTCCCCAACTCCTGCCCCAGAGCTTGGACTGCTGGTGCTTGTACTCAGCAGGCCCTGGACGAGTGCTGGTACTCAGTACACCCTGGACGAGTGCTGGTACTCAGCAGGCCCTGGATGAGTGCTGGTGCTCAGTAGACCTTAGACAAGTGCCGGTACTTGGTAGATACTGGACAAGTACTGGTGATCAGTAGACGTTGGATGAGTGTTGGTACTCAGTACACCCTGGACGAGTGCTGGTACTCAGCAGGCCCTGCATGAGTGCTGGTGCTCAGTAGACCCTAGACAAGTGCTGGTACTTGGTAGACACCGGACAAGTACTGGTGATCAGTAGACGTTGAACGAGTGCTGGTACTCAGCAGGCCCTGGACGAGTGCTGGTACTCAGTACACCCTGGATGAGTGCTGGTACTCAGTACACCCTGGACAAGTGCTAGTACTCAGTAGGTGTGACAAGAGGCAGGCTCGGGTTGACAAGGCCAATCCACACAGCAGCTACACTGAGCTCCGGGAAGAGAGTGCCAGGTGCCACGCTGGCACAGCAGCCCACCGGGGGAGGAGCAGATTCTGCAGGACCAGCACAGTCTGCAGCCCGGATGTGGGTCATGGTACCCACCAGGCGTCCCTGGCACTGCCCACCAGAGATCCAAGATACCCAATCCAGTACTGATCTGAGGGTCTGAGAGCAGAACACACTCCAGTGCCAGGGAGGAG